>NC_135235.1:249523699-249866199 GCF_051348905.1 Ranitomeya variabilis
AAACTATTTTTTTCATTAGAAAATTTACTTTACCCAAAGCCAATCTACTGCAAGAAGTTTAGTCCCCCCTAAAAAAACAAGAAAATGGCCCTAGACTCTTGATTCAGACTTAAGGTAGCAATACCATGAAGGAACCACAGTCTATAATTACTGTAAAATATGATAATCAGTCAGTCCAGAAAACTGCCAGGATGTTGAAGGTCTCCTCAACTGGCTCTTATGAGGGTTACCAAATGAAAGGAAGACCAAGAATGACATCTGCTGCAGAGGATAAGTTAATCAGTTACCAGTGTCAGAAAACGCAAATTGCCAGCGCTTCAAATAACAGCCCTCATATATGTTGCACAGACATCAAGTAGCGGACACATCTCAACATCAGCTGTCCAGGAGAGTAGTGGCCTCTATGGGCACTATAGTCGAATTGATGCAGAGAACCTCCAAGGACTGCCAACAAGAAATTAAGGCTAGTATGTATGGAGTAAGGTCAAGTGAGTAAAAAATTTCAGATTTCTGGTACCCACCTGTCATGTATTTGTGAGACACAGAAAATGTGAAAATATGGTTTCTACATGTGCGGTGCCCACAATGAAGCATGGGGGGAGGTGTGATGGTGGGGGACCTCCACTGGTGACTTTATTGGCGATTTATTCCAAAGTCAAGGCAAATTGCCCAGCAAGGCCACCACAGCATTGTGCGGCAATAACATCCCATCTGTTTTGCACTTAGGGGGACCATCATTTGTATTACATCAAGACAATAACCCAAAACCACTTCATGCAATATACAGGTGATGTGATAGAGAGGGATGGACGACATGGCCTCCACAATCAGCAACCTCAACCCAATTGTGATGGTTTGGAATGAGATGGTCTGCTGTCACTGAATGTGTAGGAAACTCTACTGTAAGTGCAACAGGGAGGGATAAGGGGAAAGGGAACCAAACACTAAGGAAGGGGGAGTGGGGACCCCTAGGCAGATCTAACATCACCCCGTCTAACTTATAGTCCCTATAAAGGTTAGGCACCTATTGCTGAGAAGGATATCTAATTCCTGTCTGACCCTGGCGATAAGCCCTGCAGCGGGAAGGAGAAGATGCGCACTAGTCACTACCCACTACCTCTAAAGACAGATGGGATAAACAAACAAGGATAACACTTAGCTTGAGTAGACTCAGAGAGAAACATGGACATCCTCCAAACACCAGAGAGGAAGATAGCTGACGGCTATAGCTCCAAGCCACAACAGGGGCATGGAAATAGCAATATTACCCACAACTTCCAGCAGCAAGCTGGAAGTTATAAATACCCCAGTCCGGGTATGTCAACTAGAGCCGAGGAAGGTTGCCACTGGGTCCTAGAGTCAGAAGGACCAGGAAGAAGTTTGCTAAGCAAACCGCTGAGAACTTCTGCAGTCAGATGCAGAACGATTGTCTGCAGCCTCTGACACACCCGTGGCATCTGCGAAGTGAAGACAAAGCAGCCGACAAGCACTCAGAGTCTCAGGGAACTTAATCAGGAATGAAGAAGCCATTCCAGTGATGACTGATGAAGTTGCGGAGAGAAAGCCAAGTTCGAGTCAGTAGACCTGGGTTTGGTTGGGGCATTGTGGTCTGCACACTGACCATGAAATCTGACATTCAGAACATGAACTAAAGCAGCCATAGGTTGACAAATCTTGGGGAACCATAAATACAGAGGACGTTTCCCTTGAGATTAGAACAAGGCACAGATGCTGGGGTCTGCATATAGTGCATGGTAATGACCACCATTGTGGCAGCCTGGCACTGAGAACTTAGAAGAGAATTCATTAGGCCGTTACCAGGTATCAGAAAATAAAGACAAAAATACCCTGAATAAACCAGAGAAGCGCTGCGCTGTGAACTGCAGGAACCAGCAGAGGAATAGAACCCCGCAGGCTCACGTCCTCCTTGCTACATGCATCTCATTTCATAAAGTATTGTGGAAATTTGCCCTCGAAGCAACTGTAAGTGTAAACACTCACATTATAATAGCTGCCGACAATTTACAGCAGTTTCCAGGGAGTCTAAGCTGTTGTGCTGCTGAACCGGAGCAGACCAAGTGCAATGTTGTCCCTGCGGACCCCTCATCACTACAACCCTCATTATGTCATGTATCCTGCATCTGCTTATTCTGCTCTTGTCTATCTCTATACAATGCACAGTGTATCCTGGTAATAATCACATAACCGGAAGAGAACAATGTGCGTATGTGTAATGTGCATGGTAATGTACAGCTTGTGCAAGACAGGAACGAACAGAACTGGTACAAGTCTGGATCCTCCACAAAAAGTGACTGGGCCTAATGGAGACATCACATCAATATATGAGGCCCATTCATATGTCAGATGTATCTATATATGAGGCCCATTCATATGTCAGATGTATCTATATATGAGGCCCAGTCATATGTCAGATGTATCTATAGCCCATTCATATGTCAGATGTATCTATATATGAGGCCCAGTCATGGGTCAGATGTGTCTATATATGAGGCCCAGTCATGTGTCAGATGTATCTATATATGAGGCCCAGCCATGTGTCAGATGTGTCTATATATGAGGCCCAGTCATGTGTCAGATGTATCTATATATGAGGCCCAGCCATGTGTCAGATGTATCTATATATGAGGCCCAGTCATGGGTCAGATGTATCTATATATGAGGCCCAGCCATGTGTCAGATGTATCTATATATGGGGCCTAGTCATGTGTCAGATGTATCTATATATCAGGCATAGTCATGTGTCAGATGTATCTTTATATGGAGCTCAGTCATGTGTCAGATGTATCTATATATGAGGCCCAGTCATGTGTCAGATGTATCTATATATGAGGCCCATTCATATGTCAGATGTATCTATATATGAGGCCCATTCATATGTCAGATGTATCTATATATGAGGCCCAGTCATATGTCAGATGTATCTATAGCCCATTCATATGTCAGATGTATCTATATATGAGGCCCAGTCATGGGTCAGACGTATCTATATATGAGGCCCAGCCATGTGTCAGATGTATCTATATATGAGGCCCAGTCATGTGTCAGATGTGTCTATATATGAGGCCCAGTCATGTGTCAGATGTATCTATATATGAGGCCCAGCCATGTGTCAGATGTATCTATATATGAGGCCCAGTCATGGGTCAGATGTATCTATATATGAAGCCCAGTCATGTGTCAGATGTATCTATATATGAGGCCTAGTCATGTGTCAGATGTATCTATATGAGGCCCAGCCATGTGTCAGATGTATCTATATATGAGGCCTAGTCATGTGTCAGATGTATCTATACATGAGGCCCAGTCATGTGTCAGATGTATCTATATATGAGGCCCAGTCATGTGTCAGATGTATCTATATATGAGGCCCAGCCATGTGTCAGATGTATCTATATATGAGGCCTAGTCATGTGTCAGATGTATCTATATATGAGGCCCAGCCATGTGTCAGATGTATCTATATATGAGGCCTAGTCATGTGTCAGATGTATCTATATATGGGGCCCAGCCATGTGTCAGATGTATCTATATATGAGGCCCAGTCATGTGTCAGATGTATCTATATATGGGGCGCAGTCATGTGTCAGATGTATATATATGAGGCCCTGTCATGTGTCAGATGTATCTATAAATGAGGTTCAGACATGTGTCAGCTGTATCTATATATGAGGCTCAGTCATGTGTCAGATGTATCTATATATGAGGACAAGTCATGTGTCAGATGTATCTATATATGGGGCCCAGCCATGTGTCAGATGTATCTATATATGAGGCGCAGTCATGTGTCAGATGTATCTATATATGAGGCCCAGTCATGTGTCAGATGTATCTATATATGGGGCCTAGTCATGTGTCAGATGTATCTATATATCAGGCCTAGGCATGTGTCAGATGTATATATATATGGGGCCCAGCCATGTGTCAGATGTATCTATATATGGGGCCCAGCCATGTGTCAGATGTATCTATATATGGAGCTCAGTCATGTGTCAGATGTATCTATATATGAGGCCCAGTCATGTGTCAGATGTATCTATATATGAGGCCCAGCCATGTGTCAGATGTATCTATATATCAGGCCTAGGCATGTGTCAGATGTATATATATATGGGGCCCAGCCATGTGTCAGATGTATCTATATATGGGGCCCAGCCATGTGTCAGATGTATCTATATATGGAGCTCAGTCATGTGTCAGATGTATCTATATATGAGGCCCAGTCATGTGTCAGATGTATCTATATATGGGGCCCAGCCATGTGTCAGATGTTATCTATATATGAGGCCCAGTCATGTGTCAGATGTATCTATATATGGAGCTCAGTCATGTGTCAGATGTATCTATATATGAGGCCCAGTCATGTGTCAGATGTATCTATATATGGGGCCCAGCCATGTGTCAGATGTTATCTATATATGAGGCCCAGTCATGTGTCAGATGTATCTATATATGAGGCCCAGTCATGTGTCAGATGTATCTATATATGGGGTGCAGTCATGTGTCAGATGTATATATATGAGGCCCAGTCATGTGTCAGATGTATCTATATATGAGGTTCAGACATGTGTCAGCTGTATCTATATATGAGGCTCAGTCATGTGTCAGATGTATCTATATATGAGGCTCAGTCATGTGTCAGATGTATCTATATATGAGGCCCAGTCATGTGTCAGATGTATCTATAGATAAGGCCAAGTCATGTGTCAGATGTATCTATAGATGAGGCCCAGTCATGTGTCAGATGTATCTATATATGATGCCCAGTCATGTGCCAGTTGTATCTATATATGAGGCCCAGTCATGTGTCAGATGTATCTATATATGAGGCCCAGTCATGTGTCAGATGTATATATATGGGGCGCAGTCATGTGTCAGATGTATCTATATATGAGGTTCAGACATGTGTCAGATGTATCTATATATGAGGCTCAGTCATGTGTCAGATGTATCCATATATGAGGCTCAGTCATGTGTCAGATGTATCTATATATGAGGCCCAGTCATGTGTCAGATGTATCTATAGATAAGGCCAAGTCATGTGTCAGATGTATCTATAGATGAGGCCCAGTCATGTGTCAGATGTATCTATATATGATGCCCAGTCATGTGCCAGTTGTATCTATATATGAGGCCCAGTCATGTGTCAGATGTATCTATATATGAGGTCCAGTCATGTGTCAGATGTATCTATAGATGAGGCCCAGTCATGTGTCAGATGTATCTATAGATGAGGACCAGTCATGTGTCAGATGTATCTATATATGAGGCTCAGTCATGTGTCAGATGAATCAATATATGAGGCCCAGTCATGTGTCAGATGTATCTATATATTGGGCTCAGACATGTGTCAGATGTATCTATATATGAGGCTCAGTCATGTGTCAGATGTATTTATATATGAGGCCCAGTCATGTGTCAGATGTATCTATATATGTGTTATGACCCCAATGGCGAGGGTCTCAGAGGAACGTGGAAGTCTGCAGAATACAAAAATCCAGCTCATAGGGCAGTGGTAACTGGGTTGACCATATATCTACTCCTAACGCCAACACTAGAAGTAGCCGGGGATCATTCCTACGTTGATTCTAGATGACACGCGCCAGCCGGAGAATCTAGCTACCCCTAGTAGAGGAAAACAAAGACCTTTCTTGCCTCCAGAGAAGGGGACCCCAAAGCTGGATAGAAGCCCCCCACAAATAATGACGGTGAGGTAAGAGGAAATGACAAACACAGAAATGAACCAGGTTTAGCACAGAGAGGCCCGCTTACTGATAGCAGAATAAAGAAAGGTAACTTATATGGTCAACAAAAACCCTATCAAAATCCACACTGGAAATTCAAGAACCCCCGAACCGTCTAACGGTCCGGGGGGAGAACACCAGCCCCCTAGAGCTTCCAGCAAAGGTCAGGATATAGATTTGGAACAAGCTGGACAAAAATACAAAACCAAAACAAATAGCAAAAAGCAAAAGGCAGACTTAGCTGATATAACTGGAACCAGGATCAGTAGACAAGAGCACAGCAGACTAGCTCTGATAACTACGTTGCCAGGCATTGAACTGAAGGTCCAGGGAGCTTATATAGCAACACCCCTAACTAACGACCCAGGTGCGGATAAAAGGAATGACAGAAAAACCAGAGTCAAAAAACTAGTAACCACTAGAGGGAGCAAAAAGCAAATTCACAACAGTACCCCCCCCTTAGTGAGGGGTCACCGAACCCTCACCACGACCACCAGGGCGATCAGGATGAGCGGCATGAAAGGCACGAACTAAATCGGCCGCATGAACATCAGAGGCGACCACCCAGGAATTATCCTCCTGACCATAGCCCTTCCACTTGACCAGGTACTGAAGCCTCCGCCTGGAGAGGCGAGAATCCAAGATCTTCTCCACCACGTACTCCAACTCGCCCTCAACCAACACCGGAGCAGGAGGCTCAGCAGAAGGAACTACAGGCACAATGTACCGCCGCAACAAGGACCTATGAAATACATTGTGAATAGCAAACGACACAGGAAGATCCAGACGAAAAGATACAGGATTAAGGATTTCCAATATCTTGTAAGGCCCAATAAAACGAGGTTTAAATTTGGGAGAGGAGACCTTCATAGGAACAAAGCGGGAAGAAAGCCACACCAAATCCCCAACGCGTAGTCGGGGACCCACACCGCGGCGGCGGTTGGCAAAGCGCTGAGCCTTCTCCTGTGACAACTTCAAGTTGTCCACCACATGATTCCAGATCTGCTGCAACCTATCCACCACAGAATCCACCCCAGGACAGTCAGAAGGCTCCACATGACCCGAAGAAAAGCGAGGATGGAAACCAGAGTTGCAGAAAAAAGGCGAAACCAAGGTGGCGGAACTAGCCCGATTATTAAGGGCAAACTCAGCCAACGGCAAGAATGTCACCCAATCATCCTGATCAGCAGAGACAAAACACCTCAAATAAGCCTCCAAAGTCTGATTGGTTCGCTCCGTCTGTCCATTAGTCTGAGGATGGAAAGCAGACGAAAACGACAAATCAATGCCCATCCTACTACAAAAGGATCGCCAGAACCTGGAAACGAACTGGGATCCTCTGTCTGACACAATATTCTCAGGGATGCCGTGCAAACGAACCACGTTCTGGAAAAACACAGGAACCAGATCGGAAGAGGAAGGCAGCTTAGGCAAAGGAACCAAATGGACCATCTTGGAGAAGCGATCACATATCACCCAGATAACGGACATGCCCTGAGATAGCGGAAGATCAGAAATGAAATCCATGGAGATATGTGTCCAAGGTCTCTTCGGGACAGGCAAGGGCAAGAGCAAACCGCTGGCACGAGAACAGCAAGGCTTAGCTCGAGCACAAGTCCCACAGGACTGCACAAATGACCGCACATCCCTTGACAAGGAAGGCCACCAAAAGGACCTGGCCACCAGATCTCTGGTGCCAAAAATTCCCGGGTGACCTGCCAACACCGAGGAATGAACCTCGGAAATGACTCTGCTGGTCCACTTATCCGGGACAAACAGTCTGTCAGGTGGACAAGACTCAGGCCTATCAGCCTGAAATCTCTGCAACACACGTCGCAGATCCGGAGAAATAGCTGACAAGATAACTCCATCTTTAAGAATACCAACAGGATCAGCGACTCCAGGAGCATCAGGCACAAAGCTCCTAGAAAGAGCATCGGCCTTCACATTCTTTGAACCTGGTAAATACGAGACAACAAAATCAAAGCGGGAGAAAAACAATGACGAGCGGGCCTGTCTCGGATTAAGGCGTTTAGCAGACTCGAGATACATCAGATTTTTGTGATCAGTCAAGACCACCACACGATGCTTAGCACCCTCGAGCCAATGACGCCACTCCTCAAATGCCCATTTCATGGCCAACAACTCCCGATTGCCCACATCATAATTTCGCTCGGCAGGCGAAAACTTCCTAGAGAAAAAGGCACAAGGTTTCATAACAGAGCAACCAGGGCCTCTCTGCGACAAAACGGCCCCTGCCCCAATCTCCGAAGCATCCACCTCAACCTGAAAGGGAAGTGAGACGTCAGGCTGGCACAAAACAGGCGCCGAAGTAAACCGGCGTTTCAACTCCTGGAAAGCCTCCACGGCAGCAGGAGCCCAGTTAGCTACATCGGAGCCCTTCTTGGTCATATCCGTCAAAGGTTTCACAATGCTAGAAAAATTAGCGATAAAACGACGGTAGAAGTTAGCGAAGCCCAAGAACTTCTGAAGACTCTTAACTGACGAGGGCTGAGTCCAATCAAGAATAGCTCGGACCTTGACTGGGTCCATCTCCACCGCAGAAGGGGAAAAAATTAACCCCAAAAAGGGAACCTTCTGTACACCAAAGAGACACTTTGAGCCCTTGACAAACAAAGAATTTTCACGCAAAATTTTAAAGACCAACCTGACCTGCTCCACATGCGAATCCCAATTATCAGAAAAAAACAAAATATCATCCAGATAAACAATCAAAAATTTATCCAGATACTTCCGGAAAATGTCATGCATAAAGGACTGAAAAACTGAAGGCGCATTGGAGAGCCCAAAAGGCATCACCAAGTACTCAAAATGACCTTCGGGCGTATTGAATGCGGTTTTCCATTCATCACCTTGCTTAATGCGCACAAGGTTGTACGCACCACGAAGGTCTATCTTGGTGAACCACTTGGCACCCTTAATCCGGGCAAACAAGTCAGACAACAGCGGTAAAGGATACTGAAATTTGACAGTGATCTTATTCAAAAGCCGATAATCAATACAAGGTCTCAAAGATCCGTCCTTTTTTGCCACAAAAAAGAATCCCGCACCAAGAGGGGAAGAAGACGGACGAATATGTCCTTTTTCCAGAGACTCCTTGATATATGAACGCATAGCGGTATGTTCAGGTACCGACAGATTAAACAGTCTTCCTTTAGGAAATTTACTGCCTGGGATCAAATCTATAGCACAGTCACAGTCCCTATGAGGAGGCAGTGCACTGGACTCAGACTCACTGAAGACATCCTGATAATCAGACAAATACTCCGGAACTTCCGAAGGCGTAGAAGAAGCAATAGACACAGGCAGGGAATCCTCATGAATACCACGACAGCCCCAACTTGAGACTGACATAGCCTTCCAGTCCAGGACTGGATTATGGGTCTGTAACCATGGCAGCCCTAAAACAACCAAATCATGCATTTTATGTAAAACCAGGAAACGTATCACCTCGCGGTGTTCAGGAGTCATGCACATGGTAACCTGAGTCCAATACTGCGGTTTATTTGCTGCCAATGGTGTAGCATCAATACCCCTAAGAGGAATAGGATTTTCTAATGGTTCAAGAGTAAATCCACAGCGCTTAGCAAATGAGAGATCCATGAGACTCAGGGCAGCACCTGAATCTACAAACGCCATGACAGGATAAGATGACAGTGAGCAAATCAAAGTTACAGACAGAATAAATTTAGGTTGCAAATTACCAACGGTGACAGGACTAACAACCTTAGCTATACGTTTAGAGCATGCTGAGATAACATGTGTAGAATCACCACAGTAGTAGCACAAGCCATTCCGGCGTCTATGAATTTTCCGCTCATTTCTAGTCAGGATTCTATCACATTGCATTAAATCAGGTGTCTGTTCAGACAACACCATGAGGGAATTTGCGGTTTTGCGCTCCCGCAACCGCCGGTCAATTTGAATAGCCAGTGCCATAGTATCATTCAGACCTGTGGGAATGGGAAAACCCACCATAACATTCTTAATGGCTTCAGAAAGGCCATTTCTAAAATTAGCGGCCAGTGCACACTCGTTCCAATGTGTCAGCACGGACCATTTCCGAAATTTTTGGCAATACACTTCAGCCTCGTCCTGCCCCTGAGACATAGCCAGCAAGGCCTTTTCAGCCTGAATCTCAAGATTGGGTTCCTCATAAAGTAAACCGAGCGCCAGAAAAAACGCATCAAGATCAGCCAATGCCGGATCTCCTGGCGCCAGCGAAAAAGCCCAATCCTGAGGGTCGCCCCGTAAGAACGAAATAACAATTTTAACTTGCTGAGCAGAATCTCCAGATGAACAGGGTCTCAGGGACAAAAACAATTTACAATTATTCACGAAATTCCTAAACTTAAACCTGTCTCCGGAAAACAGTTCAGGAATCGGTATTTTAGGTTCTGACCTAGGATTTCTGATAACATAGTCTTGTATGCCCTGCACACGAGTAGCCAGCTGGTCCACACTTGTAATCAAGGTCTGGACATTCATGTCTGCAGCAAGCATAGCCACTCTGAGGTAAAGGGGAAGGAGAAAGAAAAAAAAAAAAAAACTCAGAATCTTCTTTCTTATAATCCCTCTTCTGCAATGCATTAAACATTTAATACGGGCCTGGCAAACTGTTATGACCCCAATGGCGAGGGTCTCAGAGGAACGTGGAAGTCTGCAGAATACAAAAATCCAGCTCATAGGGCAGTGGTAACTGGGTTGACCATATATCTACTCCTAACGCCAACACTAGAAGTAGCCGGGGATCATTTCCTACGTTGATTCTAGATGACACGCGCCAGCCGGAGAATCTAGCTACCCCTAGTAGAGGAAAACAAAGACCTTTCTTGCCTCCAGAGAAGGGGACCCCAAAGCTGGATAGAAGCCCCTCACAAATAATGACGGTGAGGTAAGAGGAAATGACAAACACAGAAATGAACCAGGTTTAGCACAGAGAGGCCCGCTTACTGATAGCAGAATAAAGAAAGGTAACTTATATGGTCAACAAAAACCCTATCAAAATCCACACTGGAAATTCAAGAACCCCCGAACCGTCTAACGGTCCGGGGGGAGAACACCAGCCCCCTAGAGCTTCCAGCAAAGGTCAGGATATAGATTTGGAACAAGCTGGACAAAAATACAAAACCAAAACAAATAGCAAAAAGCAAAAGGCAGACTTAGCTGATATAACTGGAACCAGGATGGATCAGTAGACAAGAGCACAGCAGACTAGCTCTGATAACTACGTTGCCAGGCATTGAACTGAAGGTCCAGGGAGCTTATATAGCAACACCCCTAACTAACGACCCAGGTGCGGATAAAAGGAATGACAGAAAAACCAGAGTCAAAAAACTAGTAACCACTAGAGGGAGCAAAAAGCAAATTCACAACATATATGGGGCTAAGTCATGTGTCAGATGTATGTTGTAACGGGGTCTACCGAGCTCGGGTACCTTTTTCAGTACCACCCCATGTTTCAAGAGGTCCACTCTGCTTTGGCTGGAGTCTGAATGAAGGACACTGGCTAAAATTCCTGGATTACATGGGCGCATATAAAAGATCACTGCTGCTCAACGTATTTCCAGTCTGACAACCCTTTATTCCCAGGACACGGAATATATATCATGCAGATACAGAGGGCAGGCCAATTGAAAAGCGGAAGGCCAGATATACATTACAATAGCCGCAGGGGGCCGGAGCCTGCCGATATTTACTGTGGGAATATCAAAGTTGGGGGAGGTCAGAAGGGGGATATCTTGTCCCCTCTGCCCAGGGGCGCAGCCTGTGAGCTGACGCATTAGGGACATGTCTCTCACATGGAAACTATTATACATACAGTATAACTGCACAACATATTCTGGGTGCTGAGGAGTTCCGTAACACGTAACACGACTCCCCTTTTCAGCGATGCGATCGGCATACACAGTCTGATCCTTAACGGATCGGTTTGGGGATGACCGAAGTTTATGGGGCTGGTACAAGTTCCGTTTGTCGACTTAGTCCATCGGCGTTACTGTTTTGTTTGCCGGGTCTGTAGTGGATGGTGAAGTCCAGAGGTTTTAGGGCTAAACTCCACCGCAGTAATCTGGCATTGTCTCCGGAGACCCGATTAAGCCAGACTAGGGGATTATGGTCTGTTAGGAGGGAAAACTGTCGTCCATACAAATATGGTTGCAACTTTTTGAGTGCCCATACTACCGCCAGGCACTCCTTCTCGATGGCCGCATAGCTTACTTCACGGGGCAGTAGTTTCCAACTGAGGTAAGCTACCAGGTGTTCTTGGCTGTCCGGCCCGACTTGGCTCAGTACTGCCCCCAATCCAAACATAGAAGCGTCTGTGTGAACCAGGAAACGTTTAGTTGGATCGGGTGTGGCCAATACAGGGGTATTGGTGAGGGCGTCCTTTAGCTGGCGGAAGGCTTCCTCACACTCTGGGGTCCAGGTTACCTGGCGGGGTTGGTTCTTACGGGTCAGATCAGTGAGGGGCTTGGCTACGCTGCTGTAATTGGGAACGAATTTCCTGTAATACCCCGCTGTCCCTAGAAATGCCATGACCTGAGTTTTAGTGCGTGGAGTGGGCCATTTGGCTATGGCCTCAATCTTGGCTGGTTCTGGTCGCTGTTTCCCACTTCCCACCCAATGCCCTAAATACTGAACCTCTGCTTTGCCCACGTTACACTTGTTTGGGTTCAGGGTGATTCCGGCCTTGTGGATCCTGTCCAATACTGTCTCTAGGTGATTTAGATGCTCTTCCCATGTCGCGCTGTAGATGGCAATGTCGTCCAGGTAGGCACAAGCATAGTCCTGGAGACCATCCAGAAGCTGATCAGCCAGCCTCTGGAAGGTCGCCGGGGCAGTCTTCATCCCGAACGGCATAACTCGAAACTGGAATAAGCTGAACGGGGTGACAAATGCCGACTTGGGAATAGTGTCAGGACTAAGGGGAATCTGCCAGTAGCCTTTGCATAGATCGATGGTGGTCAAATACTTTGCCCCCTCCAGCCGGTCTAACAACTCATCCACACGCGGCATGGGATACGCATCCGTCACTGTTTTCTCATTGAGCTTACGATAGTCTACACAAAACCGTGTAGTCCCATCCTTCTTGGGCACTAACACTACGGGGGATGCCCAGGGACTATCTGACTCTTCAATGACCCCTAAACGCAACATCTCTTGTATCTCTTGTCGCATCCCTTCTCGTACAGACTCAGGGACGTGGAAGGGGGGTTGTCTCTGGGGGGTCTGATCCTGGGTCTCAACCTTGTGTTGTGCCAGGCTAGTTGTACCCTGGTCTCCCCGAAAACATCCTCTGTCGCTGCCTCAACAACTCCTCCGCCTGCTGTCTCTCCCGGGGACCTAGGCCTTCACCCAAGTGTACCTGGTCCCATGTTTTAGACTGAGTCCTTTCCCCTAAGACATCAGGCAAGGGATGTCCGGCTAAATCCTCTGCTTCAGATGCAAAGATGGCCACTACCTCTTCAGGGCGCTCCCGGTAGGGCTTCAGCATATTCACGTGGAACATGCGGATAACCCTGGGGTCATCACAATCGGCGGCATTATAGGTGGTGTCGGCTATTTTCCCCACTACCTGGTAGGGCCCCTGCCATGCAGCTTGGAACTTGTTCTGCCTAGTGGGCTCTAACACCAGGACCTTCTGTCCTATTTCCAAGGTGCGCTTTCTGGCCCTCCGATCGTACCATACGCGCTGGCGCCGCTGGGCCACCTGCATGTTCCGACGTACAGCCTGGGTCAGCTCCTGTAGGCGGTCCCGGAATTCCAGCATTTAGGGTACAATAGGTACCCCTTCTATGATGCCCTCCCCTTCCCAGTGTTCTAGCACTAAGTCTAGGGGTCCCCTTACCCGTCTCCCGTATACCAATTCAAACGGGGAGAACCCCGTGGATTCTTGGGGCATCTCCCGATAGGCAAACAGGAGGTCTGGCAAGAATTTCTCCCAGTCCCTGTAGGTCCTGGTAAAAGTCCCAATGAGTTGTTTTAACGTCCTGTTAAAGCGTTCACACAACCCATTGGTTTGCGGTTGGTACGGGGCGCTTCTAATGGACTTTACGCCGCACAGCTTCCACAGTTGCTTGGTCATCTCTGCTGTAAACTGGGTACCCTGGTCCAAGATAATCTCCCAGGGAAATCCAACCCATGAGAAAACCTGGAGCAGGGCAGCCGCCACCGTCTCTGCCAGTATGTTAGGTAACGCTACCGCCTCTGGATACCGTGTGGCATAATCTACCACTGTCAATATATACCTTTTCCCTGACGGACTGGGTTTGGCTAACGGCCCTGTCAGATCGACCGCTACTCGGCTAAATGGTTCCTCCACAATGGGGAGGGGGCGTAATTTGGCCTTGTATCCATCTCCCCTCTTGCCAATGTGCTGGCAACTGTCACAGGTCTGGCAGTACTGACGAACATCATAGGCTACCCCCGGCCAAAAGAAGTTTTGTGTCAGACGATGCCTGGTGCGACTGACGCCGAAGTGCCCGGCCAAGGGTATGTCATGAGAGATTCGTAGTAACTCCTGCCTATACTTCTTGGGAACTACCAGCTGTCGTTTTATAGTGGGGCTCGTCCCTGTGTGGTGCTGCTCTGTGATCCGGTAGAGGAGTCCCTGCTTCCATACAAACTGTTCCCCTTCCTGTACCCCTCTCCCCTTCTGTGCCTTCCCACGATATCCCTCCAATGAAGGATCCTCAAGTAACTCCCTCTTAAATTCATCTGGGGTGGCCCAAGAAATGTGTCTGGCTATGGGAATACGTGTAGGGCTGGGATGTCTTACCTGGGCCTCCTCTGAGTGTGATTCCGCCTCCGCAGCTCGAGCTTGTCTCCGGGTGGTCACAGGATATGTCTCAGCCAGAGGGGCAACCGAGAAGGCAGACAACATGGGCCCCAAGTCATTTCCCAGAAAGACGTCTGCAGGCAAATCCTCCATCAAGCCGACCTCAACAAGGCCATCCCTGACTCCCCAGTTCAGGTGAATCCTGGCAGTGGGCAGTCAATGTATGGCTCCCCCTGCTACACGGACTGCCACTGTCCGGTCCGTCTTCTCTTGCTCTCGGATGAGATGAGGCTTCGCAGGGTCAAAGTTGCCCCGGAATCTCTTAGTCCCTGCATACGTTTCCCATTAACCCACATGACCTGTCGATGCTGTTGTCGATTATCTGCCCGGGCTGCCTGCACGGGGTCTACTTCATGCAGCACTTCCTCCATCTCTTCCACCCCTTGGTTAGTCGTAGCCCCCAACGCCGAGTCAGCTTCGCCTTGGTAGCAGTGTACAGCGGCCCGGCTGAAGGTAGCTGTTCCCGCCTTTGGCCACTGGGTATGCTGAGTCTGGTTGGGACATTGTCTTTGCAGGTGGCCCAGCTGACGGCAGGTGTGGCATCGCGCCCCAGGGGGACTGTGGTAGGCCGGGTTTCTAGCTGGTCCCCCTACAATCTTCGGTGGTTTGGGGCCCTCCAGATCCATGGGCGGACCCCTAGTGACCATCTTTGATCCGGACAACTGAGGCCTCCTGGCATCATGATGTTCATCGGCCAGACGAGCGGCTTGCTCCAGAGTCGTTGGCCGCCTGTCCCGAAGCCATTCCTGTGTCTCGGGGTTTAGTCCATTAAAGAATCGTTCTAACAAGAAGAGCTGGAGGACGTCCTCCTTAGTGGTTGCTTGGCTCCCTTGTACCCACTGTAGCAGTGACCGCTGTAATTTACAGGCCCATTCAGCGTGGGTATCGGTTACGCGTTTTATAAGTCCGCGGAACTTTTGGCGGTATGCCTCTGGTGTCAGCGCATACCGGGCCAAGATCACTTCTTTGATCCGCTCATAGTACATACAGTCCACATCAGGTACCGTGCGATAGGCGTCCGCTGCTCAGCCTGTCAGCTTGCTGGCCAGAATCTGAACCCGTTCCTCCGGCTTCACTCGATGAAGGGCACACTGCCGCTCAAAGTCCTGCAGAAAGCCATCAATGTCTTCCTCTGCCTCCCCCAACTGTCGGAAGGCATTATACTGGATCTTTTGTGGCTTACTGTTGAATGTACCTGGTCGGAGGCCAGAGCTCCCCCTGCTCGCTGACTCTCCTCTCTCCGCTCTGCCATCTCCATCTTGGCCAGCTCCACTTTGGTCCGCTCTGCCATCTCCATCTTGGCTAGCTCTATCCTGGTCCGCTCAGCCATCTTTTCCTTCAAACCAGTACGCACATCAGCCATCAGCTCTCGTATAATCTCTACTGCAGGGTTTGGGCCATAGAACGCCAGTCTGTTCTTTACCTCCCTCTGGAATTCAGTCTCCTCCACGTTCACATTGGGGGGCGCTGCACTGTCGTGTTCCATGATGGCTGCTATCAAATCCGCTTTTGTTTTGTTGCTGGCGATTAACCCTCGGGCTTCCACCAGATCTTTTAATGTAGTCCTCTTTAACTTCTGGTAGTTGTTTTCCATTCATTCCTTTCCTCCTGTAGAAGGGGTATCACATCCCGCTGTCTGCCACCAGTGTAATGGCTTCTACCGAGCTGAAGTACCTTTTTCAGTACCACCCCGTGTTTCAAGAGGTCCACTCTGCTTTGGCTGGAGTCTGAATGAAGGACGCTGGCTGGAATTCCTTGATTACATGGGCGCATATAAAAGATCACTGCTGCTCAACGTATTTCCAGTCTGACAACCCTTAATTCCCAGGACACCGAATATATATCACACAGATACAGAGGGCAGGCCAATTGAAAAGCGGCAGGCCAGACATACATTACAATAGCCGCAGGGGGCCGGAGCCTGCCGATATTTACTGTGGGAATTACAAAGGTGGGGGAGGTCAGAAGGGGGATATCTTGTCCCCTCTGCCCAAGGGCACAGCCTGTGGGCTGATGCATTAGGGACATGCCTCTCACATGGAAACTATTATACATACAGTATAACTGCACAACATATTCTGGGTGCTGAGGAGTTCCGTAACACGTAACATATGTATATATGGGGCCCAGTCATGCGTCAAATGTATCTATATATGGGGCCCAGTCATGTGTCTGATGTATGTATATATGGGGCCCAGTCATGTGTCAGATGTATCTATATACTAGATGGTGGCCCAATTCTAACGCATCGGGTATTCTAGAATTTGTATGCGTAGTGTATAGCACAGCCCATGTAGTATATTGCATAGCCACGCAGTACATTGCGCAGCCCACGCAGTACATTGCGCAGCCCACGTTGTATATTGAGCAGCCCACGTTGTATATTGCGCAGCCCACATTGTATATTGCACAGCCCACGTTGTATATTGCGCAGCCCACGTAGTATATTGCGCAGTCCACGTAGTATATTGCGCAGCCCACGTTGTATATTGCGCAGCCCACGTTGTATATTGCGCAGCCCACGTAGTAAATTGCGCAGCCCACGTTGTATATTGGGCAGCCCACGTTGTATATTGCACAGCCCACGTTGTATATTGCGCAGCCCACGTTGTATATTGCGCAGTCCACGTAGTACATTGCGCAGCCCACGTTGTATATTGAGCAGCCCACGTTGTATATTGAGCAGACCACGTTGTATATTGCGCAGCCCACGTTGTATATTGCGCAGCCCACGTTGTATATTGCGCAGCCCACATAGTATATTGCGCAGTCCACGTAGTATATTGCGCAGCCCACGTTGTATATTGCGCAGCCCACGTTGTATATTGCGCAGTCCACGTTGTATATTGCGCAGCCCACGTTGTATATTGCGCAGCCCACGTTGTATATTGCGCAGCCCACCCACGTAGTATATTGCGCAGCCCACGTATATAGCAATGTGGGCATGATATCCCTGTTACAAAAAAAAAGAATTAAAATAAAAAATAGTTATATACTCACCTTCCGTTGACGCCTGGATCCAGGAAGCGGTTACCGATGCTTGGGATCCACCGAAGCTCCGCCGAGCCGCTCTCGCCAGCCGCCATCTTCCGTTCCCAGGATGCATTGCGAAATTACCCAGATGACTTAGCGGTTAAGTCTTCTGGGTAATTTCGCAATGCATCGCCGTAAAAAATTGGACACACACAGGTTTAATAGCAGCGGTTACGGAGTGCGTTACCTGCGGCATAACGCGGTCCGTTACCGCCGGCATTAACCCTGTGTGAGCGGTGTCCGGAGGGGAGTATGCAGGCGCCGGGCACTGAGTGCGGGGAGTAAAGAGCGGCCATTTTCTTCCGGACTGTGCTCGTCGCTGATTGGTCGTGGCAATGGTCGTGGGCGTTTTGCCACGACCAATCTGCGACTTGGATTCCATGACAGACAGAGGCCGCGATCAATGAATATCCGTGACAGACAGAAGGACAGACAGACAGAAAGACGGAAGTACCCCTTAGACAATTATATAGTAGAGATGAGGCCCAGTCACGTGTCAGATGTATCTATATATGAGGCCAGTCATGTGTCAGATGTATCTATATATGAGGCCCAGTCACGTGTCAGATGTATCTATATATGAGGCCCAGTCATGTGTCACATGTGTCTAGATATGAGGCCCAGTCATGTGTCAGATGTATCTATAGATGAGGTCCAGTCATGTGTCAGATGTATCTATATATGAGGCCCAGTCATGTGTCAGATGTATCTATATATGAGGCCCAGTCATGTGTCAGATGTATCTATATATGGGGCCCAGTCATGTGTCAGATGTATCTATATATGAGGCCTAGTCATGTGTCAGATGTATCTATATATGAGGCCCAGTCATGTGTCAGATGTATCTATATATGGGGCCCAGTCATGTGTCAGATTTATCTATATATGAGGCCTAGTCATGTGTCAGATGTATCTATATATGAGGCCCAGTCATGTGTCAGATGTATCTATATATGGGGCCCAGTCATGTGTCAGATGTATCTATATATGAGGCCTAGTCATGTGTCAGATGTATCTATATATGAGGCCTAGTCATGTGTCAGATGTATCTATATATGAGGCTCAGTCATGTGTCAGATGTATCTATATATGAGGCCTAGTCATGTGTTAGATGTATCTATATATGAGGCCCAGTCATGTGTCAGATGTATCTATATATGGGGCCCAGTCATGTGTCACATGTGTCTAGATATGAGGCCTAGTCATGTGTCAGATGTATCTATATATGAGGCTCAGTCATGTGTCAGATGTATCTATATATGAGGCTCAGTCATGTGTCAGATGTATCTATATATGAGGCCCAGTCATGTGTCAGTTGTATCTATATATGAGGCCTAGTCATGTGTCAGATGAATCTATATATGAGGCCCAGTCATGTGTCAGATGTATCTATATATGAGGCCCAGTCATGTGTCAGTTGTATCTATAGATGAGGCCTAGTCATGTGTCAGATGTATCTATATATGAGGCCCAGTCATGTGTCAGATGTATCTATAGATGAGGCCCAGTCACCCTGGACCAAGCGGCGGACATCGCGTTCCCTGTTTTGAATTAGACTTTTTGGCTCCCTCTTGTGGTTACTAGTGATATGACTCTGGGATTGTCTTTCCTCAGTTTGGCACCCACCTGGGTCGTTAGTCCAGGGGTGTTGCTATTTAAGCTTCCTGGATCCTTAGTCCAGTGCCTGGCATCGTTGTAATCAGATCCTTTCTGTTTGCGCCTGTCTGCTGATCCTGGTTCGTGCAAAATTAAGCTAAGTCCTGCTTCTTTGTTTTTTGGTTATTTGCTTGCTTTCATTTTTGTCCAGCTTGTACTAAATGTGATTCCTGACCTTGCTGGAAGCTCTAGGGGGCTGGTGTTCTCCCCCCGGGCCGTTAGACGGTTCGGGGGTTCTTGAATATCCAGCATGGATATTTTGATAGGGTTTTTGCTGACCATATAAGTCATCTTACTATATTCTGCTATTAGCTAGTGGGCCTCTCTTTGCTAAATACCTAGCTCATTCTTACATTTGTCTTTTCCTCTTACCTCACCGTTATTATTTGTTGGGGGCTTGTATCCAACTTTTGGGGTCTTTTCTCTGGAGGCAAGAAAGGTCTTTCTTTTCCCTTCTAGGGTTAGTTAGTTCTCCGGCTGGCGCGAGACGTCTAGAACCAACGTAGGCACGTTCCCCGGCTGCTGCTATTTGTGGTGCTAGGATTAGATATATGGTCAGCTCAGTTACCACTGCCCTATGAGCTGTTTTTTTGTGTTTGCAGACTTAGTAATTATTTCTGAGACCCTCTGCCATTGGGGTCATAACAGTATGCCAGGCCAACATTGAATGTTTAATGTATTGCAGAAGTGGGATAATAAGAAAGGAAATTCTGAGTTGTTTTTTTTTTTTTTTCCTCTCTTCCTCCCCTTTACCTCTGAGTGGCTTGTGCTTGCTGCAGACATGAATGTCCAGACCTTGATTACAAGTGTAGACCAGCTTGCTGCTCGTGTGCAGGGCATACAAGATTTTGTTACCAGTAGTCCTATGTCTGAACCTAAAATACCTATTCCTGAACTGTTTTCTGGAGACCGATTTAAGTTTAGGAATTTCAGGAATAATTGTAAATTGTTTCTATCTCTGAGACCCCGTTCATCTGGAGATTCAGCTCAGCAACTTAAAATTGTTATCTCTTTTTTACGGGGCGACCCTCAGGATTGGGCTTTCTCGCTAGCGCCAGGAGATCCGGCATTGGCAAATATTGATGCGTTTTTTCTGGCGCTCGGATTGCTTTACGAGGAACCCAATCTTGAAGTTCAGGCAGAAAAAGCCTTGCTGGCTATTTCTCAGGGCCAGGATGAAGCTGAAGTGTATTGCCAAAAATTTCGGAAATGGTCCGTGCTTACTCAGTGGAATGAGTGTGCTCTGGCCGCAAATTTCAGAAATGGCCTTTCTGAAGCGATTAAGAATGTGATGGTGGGTTTCCCCATTCCTACAAGTCTGAACGATTCCATGGCACTGGCTATTCAAATTGACCGGCGTGTGCGAGAGCGCAAAACCGCTAATCCTCTGGTGGTGTTGTCTGAACAAACACCTTATTTAATGCAATGTGATAGAATTCAGACTAGAAATGAGCGGAAAAATCATAGACGTCAGAATGGGTTGTGTTTTTACTGTGGTGATTCTACACATGTTATATCAGCATGCTCTAAACGCCTAACAAGGGTTGTTAGTCCTGTCGCCATTGGTAATTTGCAACCTAAATTTATTTTGTCTGTGACTTTAATTTGCTCATTGTCTTCTTACCCTGTTATGACGTTTGTGGATTCAGGCGCTGCCCTGAGTCTTATGGATCTGTCATTTGCCAAGTGTTGTGGTTTTGTTCTTGAACCGTTGGTAAATCCTATTCCTCTTAGAGGTATTGATGCTACGCCATTGGCGGAAAATAAACCGCAGTTTTGGACGCAGGTAACCATGTGCATAACTCCTGAACATCGGGAGGTGATTCGTTTTCTTGTTCTGCATAAAATGCATGATTTGGTCATTTTGGGTCTGCCATGGTTACAGACCCACAATCCAGTCTTGGATTGGAAGGCAATGTCTGTGTCAAGTTGGGGCTGTCAGGGAATTCATGCTGATTCTCCGCCGGTGTCTATTGCTTCCTCTACTCCTTCGGAAGTTCCTGAGTATTTGTCTGATTATCAGGATGTATTCAGCGAGTCCAGGTCCAGTGCTCTGCCTCCTCATAGGGACTGTGACTGCGCCATAGATTTGATTCCAGGTAGTAAATTTCCTAAGGGAAGACTATTTAATCTGTCTGTACCTGAGCATGCCGCAATGCGTTCGTATATCAAGGAGTCTCTGGAGAAGGGGCATATCCGTCCATCCTCTTCCCCTCTTGGTGCGGGATTCTTTTTTGTGGCCAAGAAGGACGGATCTTTGAGACCTTGTATTGACTATCGGCTTCTGAATAAAATCACTGTTAAATTTCAGTATCCTTTGCCTCTGTTGTCGGACTTGTTTGCCCGGATTAAAGGTGCCAAGTGGTTCACCAAGATAGATCTTCGTGGTGCGTACAACCTTGTGCGCATTAAGCAAGGAGATGAATGGAAGACTGCATTTAATACGCCCGAAGGTCATTTTGAGTACTTGGTGATGCCTTTTGGGCTCTCTAATGCTCCCTCAGTGTTTCAGTCCTTTATGCATGATATTTTCCGGAAGTATCTGGATAAATTTATGATTGTTTATCTGGATGATATTCTGGTTTTCTCTGAAGATTGGGACTCACATGTGAAGCAGGTCAGGATGGTGTTTCAGGTTTTGCGTGAGAATGCTTTGTTTGTTAAGGGCTCAAAGTGTCTCTTTGGAGTACAGAAGGTTCCCTTTTTGGGGTTTATTTTTTCCCCTTCTGCTGTGGAGATGGACCCAGTCAAGGTCCGAGCTATTCATGATTGGACTCAACCCACGTCAGTTAAGAGTCTTCAGAAGTTCTTGGGTTTTGCTAACTTCTACCGTCGTTTTATCGCTAATTTTTCTAGCGTTGTTAAACCTTTGACGGATATGACCAAGAAAGGTTCTGATGTTGCTAACTGGGCTCCTGCAGCCGTGGAGGTGTTCCAAGAGTTGAAGCGCCGGTTTACTTCGGCGCCTGTTTTGTGCCAGCCTGATGTCTCACTTCCCTTTCAGGTCGAAGTGGACGCTTCTGAGATTGGGGCAGGGGCCGTTTTGTCGCAGAGAGGCCCTGGTTGCTCGGTAATGAGACCATGTGCTTTCTTCTCTAGGAAGTTTTCGCCTGCTGAGCGGAATTATGATGTTGGCAATCGGGAGTTGCTGGCCATGAAGTGGGCATTTGAGGAGTGGCGTCATTGGCTCGAGGGTGCTAAGCATCGTGTGGTGGTCTTGACTGATCACAAAAATTTGATGTATCTCGAGTCTGCTAAACGCCTGAATCCTAGACAGGCCCGCTGGTCATTGTTTTTCTCCCGTTTTGACTTTGTGGTCTCGTATTTACCAGGTTCAAAGAATGTGAAGGCTGATGCTCTTTCAAGGAGCTTTGTGCCTGACTCTCCTGGAGTCGCAGAACCAGTTGGTATTCTTAAAGAGGGAGTTATCTTGTCAGCCATTTCTCCTGATTTGCGACGTGTGTTGCAGAGATTTCAGGCTGGTAGACCTGACTCTTGTCCACCTGACAGACTGTTTGTTCCTGATAAGTGGACTAGCAGAGTCATTTCCGAGGTTCATTCCTCGGTGTTGGCAGGGCATCCGGGAATTTTTGGCACCAGAGATCTGGTGGCTAGGTCCTTTTGGTGGCCTTCCTTGTCACGGGATGTGCGGTCATTTGTGCAGTCCTGTGGGACTTGTGCTCGAGCTAAGCCTTGCTGTTCTCGTGCCAGCGGGTTGCTCTTGCCCTTGCCTGTCCCGAAGAGGCCTTGGACACACATTTCCATGGATTTCATTTCAGATCTCCCGGTGTCTCAGGGCATGTCTGTCATCTGGGTGGTATGTGATCGCTTTTCTAAAATGGTCCATTTGGTACCTTTGCCTAAGCTGCCTTCCTCTTCCGATCTGGTTCCTGTGTTCTTTCAGAATGTGGTTCGTTTACACGGCATTCCTGAGAATATTGTGTCTGACAGAGGATCCCAGTTTGTTTCCAGGTTCTGGCGATCCTTTTGTGCTAGGATGGGCATTGATTTGTCGTTTTCGTCTGCCTTTCATCCTCAGACTAATGGACAAACGGAGCGAACTAATCAGACTCTGGAGGCTTATTTGAGGTGTTTTGTTTCGGCAGATCAGGATGATTGGGTGACCTTCTTGCCGTTGGCTGAGTTTGCCCTTAATAATCGGGCTAGTTCCGCTACTTTGGTTTCGCCATTTTTCTGCAACTCTGGTTTCCACCCTCGTTTTTCCTCGGGACATGTGGAGCCTTCTGACTGTCCTGGGGTAGATTCTGTGGTGGATAGGTTGCAGCAGATCTGGAATCATGTGGTGGACAACTTAAAGTTGTCACAGGAGAAGGCTCAGCGTTTTGCCAACCGCCGCCGCGGTGTGGGTCCCCGACTTCGTGTTGGGGATTTGGTATGGCTGTCTTCTCGATTTGTTCCGATGAAGGTCTCCTCTCCTAAATTTAAGCCTCGCTTCATCGGTCCTTACAAGATATTGGAAATCCTTAATCCTGTGTCCTTTCGCTTGGATCTTCCGGTGTCGTTTGCCATTCACAACGTGTTCCATAGGTCTTTGTTGCGGCGGTACGTTGTACCTGTGGTTCCTTCTGTTGAGCCTCCTGCTCCGGTGTTGGTTGAGGGCGAGTTGGAGTACGTGGTGGAGAAGATCTTGGATTCTCGTCTCTCCAGGCGGAGGCTTCAGTATCTGGTCAAGTGGAAGGGCTATGGTCAGGAGGATAATTCCTGGGTGGTTGCCTCTGATGTGCATGCGGCCGATTTAGTTCGTGCCTTTCACGCTGCTCATCCTGATCGCCCTGGTGGTCTTGGTGAGGGTTCGGTGACCCCTCCTTAAGGGGGGGGGTACTGTTGTGAATTAGACTTTTTGGCTCCCTCTTGTGGTTACTAGTGATATGACTCTGGGATTGTCTTTCCTCAGTTTGGCACCCACCTGGGTCGTTAGTCCAGGGGTGTTGCTATTTAAGCTTCCTGGATCCTTAGTCCAGTGCCTGGCATCGTTGTAATCAGATCCTTTCTGTTTGCTCCTGTCTGCTGATCCTGGTTCATGCAAAATTAAGCTAAGTCCTGCTTCTTTGTTTTTTGGTTATTTGCTTGCTTTCATTTTTGTCCAGCTTGTACTAAATGTGATTCCTGACCTTGCTGGAAGCTCTAGGGGGCTGGTGTTCTCCCCCCGGGCCGTTAGACGGTTCGGGGGTTCTTGAATATCCAGCGTGGATATTTTGATAGGGTTTTTGCTGACCATATAAGTCATCTTACTATATTCTGCTATTAGCTAGTGGGCCTCTCTTTGCTAAATACCTAGCTCATTCTTACGTTTGTCTTTTCCTCTTACCTCACCGTTATTATTTGTTGGGGGCTTGTATCCAACTTTTGGGGTCTTTTCTCTGGAGGCAAGAAAGGTCTTTCTTTTCCCTTCTAGGGTTAGTTAGTTCTCCGGCTGGCGCGAGACGTCTAGAACCAACGTAGGCACGTTCCCCGGCTGCTGCTATTTGTGGTGCTAGGATTAGATATATGGTCAGCTCAGTTACCACTGCCCTATGAGCTGGTTTTTTGTGTTTGCAGACTTAGTAATTATTTCTGAGACCCTCTGCCATTGGGGTCATAACAGTTCCCCGCTGACAGACGATACCGCTACCCTCCCTAGACAGGGACAATCACTAGATTGGTCCACTATATGGATCTGAACAGCTCATAGGAGTATACAGGATTTATTCCTCTGACCTTGATGTATGAGGAGACGTTTATTCTATACGTAGCTATCCGGGGATCCCCACATGATTTTGAGGACCATCACGGGACATTCATCCTATTACCCTCATCTACACTAAGCTATAGGATCCATCGTATGACCTCCTAAAAGTTGGCGTGAGCCACACACATATATTTTTTTCCTGCATAGCGCTGCGAGTATACTGAGGAAGGTCATTGCTGTTGACCGAAACGTTTATACAAGTGACTGCCAATAAAATCCTTTCAGTTGACAAGCTGAGTGGCAAAATTTATCATATTTAGTTTCTGGTGTGGGAACCTTCTTTTGAGCACCACCACAGCTGTGCCACGATATACTTTGACACGTATCTATATATGAGGCCTAGTCATGTGTCAGATGTATCTATATATGAGGCCCAGTCACGTGTCAGATGTATCTATATATGAGGCCCAGTCATGTGTCAGATGTATCTACTGTATATATGAGGCTCAGTCATGTGTCAGATGTATCTATAGATGAGGCTCAGTGATGTGTCAGATGTATCTACATATGAGGCCCAGTCATGTCTCAGATGTATCTACACTCACCGGCCACTTTATTAGGTACACCATGCTAGTAACGGGTTGGACCCCCTTTTGCCTTCAGAACTGCCTCAATTCTTCGTGGCATAGATTCAACAAGGTGCTGGAAGCATTCCTCAGAGATTTTGGTCCATATTGACATGAGGGCATCACACAGTTGCCGCAGATTTGTCGGCTGCACATCCCAAAGATGCTCCATACAAGGCAGGATGGATCCATGCTTTCATGTTGTTTACGCCAAATTCTGACCCTACCATCCGAATGTCGCAGCAGAAATCGAGACTCATCAGACCAAGCAACGTTTTTCCAATCTTCTACTGTCCAATTTCGATGAGCTTGTACAAATTGTAGCCTCAGTTTCCTGTTCTTAGCTGAAAGGAGTGGTACCCGTTGTGGTCTTCTGCTGCTGTAGCCCATCTGCCTCAAAGTTCGACGCACTGTGCGTTCAGAGATGCTCTTAGGCCTACCTTGGTTGTAACGGGTGGCGATTTGAGTCACTGTTGCCTTTCTATCAGCTCGAACCAGTCTGCCCATTCTCCTCTGACCTCTGGCATCAACAAGGCATTTCCGCCCACAGAACTGCCGCTCACTGGATTTTTTTTCTTTTTCGGACCATTCTCTGTAAACCCTAGAGATGGTTGTGCGTGAAAATCCCAGTAGATCAGCAGTTTCTGAAATACTCAGACCAGCCCTTCTGGCACCAACAACCATGCCACGTTCAAAGGCACTCAAATCACCTTTCTTCCCCATACTGATGCTCGGTTTGAACTGCAGGAGATTGTCTTGACCATGTCTACATGCCTAAATGCACTGAGTTGCTGCCATGTGATTGGCTGATTAGAAATTAAGTGTTAACAAGAAGTTGGACAGGTGTACCTAATAAAGTGGCCGGTGAGTGTATATATGAGGCCCAGTCATGTGTCAGGTGTATCTATATATGAGGCCCAGTCATGTGTCAGATTTATCTATATATGAGGCCCAGTCATGTGTCAGATGTATCTATATATGGGGCCCAGTCATGTGTCAGATGTATCTATATATGGGGCCCAGTCATGTGTCAGATGTATCTATATATGAGGCCCAGTCATGTGTCAGATGTATCTAGATATGGGGCCCAGTCATGTGTCAGATGTATCTATATATGGGGCCCAGTCATGTGTCAGATGTATCTATAAAGGTATCACACATCTTAAATAACTGAATTTAGGTATTGCATTCAGACCCACTGCCCCCGGTGAATGAGATATGTGCCCTCACCCTCTTTCCCTTGGGTATTATGCCTTGATCCCCCCTCGGTATATAACATCCAGTCACTTGTTTCCTGGTGAATACCTTCCACCCCCATGATGTCTGCCCTTACCACTATTTGACAGAGCGGCCGGTGGTGTAGAGCTCACTGATACTAGCGTGGTCCTGTAATAGGAGACCCCAGGGTAACAAGTCGTCCATGACAATTCTTCCTCCTGGATCTTCCCCATCACCTGTGGGTGATATTATTGAGACGTAGAAGGAACCACAGCAACTCAGCAATTAAGTGGAGACCTCATAAGGCTATGTGCACACGTAGGGAGGGTCCTCTGCGGGATCTCCCGCAGCGGATTTGATAAATCTGAAGGGCAAAACCGCTGCGGTTATCCCTGCAGATTTATCGCGGTTTATCTTGCGGTTTCCGCTGCGGGTTTACTCCTACTATTGATGCTGCATATGCAGCAATATACAGCATCAATAGTAATGTTAAAAATAATTAAAAAATGGTTATATACTCACCCTCTGACGTCCGATCTCCTCGGCGCTGCACGCGGCGGTCCGGTTCCAAAGATGCTGTGCGAGAAGGACCTTCGTGACGTCACGGTCATGTGACCGCGACGTCATGGCAGGCCCTGCTCGCACAGCAACCCTGCGACCGAACGGCCACGTGCAGCGCTGAGAGGTGAGTATATCATTATTTTTTATTTTAATTCTTTTTTTTTACACAAATATGGTTCCCAGGGCCTGGAGGAGAGTCTCCTCTCCTCCACCCCGGGTACCATCTGCACATGATCCGCTTACTTCCCGCATGGTGGGTATTGCCCCATGCGGGAAGTAAGCGGATCAATGCTTTCCTATGTGTGCAGAATTGCCGCGAAGGTGCTGCGGAATGTAAACCGCTGCGTTTCTGCGTGGTTTTTCCCGCAGCATGTGCACAGCGGATTGCGGTTTCCATAGGTTTACATGTAACTGTAAACACAATGGAAACTGCTGCGGACCCGCAGCTGCAGAAACGCTGCGGTTCCGCGGTAAAAACCGCAACGTGTGCACATAGCCTAATGAAGAAAAAAAGAAAAAATTGTTCCAGCACCACGTTAATAAAATCCAGGCTTGAAACTTTATTTTGCCAGAGTAAAAGCAGTGGAGACAAGCTCTTCAAATACACACCAGGACACAAACAGCGACGCGTTTCGATCTACGGATCTTTATCAAAGCTATATACACAGAGTTGTGCGCTCTGTATATACACCCCTGTGACCAATCAAAGCCAAGTAAATGGTCACATGATCAAACATAAGTTCCTTCAAATGTGAAGGAATCCCGAAACAATACAAAAAACCAATATCAAAATATGACATAACAATAAAATTGTACAATATCACAAGTTAAAAACATACCAAAATACATAATAATAATAATAATAATAATAATAATAATAATAATATCAATAATGAAACATCAATTCGTTACGTTTATTGAGACCTGCAGGAAACCGGGTGTTCAAATAATAAATCCAGAAGGCTTCACGGGTGTGAAGAATCCGTCTCATGTCTCCACCACGAGGGGGTTTGTTAACCCGTTCTATTCCCTGCACTCGAAAGAACTTTGTGCTGCGTGCATGGACCGTAATAAAATGCTGGGAAGCTGCAGAAATCGTGCGAGCTGAATCACCAATGTAACCAATATCGTACAAATGTTCACCAATGCGAACCTTCAATTTACGTGAGGTGCACCCAACATGTGATAAATGGCAAGCAATACAATCAATTTTATAAATAACGAAACTGGTGTTACAATTAATATATTGCTTAATATTAAAGCTTTGTGAGTCTTTATAATTGTAAAAAACTTTAGTAATGTTAGCGTTTGCACATGTTCTACAACTATTGGACCCGCATTTAAAGAAGCCATTACAGTCCAGCCACGTTTTATTCTTATTTCTATTGGCACCAAACATACAGTGGGGCAAAAAAGTATTTAGTCATTCAGCAATAGTGCAAGTTCCACCACTTAAAAAGATGAGAGGCGTCTGTAATTTACATCATAGGTAGACCTCAACTATGGGAGACAAACTGAGAAAAAAAAATCCAGAAAATCACATTGTCTGTTTTTTTATCATTTTATTTGCATATTATGGTGGAAAATAAGTATTTGGTCAGAAACAAAATTTCATCTCAATACTTTGTAATATATCCTTTGTTGGCAATGACAGAGGTCAAACGTTTTCTGTAAGTCTTCACAAGGTTGCCACACACTGTTGTTGGTATGTTGGCCCATTCCTCCATGCAGATCTCCTCTAGAGCAGTGATGTTTTTGGCTTTTTGCTTGGCAACACGGACTTTCAACTCCCTCCAAAGGTTTTCTATAGGGTTGAGATCTGGAGACTGGCTAGGCCACTCCAGGGCCTTGAAATGCTTCTTACGAAGCCACTCCTTCATTGCCCTGGCGGTGTGCTTTGGATCATTGTCATGTTGAAAGACCCAGCCACGTTTCATCTTCAATGCCCTTGCTGATGGAAGGAGGTTTGCACTCAAAATCTCACGATACATGGCCCCATTCATTCTTTCATGTACCCGGATCAGTCGTCCTGGCCCCTTTGCAGAGAAACAGCCCCAAAGCATGATGTTTCCACCACCATGCTTTACAGTAGGTATGGTGTTTGATGGATGCAACTCAATATTCTTTTTCCTCCAAACACGACAAGTTGTGTTTCTTCCAAACAGTTCCAGTTTGGTTTCATCAGACCATAGGACATTCTCCCAAAACTCCTCTGGATCATCCAAATGCTCTCTAGCAAACTTCAGACGGGCCCGGACATGTACTGGCTTAAGCAGTGGGACACGTCTGGCACTACAGGATCTGAGTCCATGGTGGAGTAGTGTGTTACTTATGGTAGGCCTTGTTACATTGGTCCCAGCTCTCTGCAGTTCATTCACTAGGTCCCCCCGCGTGGTTCTGGGATTTTTGCTCACCGTTTTTGTGATCATTCTGACCCCACGGGGTGGGATTTTGCGTGGAGCCCCAGATCGAGGGAGATTATCAGTGGTCTTGAATGTCTTCCATTTTCTAATTATTGCTCCCACTGTTGATTTCTTCACTCCAAGCTGGTTGGCTATTGCAGATTCAGTCTTCCCAGCCTGGTGCATGGCTAAAATTTTGTTTCTGGTGTCCTTTGACAGCTCTTTGGTCTTCACCATAGTGGAGTTTGGAGTCAGACTGTTTGAGGGTGTGCACAGGTGTCTTTTTATACTGATAACAAGTTTAAACAGGTGCCATTACTACAGGTAATGAGTGGAGGAAAGAGGAGACTCTTAAAGAATAAGTTACAGGTCTGTGAGAGCCAGAAATCTTGATTGTTTGTTTCTGACCAAATACTTATTTTCCACCATAATATGCAAATAAAATGATAAAAAAACAGACAATGTGATTTTCTGGATTTTTATTTCTCAGTTTGTCTCCCATAGTTGAGGTCTACCTATGATGTAAATTACAGACGCCTCTCATCTTTTTAAGTGGTGGAACTTGCACTATTGCTGAATGACTAAATACTTTTTTGCCCCACTGTACTTGGCGAAATTCTATTGCCTATAGAAGGAGCTTTTCTAGCAACAACATTAATACCAGTATGTAAAATTCTAGCCAGATTCTCATCTTCATATAAAATAGGAAGAAATTTATTAATAATTCCCTTAATCTGATGGAACTGGGGGCTGAATTGAAAGCACACATAAGGTTTACTGGCATTTGAAGAAACCGATGTTTTAGTCGGTTTTTGTGCAATAAGGTCTTCTCGTTTTTTATAGCTGAGAATCTTATGAGCTCTACTGAGTGTCCACTCTGGGTAATTACGACGTTTTAATTTACCTGATATCAAATCCAATTCTCTATTTAAATCATGATCATTACTGGAATTTCGTTTTATTCTGACATATTCACCCACCGGAACAGACCGAATGGTGTGTTTGGGATGTCCACTACTGGCGTGCAAGATAGTATTCCCACTGAGTGATTTATGATATGTGTTAGTTGAAATTAAACAATCTGTTGTGCCACTTAAATTGAGATCCAAAAATTGAATATGGTCATGGTCTTGTCTATATGTGAATCGAATGTTATATTGGTTGGAATTTAGATCATTTATAAATTCCGGTATGGCAGATACATCGGCACCCCAAATTATGAGTAAATCGTCGATGTATCTGCCGTACCATACTAAACAAGACAAAAACGGATTAGACGCGGAAAAAATGAATTCATATTCCCAAAACGCCATCACCAGGTTAGCCAGGGAAGGTGAAAATTTAGCACCCATGGCCACACCAGATTTCTGCAAAAAAAAACTGACCATTGAAAGAAAAAAAATTGTGCGTCATAACAAAAAAAGTGACCTGTAAAATAAAATTCTTTAAATCAACAGAATAATTACTAAATTCATCCAAATGAAATTGAAGGGCACGCATTGCTAAATCATGTGGGATGCAAGTATATAGCGAAATCACATCACAGCATAGCCAGGAGTAATTAGAAAGCCAGACTTTATCCGAAAAAACTTTTAGCACTTCCTTTGTGTCTTTTATATATCCAGGATTTCTACAAACAAGAGGCTTTAATAAGGAATCGACCCACTCACATAAATGCTCATTGGCCGAGCCAATGCCCGAGACTATTGGCCTCATTGGCGGTATGGCATCACTCTTGTGGACTTTAGGAAGTCCATGAAGAATCGGACAAACAGGATCTTTAACAATCAAATAATCCACTTGTTTTTTTGAAAGCACACCAAGGCTGAAACCATCCTCAATGACCTTATCTACTTGTTCCTTAAATTTAATGGAGGGGTTGGAATTAAGTTTCTCATAAGTAGATGTGTCAGAAAGCAATTCCATGATCTTAGAACAATAATCAATTGAATTCAAAACTACCACTAAACCACCTTTATCTGACATCTTAATTACCACATCCTCCATTTCTTTTAATTCCCGCAATGCTTGCCACTGCTTGCGGGAAAAATTGCCAGTGTTGTGATTATAAACAGTAGATGTCATATCTTTACTCAACTTCCTTAATTCCTTTTCCACAACCTCCTGAAACCTGTCCATGCATTCAGATCTTGCATGAACAGGATAAAAATATGGATTTTTAATAACAAAACCAAGAGATTGATCAATGGTGGAAATATCAGGCTGATTTTCTGTATTAAGAGATTGTAACGTGACCACTGCCACCTGTTCAGAAAAATCCATACCCAAAAATTCGTTCTCAAAAAATTCATTATGACAAATATTGTCACTTTGATCTCTACTGTCAGTATTGTCCAAAAAATGTTTTTTAATAGTAAGGTTACGTATGAATTTATTTACGTCTAAAATAGTAGAAAATAGATCAAATTTCTGATGGGGCACAAAGTTGAGACCCAGAGAAAGAACTTCCAATTGGTCCTGCGTGAGACTTCTTGAAGATAAATTTAAAACATTGTCATTAATGGTGGTGTTCATTTGAATAAACGTCTCCTGCGACGAGTTATAACTCCATATTCTTCTGCGGTGCTTCCTACCGCCACGCCTTTTGCGTTTTTTGAATGGCGAAAGAACTTTTTTCTTCCAATGGACGTGGATTCTCCAGATGATAAGTCTGACACACTGCGGTTATTGTCCGATGAATCAGGATCAGATGAATTGAAATTAACATGCGGTTTAGCTGCTGGTTGTCTCTGATTGACTGAGCTGTTTTTTAGAATGGACCTAGGAGTCCTATTGCCGTTGTCCCACTGACCCCAGTCATAAACTTTTTTTGTGGCATAATCATTTAAATCACGGGCAAATTTTCTTCTCTTGCGCTCCATGATGTCCTCCTCTAGTGCACTGACATTGTCATGTATCTTACTGACAAGAGAGTCAAACTGCGTTATCGATTTAAATTGGACCAAGGACAAATTCACAGTTTCCATTTCTTGCTTGAATATTCCATTCATCCATAAACTCAGTGGAATAAACTGTGGTAGGTAATTTCTTAATGCGCAGTCCTATTGGGACCATGTCCTTAGATATATAATTGTTTAAAGTTGTTTGATCCCACCAAACTTTGGTTTCTTGTAACAGAAGTCTTTCCAAGTTATTTAACCCCTTCCTGACATCTGACGTACTATCCCGTCGAGGTGGGGTGGGCCCGTATGACCGCCGACGGGATAGTACGTCATACGCGATCGGCCGCGCTCACGGGGGGAGCGCGGCCGATCGCGGCCGGGTGTCAGCTGCCTATCGCAGCTGACATCCGGCACTATGTGCCAGGAGCGGTCACGGACCGCCCCCGGCACATTAACCCCCGGCACACCGCGATCAAACATGATCGCAGTGTACCGGCGGTATAGGGAAGCATCGCGCGGGCTTCCCTGAGACCCCCGGAGCAACGCGATGTGATCGCGTTGCTGCGAGGGTCTCCTACCTCCTTCCTGGCTGCAGGTCCCGGATCCAAGATGGCCGCGGCATCCGGGTCCTGCAGGGAAGGAGGTGGCTTACCGAGTGTCTGCTCAGTGCAGACACTTGGTAAGCCTGCAGCCCTGCACAGCAGATCGCCGATCTGGCAGAGTGCTGTGCACACTGCCAGATCAATGATCTGTGATGTCCCCACCTGGGACAAAGTAAAAAAGTAAAAAAAAATTTTTTCCACATGTGTAAAAAAAAATAAAAAAAAATTCCTAAATAAATAATAAAAAAAATATATATATTATTCCCATAAATACATTTCTTTATCTAAATAAAAAAACCCAAAACAATAAAAGTACACAAATTTAGTATCGCCGCGTCCGTAACGACCCAACCTATAAAACTACCCCACTAGTTAACCCCTTCAGTAAACACCGTAAGAAAAAAAAAAAAAAAACGAGGCAAAAAACAACGCTTTATTACCATACTGCCGAACAAAAAGTGGAATAACACGCGATCAAAAAGACTGATATAAATATCCATGGTACCGCTGAAAACGTCATCTTGTCCCGCAAAAAACAAGCCGCCATACAGCATCATCAGCAAAAAAATAAAAAAGTTATAGTCCTGAGAATAAAGCGATACCAAAATAATTATTTTTTCTATAAAATAGTTTTTATCGTATAAAAGCGCCAAACATAAAAAAATGATATAAATGAGATATCGCTGTAATCGTACTGACCCGAAGAATAAAAGTGCTTTATCAATTTTACCAAACGCGGAACGGTATAAACGCCTCTCCCAAAAGAAATTCATGAATAGCAGGTTTTTGGTCATTCTGCCTCACAAAAATCGGAATAAAAAGCGATCAAAAACGGTCACGTGTCCGAAAATGTTACCAATAAAAACGTCAACTCGTCCCGCAAAAAACAAGACCTCACATGACTCTGTGGAGCAAAATGTGGAAAAATTATAGGTCTCAAAATGTGGAGACGCAAAAACTTTTTTGCTATAAAAAGCGTCGCTGGTTTCACACTTGCGTTTTTGTCTGCAGCGTTTTTTGCACACAAAAACGCATGCGTTTTTTCCCTATATTTAACATTGAAAACGCATGCGGTTTTTTTGTACGCGTTTGGTCGCGTTTTCAAACGCATGCGGTTTTTTCTGCATGCGTTCATTTTCAGAAATACAACCTGCAGTATTTTCTTGCGTTTTTAAGCACATGCGTTTGCATTAAAAACGCATGCATTTTTATCGAAAAAAAACAGAAAACACACTGAAAAGCCACCCACCACCATCAAGGTGATAAAGGGATCCAAACCCTAACCCTAACTCTACCCTTAACCTCACCCCTAACCGTTTAATGAACATTTTCTGACAGTCATAGTGCCACGTATTTCAGTGCCACGTATTTCAGTGCCATGTATTTCAGTGCCACGTATCACGTATTTCAGTGCCACGTGTTTCAGTGCCACGTATTTCAGTGCCACGAATCACGTATTTCAGTGCCACGTATCACGTATTTCAGTGCCACATATTTTAGTACCACGTATTTCAGTTGCACGTATTTCAGTGCCACGTATTTCAGTGCCACGTATTTCAGTGCCACGTATTTCAGTGCCACGTATCACATATTTCAGTGCCACGTATTTAAGTGCCACGTATTTAAGTGCCACTTATTTAAGTGCCACGTATTTCAGTGCCACGTATTTCAGTGCCACGTATTTCAGTGCCACGTATCACGTATTTCAGTGCCACGTGTCACGTATTTCAGTGCCACGTGTTTCAGTGTCACGTATTTAAGTGCCACGTATCACATATTTCAGTGCCACGTATTTCAGTGCCACGTATTTAAGTGCCACGTATTTCAGTGCCACGTATTTCAGTGCCACGTATCACATATTTCAGTGCCACGTATTTAAGTGCCACGTATTTAAGTGCCACGTATTTCAGTGCCACGTATTTAAGTGCCACGTATTTCAGTGCCACGTATCACGTATTTCAGTGCCACGTGTTTCAGTGCCACGTTTTTAAGTGCCACGTATCACGTATTTCAGTGCCACGTATTTCAGTGCCACGTATTTCAGTGCCACGTATTTCAGTGCCATGTATTTCAGTCACGTTTAGGGTTAGGGTTAGGGTTAGGGCTAGGGTTGGAGGTAAAGTTAGGGTTGGGGCTAAAGTTAGGGTTGGGGCTAAAGTTAGGGTTAGGATTACATTTACGTTTGGATTAGGGTTGGGATTAGAATTATGGGTGTGTCAGGGCTAGGGGTGTGGTTAGGGTTACCGTTGGGATTAGGGTTAGGGGTGTGTTTGGGTTAGGGTTTCAGGTAGAATTGGGGAGTTTCCACTGTCCAGGCACATCAGGGGCTCTCCAAGCGCGACATGGCGTCCAATCTCAATTCCAGCCAATTCTGCCTTGAAAAAGTAAAACAGTGCTCCTTCCCTTCCGAGCTCTCCCGTGCGCTCAAAAAGGGGTTTACCCCAACATATGTGTTATCAGCGTACTCGGGACAAATTGAACAACAACTTCTGGGGTCCAAGTTCTCTTGTTATCCTTAGGAAAATAAAAATTTGGGGAGCTAAAAATCATTTTTGTGGGAAAAAAAAGATGTTTTATTTTCACGGCTCTGCGTTATAAACTGTAGTGAAACACTTGGGGGTTCAAAGTTCTCACAACACATCTAGATAAGTTCCTTGGGAGGTCTAGTTTCCAATATGGGGTCACTTGTGGGGGGTTTGTACTGTTTGGGTACATCAGGGGCTCTGCAAATGCAACGTGACGCCTGCAGACCAATCCATTTAAGGCTGCATTCCAAATGGCGCTCCTTCCCTTCCGAGCTCTGTCATGCACCCAAACAGTGGTTCCCCCCCCACATATGGGGTATCAGCGTACTCAGGACAAATTGGACAACAACTTTGGGGTCTAATTTATCCTGTTACCCTTGTGAAAATACAAAACTGGGGGCTAAAAAATAATTTTTGTGAAAAAAAAAAAGGAATTTTTATTTTCACGGCTTTGCGCTATAAACTTTAGTGAAACACTTGGGGGTTCAAAGTTCTCAAAACACATCTAGATAAGTTCCTTGGGAGGTCTAGTTTCCAATATGGGGTCACTTGTGGGGGGTTTGTACTGTTTGGGTACATCAGGGGCTCTGCAAATGCAACGTGACGCCTGCAGACCAATCCATTTAAGGCTGCATTCCAAATGGCGCTCCTTCCCTTCCGAGCTCTGTCATGCGCCCAAACAGTGGTTCCCCCCCACATATGGGGTATCAGCGTACTCAGGACAAATTGGAAAACAAATTTTGGGGTCCAATTTATTCTGTTACCCTTGTAAAAATACAAAGCTGGGGGCTAAAAAATCATTTTTGAGAGAAAAAAAAAATTATTTTCACGGCTCTGCGTTATAATCTGTAGTGAAACACTTGGGGGTTCAAAGCTCTCAAAACACATCTAGATAAGTTCCTTAGGGGGTCTACTTTCCAAAATGGTGTCACTTGTAGGGAGTTTCAATGTTTAGGCACATCAGGGGCTCTCCAAACGCAACATGGCGTCCCATCTCAATTCCAGTCAATTTTGCATTGAAAAGTCAAATGGCGCTCCTTCCCTTCCAAGCTCTGCCATGCGCCCAAACAATGGTTTACACCCACATATGGGGTATCATCGTACTCAGGACAAATTGCACAACATTTTTTGGGGTCCAATTTCTTCTCTTACCCTTGGGAAAATAAAAAATTGGGGGCAAAAAGATCATTTTTGTGAAAAAATATGATTTTTTATTTTTACGGCTCTGCATTATAAACTTCTGTGAAGCACTTGGTGGGTCAAAGTGCTCACCACACATCAAGATAAGTTCCTTAGGGGGTCTACTTTCCAAAATGGTGTCACTTGTAGGGGGTTTCAGTGTTTAGGCACATCAGGGGCTCTCCAAACGCAACATGGCGTCCCATCTCAATTCCAGTCAATTTTGCATTGAAAAGTCAAATGGCGCTCCTTTCCTTCCGAGCTCTGCCATACGCCCAAACAGTGGTTTACCCCCACATATGGGGTATCAGCGTACTCAGGACAAATTGTACAACAACTTTGGGGGTCCATTTTCTCCTGTTACCCTTGGTAAAATAAAACAAATTGGAGCTGAAATAAATTTTGTGTGAAAAAAAGTTAAATGTTCATTTTTATTTAAACATTCCAAAAATTCCTGTGAAACACCTGAAGGGTTAATAAACTTCTTGAATGTGGTTTTGAGCACCTTGAGGGGTGCAGTTTTTAGAATGGTGTCACACTTGAGTATTTTCTATCATATAGACCCCTCAAAATGACTTCAAATGAGATGTGGTCCCTAAAAAAAATGGTGTTGTAAAAATGAGAAATTGCTGGTCAACTTTTAACCCTAACTCCGTCACAAAAAAAAATTTTGGTTCCAAAATTGTACTGATGTAAAGTAGACATGTGGGAAATGTTACTTATTAAGTATTTTGCGTGACATATGTCTGTGATTTAAGGGCATAAAAATTCAAAGTTGGAAAATTGCAAAATTTTCAAAATTTTCGCCAAATTTCCATTTTTTTCACAAATAAACGCAAGTTATATCGAATAAATTTTACCACTAACATGAAGTACAATATGTCACGAGAAAACAATGTCAGAATCGCCAAGATCCGTCAAAGCGTTCCAGAGTTATAGCCTCATAAAGGGACAGTGGTCAGAATTGTAAAAATTGGCCCGGTCATTAACGTGCAAACCACCCTTGGGGGTGAAGGGGTTAAACCCTCATGCAAGTCAGGTGCCACATTCAATTCATCTATCTCATTAGAGAACACCTTTGCAGCCTTCTGTGATCTGTCTCTGATCAAATTCATAGCCATAATGAAAAGATGTTTAAAACTTCAATGATAAAAGAAAAAAAGGGGGGAAAATTTGTTGGTCCTGGGTGCTGCATATAATTTGCAATAACACTATGTGTCATATAGCATGAGAGCAATAATAACACGGGAGCAACGGCAATCTATTAAACAACAATCTATTACACAAACAGCGACGCGTTTCGATCTACAGATCTTTGTCAAAGCTATATACACAGAGTTGTGCACAGACAGACAGACACAGAGATCGAAACGCGTCGCTGTTTGTGTCCTGGTGTGTATTTGAAGAGCTTGTCTCCACTGCTTTTACTCTGGCAAAATAAAGTTTCAAGCCTGGATTTTATTAACGTGGTGCAGGAACAATTTTTTCTTTTTTTCTTCATCTGATTACTACGCTGATCCACGTGGAGTTCCGTGCACCTGTAGTGGCTACTCAGTGAGCTGGTTCCATTTTCTCTAGCTGTTTTCTGCACATAGCCTAATACCACAGAGCGGGGGCCCGAGTGCGGACGAGCAGAGGGCAGAAAAGTCACCACCCCCTGACCCCATAACTACAGAGTCTAGTCCTCTGTTGGTATTAATTAACATCAGCACAAACACTGCGCCCCTGCCGGGAGCTTCATGGCCGAGCAGCTGTATGCAGCTTTAAATAACCAAGCACAATGTCGAGTGTTGGATGAAGTAGTGTAAATCCGCCACCTCTGAACACTGGAGGAGACGTATCCTGTGCAGTGATGGATCGCACTTCTCTATCTGCGTCTGGTGAAGCAGTCTGGGTTTGGTAATTCCAGGAGAACATTACCCCCTGATTGCATTGTGCCCCTGTACAGATGGTGGAGGGTGATGATGCCATGGGCTGTTATCAGGGGGCGGCCTCGAACCCTCAGCTCCAGTGGTGGGGAATCTTCATCTTCACCAAAAGACATTGTGGACAATTGTAGCTTCAGGAGACTGTGAGCCCGGCCTCCCCCAACATCAGTTTCTGGACTCACAAATGCTCTACTGGATGAAGGGGCAAAAATTTCCACAGACGACTCCAAAATCTTGTAAAAAATCTTCCCTGAAGAGTGAAGGCTTTTTTTTTGGCGGCAAAGAGGGAAAAGCATGGATGGGCAAGAATAGAATAGGATGTCAAAAAAGCCCCAGTATGGTGAACGTGTAGTCGCCGCGACACATCTCTGCACAGTCGGCAGTCGTCTGTCATGGCATCAACACTGACGGCGTAAGAACCAGACCCGCAGTGATGGGTGATATCAGAGAGGCTGCGGCGGGAGTCAGACCCCTGCTACAAAGTATCACACTATTATTAGAGAGGATGTGTTTTTGGCTTCCATTATACAGCGCCACACAGACCGTTTTCCCCAATGGGTTAAAAGCTAGGACCTATTTTAGCAGATAATGATGTAGCTGAAGGAAATATGATTTCTCGCAACACTCTTTCTATTCAAATAGGGACATCTTTGTTCTTGCCATAGTTTTTTTTCCACTCCTTGAGGTTACAGCATTGCTTTTAAGTGTAAATATGAAACTCTCCTTGAAAGAATGAGCCATTCTGGAGAAAGCGTCTCTGCCGGGGAAGATTCCTCATTATCGAATGAGTGGAACCTATTTTGAAACCTAAAACATGCCTTTGATGGAGTTTAAAAAACACGCAGAGACGAAGAGCTGTCTCTTCTTGACGAGATTAATGCAGCTCTTATTGAGGGTTCTGTTGCAATTTGTCTCCGATTTTTAGGCGCATCGACTTGCTGACATAAAAGCAGAGTGCGGAGCGGGAGGAACGTTACATGAGGATGAGGAGACCTGAAGGAAATGATCTTTTCTGCAACAAACTCATTTCACCACAAAAACTCTGTGTTCTCTGGGTCTATCAGACGACACGAATCCCAGAAATGAGGGGTCTCTAAAGTAGGGGGGACAGGAGCAACGAAAAATCTGCTGACAACAAGTTTAGAACGGAAACTTTGGTGATTTCAGAAATCTACAATGTGTTGTTTGTCAGCAGGAAACAAGCACAACAAACAGGAACCGAATCAGTGATAGTCAAAGACAGAAATGTTGTGTCAGTCAACATCGCAGAGAAAACGCAAATTACATTCATTATATGCAACGAGTTTAATGGAAGAGAATTAATTAATCTCTATAAACAGCAGTTACAGTGCGTATAAAAAACATCCTGTGTTATATTCCAGAGCTGCAATCACTATTCTGCTGGTGCAGTCACTGTGTACATACATTACATTACTGATCCTGAATTACATCCTATATTATACTCCAGAGCTGCACTCACTATTCTGCTGGTGCAGTGACTGTGTACATACATTACATTACTGATCCTGAGTTGCATCCTGTATTATACTCCAGAGCTGCGCTCACTATTCTGCTGGTGCAGTCACTGTGTACATACATTACATTACTGATCCTGAGTTACATCCTGTATTATACTCCAGAGCTTCACTCACTATTCTGCTGGTGGAGCCACTGTGTACATACATTACATTACTGATCCCGAGTTACCTCCTGCATTATACTCCAGAGCTGTACTCACTATTCTGCTGGTGCAGTCACTGTGTACATACATTACATTACTGATCCTGACTTACATCCTGTATTGTACCCCAGAGCTGCACTCACTATTCTGCTGGTGCAGTCACTGTGTACATACATTACTGATCCTGAGTTACATCCTATATTATACTCCAGAGCTGCACTCACTATTCTGCTGGTGCAGTCACTGTGTACATATATTACATTACTGATCCTGAGTTACCTACTGTATTATACCCCAGAGCTGCACTCACTATTCTGCTGGTGCGGTCACTGTGTACATACATTACATATCCTGAGTTACATCCTGTATTATACTCCAGAGCTGCACTCACTATTCTGCTGGTGCAGTCACTGTGTACATACATTACATTACTGATCCTGAATTGTATCCTGTATTATACTCCAGAGCTGCACTCACTATTCTGCTGGTGCAGTCACTGTGTACACACATTACATTACTGATCCTGAATTGCATCCTGTATTATACTCCAGAGCTGCACTCACTATTCTGCTGGTGCAGTCACTGTGTACACACATTACTGATCCTGAGTTACATCCTGTATTATACTCCAGAGCTGCACTCACTATTCTGCTGGTGCAGTCCCTGTGTACATACATTACATTACTGATCCCGAGTTACCTCCTGTATTATACCCCAGAGCTGCACTCACTATTCTGCTGGTGCAGTCACTGTGTACATACATTACATTACTGATCCTGAGTTACCTCCTGTATTACATTCCAGATCTGCACTCACTATTCTGCTGGAGCAGTCACTGTGTACATATATTACATTACTGATCCTGAGTTACCTCCTGTATTATACTCCAGAGCTGCACTCACTATTCTGCTGGTGCAGTCACGGTGTACACACATTACATTACTGATCCTGAGTTACATCCTGTATTATACTCCAGAGCTGCACTCACTATTCTGCTGGTGCAGTCACTGTGTACATACATTATATTACTGACCCTGAGTTACATCCTGTATTATACCCCAGAGCTGCACTCACTATTCTGCTGGTGCGGTCACTGTGTACATACATTACATATCCTGAGTTACATCCTGTATTATACTCCAGAGCTGCACTCACTATTCTGCTGGTGCAGTCACTGTGTACATACATTACATTACTGATCCTGAATTGTATCCTGTATTATACTCCAGAGCTGCACTCACTATTCTGCTGGTGCAGTCACTGTGTACACACATTACTGATCCTGAGTTACATCCTGTATTATACTCCAGAGCTGCACTCACTATTCTGCTGGTGCAGTCCCTGTGTACATACATTACATTACTGATCCCGAGTTACCTCCTGTATTATACTCCAGAGCTGCACTCACTATTCTGCTGGTGCAGTCACTGTGTACATACATTACATTACTGATCCTGAATTGCATCCTGTATTATACTCCAGAGCTGCACTCACTATTCTGCTGGTGCAGTCACTGTGTACACACATTACTGATCCTGAGTTACATCCTGTATTATACTCCAGAGCTGCACTCACTATTCTGCTGGTGCAGTCCCTGTGTACATACATTACATTACTGATCCCGAGTTACCTCCTGTATTATACCCCAGAGCTGCACTCACTATTCTGCTGGTGCAGTCACTGTGTACATACATTACATTACTGATCCTGAGTTACCTCCTGTATTACATTCCAGATCTGCACTCACTATTCTGCTGGAGCAGTCACTGTGTACATATATTACATTACTGATCCTGAGTTACCTCCTGTATTATACTCCAGAGCTGCACTCACTATTCTGCTGGTGCAGTCACGGTGTACACACATTACATTACTGATCCTGAGTTACATCCTGTATTATACTCCAGAGCTGCACTCACTATTCTGCTGGTGCAGTCACTGTGTACATACATTATATTACTGACCCTGAGTTACATCCTGCATTATACTACAGAGCTGCACTCACTATTCTGCTGGTGCAGTCACTGTGTACATACATTACATTACTGATCCTGAGTTACATCCTGTATTATACTCCAGAGCTGCACTCACTATTCTGCTGGTGCGGTCACTGTGTACATACATTACACATTACTGATCCTGCGTTACTGTCTGCATTATTTTGCAGAGCTGTGCTTCTATATTCAGAGAAATCTCCTTCCATGCTTCGCTGCTGGTTCGGTGTCTGTATACTGTAGAGTTCGCCCTGCTGTACATTGTAGTGCCCTTGTTCCATCAGGCTCCGTACTCCCCATCACTCTCCACATTACAGATGCTCAGTAAAGCTGTAGATGAGTGTTTGTTCAGAAGCTTTATGACTATTTTCAATAACAAGAGATGACAGGTGAATGGTGGTATAATGGGATGGAGGATGCAGTTGGCGGCTTTTTATGTTTGTTGCACATCCAAAGCTTTCAAGCTCATGAGAAATATAAATATGTATATGTGTAAATCCTATAGTCCCAGCACCGTGTGCATCTGATGAATACACAACATGTATGCGCTCTGCATCTAGCAGCCAACTATAGAAATCATTTCCTTCATAAGCAGCAGAGCCTGATGGGATGACTAATTCCACCAATCTGACATCTAATGGGCTCCAGATCAGCCACAAAGTCAGGGTGTCAGGGACCTATGCTGCACTTTGGGTGGGAGGAATATTGTGGGCAGGCAGTTGGCCATTAGCTGTCCCTAGCCACTTAGCATTGCTGGGAAAACTCCTTGTGATTCCGATTGTTGAAGGCAAAAGACATGACTTTGCTCACAAAAGTCCTTTTCAGCTGGATGCCAGCCATGAAAATGTATAATAGACAATAGCACAGTGAACCGAATCTGTACAGACACCTGAATGGAAGCATCATCAGTAGTTGATAGCAGCCTCTTATGGACGCCGGCAGCCACGGACTTCATATGTGATTTCCTCCATCACAGAAGCACAGTCTGAATTTATGGTAAAATAAATATCAAGTGCGGCTCCAAAGCAGAGGATTCCAGCAATGGATTTTACTCGCTTCTTAAGAGTTTTGGGACGTCTGTTCAAAAAGAGCCACATAAATCATGAAGTTTATAAACTTCACCTTCTCCACATGAGGGAATATTGTATTTGGCAATATTGCCGACTGTGACATCTCCATCAATCAACGGCAATGAATGCCATAGACAAATGTTATTTATGTGAAGAGGATAAAATCTCTCCGCTGGTTGCTGATGACCTGTGGGCCCAGAGCACTGTACACCCCGGCGGGGATGTCACCTCTTCACCAGCTATAATTCTGGAGCAGGGGGTGCGCGTCAGCCTGAACGTAAAGTCTCCAGACCGAGGCACCAGCCAAGTGACATCCACTGTGATAAGCACATGATACATATCGGGGGTCTAACGGGGCCCCACGAGGTGACACAGACCTGTCCTAGGGCCCACATCACTGAAAGATACAATATTACCATCATGGGGATTCCACACTGCATTGTTCGCCTCCAATATGGATCCTGATTTACAAAAAAACATGTTCTCTTTGTGTGAATTCAATGTTGTTTACATTTTTGTTTCAATTTGTTGTTTGTTTACTGTGTTTCAACTCACGTAAAATGTATAAAGCAAGTAGTAACAATGTGTAAACCGTGCAGAGCTAAGCGTCTCCACGGATGACAGACTGCAACAAATCCCCAGTGCAGTCCGACCGCGGAGCCAAATATTCTCTTACCCTTCCTGGATAACCCACTCATGGGCTCTATAGAGGTAATCCCCACTGAACATATTCCTGGAGTCACCCATCAGCGGGGTTCTCCGGGGAATTACAGCGACCACAACCATCTTCACAAAGAACACCCACTAAGCTCCGAGCCTGCAGCATGCCAGGCCGTCATGTCACATGAAGCTGGGATGTAAGATAAACCCACATAAAGCAGCATATCCAGGGTTGGACTGGCCTGGCGGGTATCGGGGACATCCCCGGTGGGCCATTGCTGTAGATGAGATAGAGGGGGAAGAAAAAAAAAGTTTGCATCGCACGTCTCGATGAACACTGACAACTGTGAGTCTGACGTCGCAGGTGTATGACTTCAGCGTCATGCGCCGCCTGCAACACACACACGCCAGCTGCCAGCCTCAGCTAGGTCGGTGGCCATTTTATCATGAGCGCACAGGATATTTTTTTCCCCTTCTGTGGATGCAACATGGTACGGGGGCCAGGACAAGGGACCAGGATGGCTATATGGGGGGCCAGGATGGATATAGGTGGGGCCAGGATGGAAATATGGGGGGCCAGGATGGATATAGGTGGGGCCAAGATGAATATATGGGGGGCCAGGATGGATATATGGGAGTGCCAGGATGGATATATGGGGGTCCAGGATGGATATATAGGGGGGCCAGGATGGATATAGGTGGAGCCAGGATGGATATAGGTGGGCCCAGGATGGATATATGGGGGGCCAGGATGGATATATGGGGGGGGCCAGGATGGATATAGGTGGGGCCAGGATGGATATATGGGGGCGGCCAGGATGGATATATGGGGGGCCAGGATGGATATATGGGGGTCCAGGATGGATATATGGGAGGGCCTGGATAGATATATGGGGGGCCAGGATGGATATAGGTGGGGCCAGGATGGATGTAGGTGGGGTCAGGATGGATATAGGTGGGGCCAGGATGGATATATGGGGGCCAGGATGGATATAGGTGGGGCCAGGATGGAAATATATGGGGGGCCAGGATGGATATAGGTGGGGCCAGGATGGATATATGGGGGGGCCAGGATGGATATAGGTGGGGCCAGGATGGATATAGGGGGGGCCAGGATGGATATATGGGGGGCCAGGATGGATATAGGTGAGGCCAGGATGGATATATGGGGGCCAGGATGGATATATGGGGGGCCAGGATGGATATAGGTGGGGCCAGGATGGATATAGGGGGGGCCAGGATGGATATAGGTGGGACCAGGATGGATATGTGGTGAGGCCAGGATGGATATATGGGGGCCAGGATGGATATATGGGGGGCCAGGATGGATATAGGTGGGGCCAAGATGGATATATGAGGGGGCCAGGATGGATATAGGTGGGACCAGGATGGATATGTGGTGGCCAGGATGGATATATGGGGGTGCCGGGACAAGGGAAATGCAATTCAAAAGTTGTTATTGGGTTTTTTCTTTATTTAAGCTTTCATTTTACAGTAAAAATGAGCAGTTTACATGATTCTCCGGGTCAGCACGATTATGGAAATACCAAACTTGCATAATTTTTATTTTATTAAAGTGGGGAAAATCTTTTAGAAATTTGTAAAAAAAAGAATACATTTTGCGATTTGCCGAGAGCCGTAACTCTTAACATTTCCGGGATATGGGGTTGTGTGAGGACTTGTGTTTTTGCGCCTCGAGCTGGTGTTTTTATTGATATCATACTATAGTAGGAATGTGCTTTCATCGCTTCTTTTTACATTTTTGTTGTTGTTGTTGCGAATGCAGAAAAACTGCAGTTCTGGCGTTTTATTTTCTTTCTTGTTACCCTGTTTACCAATTCGATTAATTTTATATATTGATAGATCAGACTATTACAACCGCAGCAATACCAAATATATGTATTTTTTTAATGTATTAATTTTTAATGGTGGGATAGGGGGGTCATATTTCCTTTTCACTGTATCTGTTAGTTCCTTTTATGGAGCTTGAACCTGCAATCTCTTGTGCTATACAAAGCAATGCCACAGTACTGCTGTATAGTAACAATCATTGTGTCCTATGAAGTCCAGACACAGGCTGCCTATCTCAGGAGTACCATCATGACAGGCACACGACTCTTTAGCAGAACATACCCTGTAAAAACAAAATCCAAAAGAACAATGGTGGAATTGTTTTTTCCTTTTTTTTTCACTTGGAACTTTGTTTCCAGTACGTTATTTGGTAAAGTGAATGGTCCCAACTACAACTGGTGAATATATAAAAAGGCAAATGGTATTTACCAGCCACAGTCGCAGAAATGAATGCACACACAGGATGCAGCAGACCCCCATAATGAAGGAGGTAACACAGGCGCTATGTACTGATGAAACAATAACCACTGTCAGCCTACCATGGAGGGGGTGATTGCCAAGCACTAGAATTGCTCCTACATTGATTATTATGGGTGTCTGGGTTCCGTAGTATTTCCATATTTATAATGGAAGTAAAAGAGAATTGTGCAGACATTTAATTTTCTATGATAAAACTGACACATGATGGACCCTGACACCCAAAAACAGAATCTATGTTGCCCCACAACCTCCAGTAGTTTGAGTTATGCAGCTATTTGACTTACGACATTCTGTTTGTTTCTAAAAACAGAAGAAGCAGAAGGTTCCTCTGCAGGTGGATATAACTGATGATATTACATCTCTTACATTCATGGTTTTTCCACCACGATGCACAATTTATGTGGAAAGGAGTCTCACTGTAACGCACTTTTTCTCCAACATGTTGCACGTATTTTTGCACTTTGGTTTGGTTCTATTGCTGCATATAATCACTGTGTTATGTTACATGGGACTGTAGGTTTCAGTTACATTATCTGTTGTGAGGCAGTGACTGGTGTTACCTGTAGGGGTCGCTGTATGTTCCCCCAGGATGTGCACAAAGGCGTTTTGAGGTGATGAGCAGACTAAAGTGAGTATAGGCCTTGGACATGATAGTGTCCAAGGCAGATTTAGGGAAAACCTGCTCTGGGCATTTGTGTTTTAAGATAGATTGTAGGATTGTAGTCATGCAGTCCATTTCATTCCGGGCCGGGTTTTCCATGTGGCTGAAGGCCACAGGTTGCTAGTTAAAAACCCTGCAGTATGGGGTTTGGGTGTGTCAGGTTCAGAGTCAGTGTCAGTCTGGTGTTTGGAGGAGTACAGAGCAGAAGGTTCTGCACAGCTCCTGTGTGAGGCAACACAGGCAAACGGAGCCAAGCAGCCAGGGGAGCGGAGACGCCTGGCACCCACAGTGTGCACAGCAGTGCAGTCACCCACAGTAACTGGTCAGAGGTGGACTGGCACATTTAGTGACTGCAAACTGGAGGACATGGTTCCCGGCAGCGATCCGGAGGATATCGTGTACCGTGTAATCCTGCGAGTAAAGAGACATTAACATGGCAGTGCAGACGCCCACGGCAACGGGTCAAAGGTGGACTGGTGTGTTTAGTGACTGTAATCCAGAGGATATGTGCCCGGCTGCAAACTGGAGGTGGACTGTCTTTTTCCCAGCTGCAATCCGGAGGTGGACTGTCCTGTTTCCCATCTGCGATCCGGAGGATATCGTGTGCCGTGTTTTTTGAGTTGAACATTAAAGAGACATTTTGCTTTGAACTTTGCGGGGCCATTGCCTCATCACTGCACAGTGTGAATACCGCTGCACTACACTGTACTCAGAGAGCTGTCATTGTTATCAGTGGTGGTACATTTTTTAGTTTGGGAGAGAGGTAGGCTTATGTCTCGGGGCTTGGGCCCCTCATATTTTCTGACACTCAATGCCCCTGGTCCATAGCATACAGATTTTTTTATCTTTGAAAAAGTGACAACGTTCCTTCCCATTCATGCAGTAAGCGGCGCGCTCCTCTCCCGCTGTTCACCACTTTGGCTAACAGTAGGGGTCGCTTTTTTTTTATTTGATTCTGACAGTGATCCGATATCCAGAGAATAGTCACAGGCACATATACAAAAGAAACTGCTTGCAACACCTTCTCCACGCTAGTTGGTGTCACATTAAACATACACTGAAAAGTTGCTGAGCTCTAAAGATCTAAAATACATTATTCTGGTAAAAAACCTTTTCAGAAAGGAAGAATCCAAGGTGCTCAGCAGATTGAGATCCTGGGGGAATCCTCGCCGAGTGCTTGATCGTGCTGATAATACACTTACAAGAAACCAGGGAACAACTAATTGTCCCCGAGAACCCCGATTATTGTGATCGACTCCTCATCCCGGGAATTCTCTGCCCTGATGAAAAACCAGGAGTGTATAAATGGGATTCTAAAAAAAGCGGTAGTTGTAACATCATTGGACATAATAGTAGATTTATTACATCCTACAGCACCGGTGACACATATGAAATCACACAAAATGTAACATGTGACAAAAACTTTGTAATATATGTGATTACTTGTGCCTGTGGCCTACAATATGTGGGCCGCACAACACAATCCTTGCGGGCCCGCATGAATGGCCACAGGCACAATACAAAAAACGGAATACTAGAACAGTCTATCCAGGCACCTAAGCATAAAATACAATAAACAATTCAATGTTATTGTCACCCCAGTTGAACAAATAACTCCAAATCGTTTAAACAGAATACAAATGCTTAACCAGAAAGAATCTTTTTGGATCTTTTGATTAAGCACACTATATTCTGATGGGCTAAATTATGTGGTAGAAGGGGGTTTAATAAAGAGGATCAGAAGGGGGGGGGAGGGCGAAAAAAAGGAAAAATTCAAATATATCTTATTTTTTCTCCTAAAAAAAAAAGAACATTAATTGTTTTCATTTTCTAAAAAAAAATTCTCCCCCCTCTCTAACTCCCAAATAATAAAGAGGTAATAAAGTTTTTGTATAGGACGTTTTATCCCTTTTAGAAAATATTTATATTCATACTTATATATATGGCCTTATAATATTTTATATATTCTTTAAAAAAAAATCGTTTTTATTGAGATATGAAATATTTTCTTTATGAATTTCGTATATGCCATTAGAAAAATGTTTTTACATTTTTTTTGTTTTTAAAATTGGATTTTATTTGGATTTGTTTTTTTTAATGTTTATGTGTTTATGCGTGCAAAGCTCTGGATACAGTTGTAGTGGCACCCACCCAAAAAGGATATGCACCAATTTCCTTTATATATAAAATGCACAAAGCAGTAAGTAATAGCTTAAATATAATACCTGAAGAAGACTCCTAAGAGTTGAAACGCGTTGTATGCTGTAGTAATGAAACTTAGTACAGAATACAGAGCCCCATGCAGGATGACGCCGTCACACTGACCCTCCACACAGTGTGACCCCCACAGGTGTGACCCCCACAGGCCCATGATGACTGGAGCCTCTCCGGTTGCTGCTGTGTCGGCTCTTCTCGGCAGGTGTAATCTGTGACAAGCTTCTGATGGCACAGAGTAATGGTGGAGCGGGGAGCAGACGGCTCCATCAGAGCATTCAACTCTATCTGCAGCGTGAAGACGCAGATACAACTGAAGTCACTGGACATCGGACAGTCCCATATCCAGGAATGTCCCTGCGGATTCGGCAGGTTGGGAGTTATGGATTACACCTCTATGGCGGGAACGTGACAGCAGCTTAATGAATACAGAGGTGCAAAGGGGACGGACAGGAAAAGGAGCCTCGTGACGGTAAATGTCCGTTCCCTGTTCCACCTGGCACATCTGACCATGGAACCATCTACCCTGTGTCAATTAGCCTTGCACCAACACCAACACTTCAGGCCTCACCCTCCTGTGCCCAGTCCTACAGTGGTGACCCCCTGGAGCTTAGAGGATACAGGACTAAAGGTACCTTCACACGAAACGACTTTGTAACGATATCGCTAGCGATCCGTGACGTTGCAGCGTCCTGGCTAGCGATATCGTTGTGTTTGACACGCAGCAGCGATCAGGATCCTGCTGTGATGTCGCTGGTCGCTGAATAAAGTTCAGAACTTTATTTGGTCGTCCGATCGCCGTGTATCGTTGTGTTTGACAGCAAAAGCAACGATACCAGCGATATTTTACACTGGTAACCAGGGTAAACATCGGGTTACTAAGCGCAGGGCCACACTTAGTAACCCGATGTTTACCCTGGTTACCAGTGTAAAATGTAAAAAAACCAAACAGTACATACTTACATTCGCATCCCCCGCCATCTGCTTCCCACACTGACTGAGCGCCGCAAAGTGAAAGTGAAAGCACAGCACAGCGGTGACGTCACCGCTGTGCCCTGCTACTGCCGGCGCTCAGTCAGTCAGTCAGTGCAGGAAGCGGACGCCGGGGGACGCGAATGTAAGTATGTACTGTTTGTTTTTTTTACATTTTACGCTGGTAACCAGAGTAAACATCGGCTTACTAAGCGCGGCCCTGCGCTTAGCAACCCGATGTTTACCCTGGTTACCCGGGGACCTCGGCATCGTTGGTCGCTGGAGAGCGGTCTGTGTGACAGCTCTCCAGCGATCAAACAGCGACGCTGCAGCGATCGGGATCGTTGTCGCTATCGCTGCAGCGTCGTTTCGTGTGAAGGTACCTTTAGAGTGTACAGGATGTCGCACTCTTCATTCGCTCCCACACCATTGGTATAATGTACATGGAACAGGATTGTGCCCTCCCCTTCTAGTGCCAGGAGGTATGGGGTTAATAATAAAACATCAGTAACAGGAGGTCAAACAGATCGTGTGACACAACAGACTGTATATGTGGCGCGCAGCGGGGGGCTCCGGCTGCAGGATGAATAGGCACTACATGTGGCTGCAGCTCAGACAGTAATTGTTTCCTTGTCCTACGAATACATGGAATATAGATAAGATGTCACTACAGAGTTCAGAGACGACGACTCTGCTGCAGAGACAACCCTCTGAGCAGGATGGGTCCCCATCACAGTGATGCCAGTACAACCCTCTGAGCAGGATGGGTCCCCATCACAGTGATGCCCGTACAAACCTCTGAGCAGGATGGGTCCCCATCACAGTGATGCCAGTACAACCCTCTGAGCAGGATGGGTCCCCATCACAGTGATGCCAGTACAACCCTCTGAGCAGGATGGGTCCCCATCACAGAGATGCCCGTACAAACCTCTGAGCAGGATGGGTCCCCATCACAGTGATGCCAGTACAACCCTCTGAGCAGGATGGGTCCCCATCACAGTGATGCCAGTACAACCCTCTGAGCAGGATGGGTCCCCATCACAGTGATGCCCGTACAAACCTTTGAGCAGGATGGGTCCCCATCACAGTGATGCCCGTACAAACCTCTGAGCAGGATGGGTCTGCAGCGCCCCAGAGTCCTGGTCGTTGCAGTACTGATGCTCCGCCGCTAAGGGGAGTGATGGTACGTCTGATGGCACTGAAGGAGTTCACCTGACCAGGTATCATAGACACCAATACACTTCATAGTCTGGCCTCCAGGGGGAGCTAAGGGTGCTATGTATTAGGCCACTCCTCACAATCTGGTAAAACTGGGGGTTAGATAGAAAGTTAGACAGAAAGCTGACTGGGTTGGAACCAGGCAACATCCTGTGGCAGAGGGTGTTGCAGGGGAAGATTCTGGGGGGTCCCTGTCAGGGGTGGGATCCTGACAGAGGCCTAGCGAACAGGAAAGAACGTTAAGGAACCGCGCCTGCACTACATCGCGGCGGTATCTCAAGAAAGGACAAGAAGCGAGGTTTATTGTGAAGAGTGAGAAACGAGATCAAAGCAAAAAGGAGATAAAAGCCAGTAGGAGTCGTGCTGTAAGATCGAGGCAACATGCTACTGAGGCGCGTAGCCGGTGGCCGGGAACGCCGAGGAAGTATTGGACTCCAAGCATTACTTCAAACCAACGGCAGGTCAGTTAATTATAGGTTGGCTGTCTCACCTAAATCACCTAAGCAGACATAGGGGGCAACTGTGGGAGAGGGGCGTCACTAGGGTCCCGGAAGAACTCCAGGCCTACCCGTCATACGGGTGCGTCCTATCCATATTATCTGGGGGACGGAGAAGAACATCAGAATAGACATAAGTTGTGAGAAAGAACATCAGGAACAGACACAACAGTTGTGAGGACTATCCCGTGGTGCTCAGCAGAGAAGTACTACAACACACAGGCGCTAGAAGGTAGGCACAGATTTCCACCTGCAAAGGGAACTCTAGAGGTGCCATCGGACCGGCCGGTCTCAGACAGCCCTGTTAACCGTACTCTGGATTGAGGATCTTGAAGCCTCCAGTAAAGAGGTAAAGAGACTGCAACTCTGTGTCCTCGTCATTTATTGCTACCTGCACCGCACACCACCGTCTACACCTTTCATTGGACGCCCCTTAGCAGGGTCACGGACCGGGTCTAGCCACCATGACAACCCTAGAACTGAGACAGAGAGGCCCGGTACCGAGTACCCCGCGGCCCTGCGTCTGGGGGCGCTCCAGGTCCCCATCACAGTGAGCCCGTACAAACCTCTGAGCAGGCTGGGTCCCCATCACAGTGATGTCCGTACAAACCTCTGAGCAGGATGGGTCCCCATCACAGTGATGCCAGTACAACCCTCTGAGCAGGATGGGTCCCCATCACAGTGATGCCCGTACAAACCTCTGAGCAGGATGGGTCCCCATCACAGTGATGCCCGTACAAACCTCTGAGCAGCATGGGTCCCCATCACAGTGATGCCCGTACAAACCTCTGAGCAGGATGGGTCCCCATCACAGTGATGCCAGTACAACCCTCTGAGCAGGATGGGTCCCCATCACAGTGATACCAGTACAACCCTCTGAGCAGGATGGGTCCCCATCTCAGTGATGCCAGTACAAACCTCTGAGCAGCATGGGTCCCCATCACAGTGATGCCCGTACAAACCTCTGAGCAGGATGGGTCCCCATCACAGTGATGCCCGTACAAACCTCTGAGGAGGATGGGTCCCCATCACAGTGATGCCCGTGCAAACCTTTGAGCAGGCTGGGTCCCCATCACAGTGATGCCCGTACAAACCTCTGAGCAGGCTGGGTCCCCATCACAGTGATGCCCGTACAAACCTCTGAGCAGGCTGGGTCCCCATCACAGTGATGCCCGTACAAACCTCTGAGGAGGATGGGTCCCCATCACAATGATGCCCGTACAAACCTCTGAGGAGGATGGGTCCCCATCACAGTGATGCCCGTACAAACCTCTGAGCAGGCTGGGTCCCCATCACAGTGATGCCCGTACAAACCTCTGAGCAGGCTGGGTCCCCATCACAGTGATGCCCGTACAAACCTCTGAGCAGGCTGGGTCCCCATCACAGTGATGCCCGTACAAACCTCTGAGGAGGATGGGTCCCCATCACAATGATGCCCGTACAAACCTCCGAGCAGGATGGGTCCCCATCACAGTGATGCCCGTACAAACCTCTGAGCAGGCTGGGTCCCCATCACAGTGATGCCCGTACAAACCTCTGAGCAGGCTGGGTCCCCATCACAGTGATGCCCGTACAAACCTCTGAGCAGGCTGGGTTCCCATCACAGTGATGCCAGTACAAATCTTTGCGCTGGATGGGTCCCCATCACAGTGATGCCCGTACAAACCTCCGAGCAGGATGAGTCCCCATTAGTGATGTCCGTACCAACCTCTGAGCAGGATGGGTCCCCATCACAGTGATGCCAGTACAAACCTCTGAGGAGGATGGGTCCCCATCACAGTGATGCTCGTACAAACCTCTGAGCAGGATGAGTCCCCATTAGTGATGTCCGTACCAACCTCTGAGCAGGATGGGTCCCCATCACAGTGATGCCAGTACAAACCTCTGAGCAGGATGGGTCCCCATCACAGTGATGCCCGTACAAACCTCTGAGCTGGATGGGTCCTCATCACAGTGATACCAGCAGGGCCTCGTCTCCGCAGAGTGTATCCATATGGCAGGATCCCTTACCACTCCGACCACCAAGAACCATCTGTCCGCCACTTACTCATCATGGCCGCTCTGGTAGATGGGGTATTGGGGGCAGTGTTACAGTAAGTACAGCATGGTCATGGTGGCAATACTGGGGGCACAGCAAGTGGCAGCGTTATATCAGCCATGTGGCTCACGCCATAAATTGTAGTGTAAAGCGGCATTAACTGAGCACATTATGGCACTACTAAATGAGCAATGGATGGAGCTATTGGTGGGCACTGTATGGCGGCAGTATTGGCCACAGTGTCTCCATGCATCGTGCTTATGTAATCGGGGCTGGGCGCTGCCGGCTGCGCACCGCTATTCACCATCTTTCCCAGAAAAGTTTTAATTAGAGCCAAGTCAGATCATGTCTCTTTCCCAGATTATTGGAGCCACATTGTCACATGGAGAGGAGTGTAAAAGAAAAAGGCTCCGTGAACGCGGTGACGCAGTGACCTGGACGTGGTCGGAGGCATCAACAATTTTTCATCAAAATGATTAAATAAGCAGCTCGTATTTTACGTGTTTGGTGATGGTGGACCTCATGTATTCATATCCCAGGGCACCAACACGTGGTGAATGTGTGTAAGGCCGGGGTCACGCCAGAATACGACATCAGCTACAATCTGCTAATGACCCTCGGCTCCGGCTCTGCTACGACATGATCTGAGTGTCCCTGCGCTTTGCTCCGTTATCTCACTCCAGTGTAGAGGAGACGGAAAAAGTAATCTCTTCATCTCCTCAATGGCCTCACTCTGCGTATCTCTGTTGCACTATGACATCCGAGTGCAGTCTGATGTGTCACTCGCACCTATAGACTGGTGTAGGAGCACGGACCGATGTGTCACACGCACCCATAGACTGGTGTAGGAGCACGGTCCGATGTGTCACACTCACCCATATACTGGTGTAGGTGCACGGTCCGATGTGTCACACGCACCCATAGACTAGTGTAGGTGAACGGTCCGATGTGTGACACCCACCCATAGACTGGTGTAGGAGCACGGTCCGATGTGTCACACGCACCCATTGTCATGTCGGACGCTGTTCAGACCAGGTCGTTCGACAGACAGCGGTAATTCCGCTTTTGACCACTATTTGCTCATTGGCGTTGGCTAGGTTTTGTCCAGCTGTTCCGGGGTTAATTTACCTGATCCTCGGATTGGAAGCTGGGCCATACCCATGGCCTTTAAATAGTTCTCTGGATCATTGGGTGTCGCCGATTATAGCTTCTGTCTTGTGCGTTGTTATCTCGGTCCGGAGTGGAGAGCTGGTTGTTGGAGATTCGTTGCTGGTGGTGTATTTTCCTTAGTCTTATTTACTCCTTCCTATATTTGTATTTATTTTGCCCTGCACATTTATAGTGTATTCCTGAGTGACTGCGGCGTGGTGTATATTTTCCTTTATCCTTGTCTGTGCTAACTGTGGGTATTGGTGTATTACCTCTTTACTGGGTGGTGGGCGGTTGGTTTCAGCCTAGGGTTGAAACAGGAGACAGGACGAGGGTCGAGGCCTGGACATGCACACCATCAGTGTAAACTCCAGGGTCAGTCAGGATTTCCCTAGTCTGAGGGAAATTGCAGGGGCCCGGGTTATTAGCTCTCGCTCACCTAGTCTCCCCGTGACATTATAATTGGCCCAACAACAAAAAAAAAAAAAGAAGGGGGTTTCTCTGTTTTTTTTCTCTTTTCATGGATCCTATGACTTCCATAACTCGCCAGTTGGAGGCGCTGTCCCTACAGGTCACTGAGTTGGGGGGGGGCAGTTCAGCAACAGGGACTAGCAGTATCTAATGTGCAAACTGGAGCGACAGGAAGAGTTGCTGAGCCTAAATTCCCTTTGCCTGAAAAATTTGCTGGGGAACGCAGTAAATTTGTTTCTTTTCGTGAAGCTTGCAAACTATATTTCCGCATGCGCCCGATCTCCTCGGGTAATGAGGCTCAGCGTGTGGGCCTGGTGTTGTCATTGTTAAGCGGGGATCCCCAAGCATGGGCGTTTTCTTTGCCATCTGATTCTGTTGCATTTGACTCTGTGGAGAGTTTTTTTTCTTCTCTTGGGAATATCTACGATGAACCTGACAGAATGGCTCTAGCAGAATCTAAGATACGCACTATTTGCCAGGGGGAGCGAGTTGCAGAGGATTACTGTTCTGAATTTCGTCACTGGGCGATCGATACACAATGGAATGATCCAGCATTGCGGAGTCAGTTTATTCATGGGGTTTCTGGAAGGGTTAAAAAAGCCCTTCTGATGTACGAGACTCCTGCTTCTCTAGATTCCGCTATGAGTCTGGTTGTCCGCATTGATCTCCGTTTGCGTCAGGGGGAGCATGAGACACCGCCTATGGGAGAGGGTTTAGGTTCACGTGAGGTTGCTGCAGGTGAGCCCACGGAGCCTATGCAAATTGCAGGGGTATCAAATGTTAAGAATCGAGCCCCTGATCTCAGGAAGCAGGGAGCCTGTTTTTACTGTGGTAAAACTGGTCATTTTGTTAACATCTGTCCTCTGCTGTCTAAGAAAAACGCAACGGCGGAAAACTTCTAAGCTCAGAGGGTGTGGAGGAGACCAATCTGAGCTTATGTATATCCTCCATGGTGGTTTCTCAATGCATGCTCCCTGCTAAGGTTTTTATCGCTGGCAGTGAGCTGCCAATTACTGTTTTTGTGGATAGTGGTTCAGCCACAAATCTCATTGATGAGGAGTTTGCGCGCACAGCAGGTTTTAGGATTGAAAAACTGTCTCATCCTATCCGCGTGGTCACCATCAATGCTGCTCCTCTCTCTCAGGGGGAGATTACTGAATTTGTGGCTGAGGTGAAACTCCACATTGGGGTTCTACATTCCGAGTGGGTTACATGTAAGGTGCTCAGGAATCTTCCTGTTCAGGTGGTTTTGGGTTTTCCTTGGTTGTCCATGCACAACCCGGTAATTGACTGGAAAACTCAGGACATAATTCAGTGGAGCGAGTTCTGCCAGGAGAATTGCCTGGCCACATGTGTGGCTGCGGTGACTTCAAGCGTTCCGGAGTCACTTCAGGATTTTGTGGATGTGTTCTCTGAAAAGGGTTGCTCAGAGTTGCCGCCACATCGTCCCCATGACTGTTCTATCAGGTTTAAACCAGGGGCCAAGTTGCCTAAAGCAAGGATGTTTAACATCTCCGGTCCGGAGAGACAAGCGTTAAAAGATTATATTGCTGAAAGCTTGAGCAAAGGGCACATCAGGCCGTCATCCTCGCTGGTGGCAGCAGGGTTCTTCTTCGTGAAGAAGAAAGATGGCGGATTACGCCCGTGTTTGGATTTCAGGGAGTTGAACCAGATTACGGTTCGTGATCCATACCCGATGCCACTGATACCAGATTTGTTCAACCAGGTGGCAGGTGCTAAGTGGTTTACCAAGCTTCACCTCAGGGGGCGTACAACCTCATAAGAGTCCGTCAAGGTGATGAGTGGAAGACGGCTTTTAATACCCCTGAGGGTCATTTTGAAAATTTGGTGATGCCTTTTGGGTTGACTAACGCACCTGCAGTGTTCCAACATTTCATCAATGATGTGTTCTCACATGTTTTGGGGATATTCGTTATCGTGTACTTAGATGACATCCTCATATATTCTTGCGACCGTGATGCTCATTTAGATCATGTCAGGCAGGTGTTACAGCTTTTCAGAGAGAATAAGCTCTATGCTAAACTTAAGAAATGTGTATTTTCTGTTCAAGAGTTGCATTTCTTGGGTTATATTGTGTCTGCTTCTGGTTTTAAAATGGATGCCGCTAAGGTGCAAGCGGTGCTGCAATGGGAACGTCCTGATAACCTGAAAGCACTTCAGCGGTTCCTTGGGTTTTCTAACTACTATAGGAAATTTATCAAGGATTTTTCCATCATTGCTAAACCGCTAACTGACATGACTAAAAAGGGTACCAATTTCTCAGTTTGGCCTGAGGCTGCTGTGCGCGCATTTGAATTTCTTTAGAACAGTTTTGTTTCAGCCCCCATTCTTGTGCAGCCAGACGTATCAAAACCCTTTGTTGTGGAAGTCGATGCGTCTGAGGTTGGTGTGGGGGCGGTACTATGTCAAGGCTCATCTTTGAGTGGTTTGCGTCCGTGCGCCTATTTCTCCAAGAAAGTGTCGTCCGCCGAACGTAACTACGATATCGGCAACAGGGAGTTGTTGGCAATCAAGTTGGCCTTTGAGGAATGGCGACACTTCTTGGAGGGGTCGGTACATCAGGTTACTGTTATTACCGATCATAAGAATCTGCTGTATTTGGAGTCAGCCAAGCGTCTGTCACCCAGGCAGGCTCGCTGGGCATTGTTTTTCACGCGGTTCAATTTTGTTGTCACTGACAGACCGGGGTCTAAAAACACTAAGGCAGATGCTCTGTCCAGGTGTTTTCCGGGGGGAGAACCTCGGGAGGATCCAGTACCCATCCTCCAAAAGGGTGTGGTGGTTTCGGCTCTCACTACCGAGGTTGAGGCTGAGATTGCCGAGGCTCAGGAGGAGGTACCATCTGAGCTTCCCATCAACAAATCTTTTGTACCGCTTCATATCCGCTTAAAGGTTTTGGCGGAGCATCATGATGCTGTCCTGGCTGGCCACCCAGGGGTTAGAGGTACCTTGGAGTTGGTGTCACGTCGGTTTTGGTGGCCCAAGATCCAACAGGATGTGGTCTCATACGTGTCAGCTTGTACCACGTGCGCTAGGGCTAAGACGCCCCGCTCCCGTCCTGTTGGCACACTACTTCCTCTTGAGGTACCTAGTAAGCCATGGACGGAAATCTCCATGGATTTCATCACTGATTTGCCCTCATCGGCTGGGAACACGGTCATCTTGGTGATTGTTGATCGGTTTTCAAAAATGTCGCACTTCGTGCCTTTGCCTTCGTTGCCTAACGCTAAGACTCTTGCTCAGGTATTTGTGCAGGAGGTGGTCAGACTTCATGGGGTTCCGGCTGACATCGTGTCTGATAGGGGGTCTCAGTTTGTGGCAAAATTTTGGAAGGCATTTTGCTCACGGCTGGGGATCAAGTTGTCTCATTCTTCGGCGTTCCATCCTCAGTCAAATGGTCAGACTGAGCGTATGAACCAAAATTTGGAACAGTACTTACGCTGCTTTGTCTCTGATAACCAGGAGGAGTGGTCTACCTTTCTTCCTTTGGCTGAGTTTGCCATCAATAATCACCGCCAGGAGTCGTCTGGGGAGTCTCCGTTTTTTTGTGTTTACGGGCTACATCCTCAATTTTGTACCTTGAGTCAGAGGAGCTCTTCCGGCGTTCCGGAGGAGGATCAGTTAGGAGCACAATTATCATCAGTCTGGAGAAGAGTTAAACAGCGCCTGTTGAGTGTGGGTGCTAGGTAAAAACGTGTGGCTGACAGTAGGCGTGTGCCAGGTCCGGACCTGAGTGTGGATGACTGGGTGTGGTTATCCACAAAAAACATAAGACTCAAAATACCATCCCTTAAATTGGGTCCACGGTTTATTGGTCCATTTAGGGTCACCGCCGTCATTAACCCAGTAGCGTACCGATTGGAGCTCCCTACGGTGTATAAGATACACAATGTGTTCCACAGGTCTCTTCTAAAGAAGGTGGTGGGTTCTGTGGACGCGGCGCCTATGCCACCTCCAGTCTTGGTGGAAGGTAATTTGGAGTTTGAAGTCTCCAAGGTGGTTGACTCTTGTGTAGTGCATCGTACTTTACAGTACTTGGTACACTGGCGTGGTTATGGGCCTGAGGAGAGGTCCTGGGTACCAGCCTCGGATATTCATGCGGATCGGCTGGTCAGGTTTTTTCATCGTCGCCATCCAGACAAGCCGGGTCCTATAAGCCGTGAGGGTCCTGGGGTCCCTCGTAGAAGGCGGGGTACTGTCATGTCGGACGCTGTTCAGACCAGGTCGTTCGACAGACAGCGGTAATTCCGCTTTTGACCACTATTTGCTCATTGGTGTCGGCTAGGTTTTGTCCAGCTGTTCCGGGGTTAATTTACCTGATCCTCGGATTGGAAGCTGGGCCATGCCCATGGCCTTTAAATAGTTCTCCGGATCATTGGGCGTCGCCGATTATAGCTTCTGTCTTGTGCATTGTTATCTCGGTCCGGAGTGGAGAGCTGGTTGTTGGAGATTTGTTGCTGGTGTATTTTCCTTAGTCTTATTTACTCCTTCCTATATTTGTACTTATTTTGCCCTGCGCATTTATAGTGTATTCCTGAGTGACTGCGGCGTGGTGTATATTTTCCTTTATCCTTGTCTGTGCTAACTGTGGGTATTGGTGTATTACCTCTTCACTGGGTGGTGTGCGGTTGGTTTCAGCCTAGGGTTGAAACAGGAGACAGGGCGAGGGTCGAGGCCTGGACATGCACACCATCAATGTAAACTCCAGGTAGAGGGTCAGTCAGGATTTCCCTAGTCTGAGGGAAATTGCAGGGGCCCGGGTTATTAGCTCTCGCTCACCTAGTCTCCCCGTGACACCCATAGACTGGTGTAGGAGCCCGGTCCGATGTGTCACACGCACCCATAGACTGGTGTAGCACGGTCCGATGTGTCACACTCACCCATAGACTGGTGTAGGAGCACGGTCCGATGTGTCACACGCACCCATAGACTAGTGTAGGAGCACGGTCCGATGTGTTACACGCACCCATAGACTAGTGTAGGTGCACGGTCCGATGTATCACATGCACCCATATACTGGTGTAGGTGAACGGTCCGATGTGTCACACGCACCCATAGACTGGTGTAGGTGCACGGTCTGATATGTCACACGCACCCATAGACTGGTGTAGGTGTACGGTCCGATGTGTTACACGCACCCATACACTGGTGTAGGTGCACGGTCCGATGTGTCACACGTACCCATAGACTGGTATAGGTGAACGGTCCGATGTGTCACACGCACCCATAGACTGGTGTAGGTGCACGGTCCGATATGTCACACGCACCCTGTCACGATATTGTATGAAATGTAATATGATTTTGTAGCTTTGCTGTGGGCTAAAAACCCCCTTCTCTGTGTGTTTGTGTTTGCTGAGATGTGGATGTGTAGAAAAGGTTTTATTGATCTAGTCGTAAATTCCAGGCTTTGGACAACTTCCTCATCTCTCCTCCCATCTAGAAGCAGCTAGAACTGGTAAAGAAGTTTACCCAAATCCATGAAGTCCTTTGTTCCAATATTGTAAGATATTGGACCAACGATTTTGGCTAGGAAAATAATGAATCCATTTTGCGAATCTCCATCGGCGGATTTATCGGCCACGATAAACGCGGGCTTCTAGTTCAAACAGGGACAAAATACGGATTTCTCTGGAACTGAGTGTCTCTATTAGCCTGAATTTAGTATCTATAGAGAGCAAGTCTTAATACAAGAGGAATGAGGGGTGTGTTATGACTCTGCCAGATACTCCAGCGAAGATATGACAGTCATAAGAATGGTTTTAGAAAACAGCTGAGGAAGGAGGAGGGCGATCCTAACTCAACCCCTTTAGTGATGTCACGAGGCTGGAGGTTAAAAGTCTTTACTCTTAACCCAGCCTGGAGTCTTAGAGAGTCTTACTGGAGGAGCTGTTCCTATCCAGACCTCCTGATGCACTGGGACATTTGGGGTCCCGCCCACCAGCATGGTTTTGCCTGAAATGGACTGATAACATGTGAGTTTTACCTTTCTCATTTAATCCCTTTATTTTATAATTACCTTGTACATTTTCAATTGTCTCATATGGTAACATCTTTATATGTCTTTTGTAAACACTGCCTTTTTCGGAGTAAAATATATAAATTACTAGTTTCCGTTCTCCTGTTCTAAAACGTACCTTAAGCCTTCTGAAGGGAATTACGCTACTGTTTTGGGTTAGCTTAATCGAAGCTGGTGGCAGCATCCCGTGTGCGGGCCTTTGAGTGTCGTAGCAACTGCGGCGTTGATAATTACTGTTCCTGCCTGAGTGGGAGTATTTATATCGCCTCGCTGCAGCGTGCCCAATAGCCAGTACATAGCAGGCAGCCTTTCTGGCGACTAGTTACTCTAGCTGCAGTACCTAATCTGACCTGAGGGTAAGGGGGGCACCAGAGAGCTGCAAGTTTCAAGTGGAACTGTAAGCGGGATATACATAAATCCCTGCAGTTCGTGGTATATTGAAGAGCATTGGGATACCTAAAATAAGCCCCTGCTGTAAATTAAGAGGTCAATAGCCTTGTGTGTGTTTTTTCATCACATTGTAGCAGTGGAGGGATAACTAAGATAAGCCCCCCTGCACATGTGATAGCCATCTGTTGGCCTAAAGTCACCCCGATCCGTCACGTAGGGGTGACGGTCACGGTGTGAATCGTGACATATTGGTGGCAGGAGTGTGGATTCGTGACAAATTGGTGGCAGTGCGGTGGGATCTTAGAGCATTAGTGATTTGGTTTGAGCAATCATTCCTCTCACTAAAAACTTGCAAAGTTCTTGCGAGGACTCTGCACAAATAAGTTTGGAGAACGAACTCAGTGTTTGTTAGTCCTGAGACAATTGTGTGCACTGGAAATTATCCCTTCCCTTTCTCTTCGTTTTTCTGTCCTATCTTTTATTTGGCAACCATGGTTGTGCTGGGAGAAACCATTTATGAGCAGCAGACCAGAGACACCCTTATTGCCTTATGCAAGTCACAGCACATTGACTTTGCAGGCAAAAACAAAGCCCAACTGGTCGCAGTTCTGGTGCAATGGGAAGCCGCTCTAGACCACTCTCAGAGCCCAGTGGCCTCAGAAGCCAGCACAAGCGAACATGGTGCTGCAGCAGAGGTCCAACCACTGAATATGGGCCCTACCAGCAACCAGGGCAGTTTGGACCCCAGTCTGCTGGCGGTCTTGGAACTACTCCTTGCAGATGACCATGATGGACGTCGGCAGCTGATCCAGCAATACCAGGAGCGAGCCGAGCGGCAGACCCAGGCCCAACGAGCTGAGCGCCAAGCCCATCGAGAATATGAACTGGAGATGCTCCGGCAGGGGGTGATGCCCTCCACCGCCCGGAGCTGTGAGCCCAACAGCGCTCCGATACCGAAGCCCCGGCCCGATCATTTCCCTGTTATGGAAAAAGAGGGGACTTGGACACTTTTCTACGGGCCTTTGAGAAAGCCTGCAGACAGTACCAGTTGCCTACAGACCAATGGGCACGATACCTGACCCCAGGGCTGAGAGGCAAAGCTCTGGAGGCGTTTGCTGCCCTCCCTCAAGAACAAGATGGTGACTATGAGGCCATCAAGCAGGCCCTCATAGGCAAGTACCAGCTTACACTTGAGGTTTACCGTAAAAAGTTCCAGAACCTCCAACGTGGCCCACACGACAGCTACGGCGATGTGGTGCATGGACTCAGGACCCACTTTAACCAGTGGATCCAAGGACTGTCAGTGACAACCTTTGAGCCGCTGGGAGACCTGATGATCAAAGACCAGTTCTTACATCTTTGTCCAGCTGAGGTGCGACAGTTCGTGATGGACAGAGCACCCAAAGACGTGACAAAAGCAGCGCAGATTGCCGATGCCTATGAGGCCAACCGTAGATCGGAAGTGCGGAAGCCAGTCACCATCAGCTGGAGAGGGGGTAAGCCTGCAACCCACGCCAGTACCCCTGCCAGCCAACACCCCAGAGGTCCTGTCCCCGTAGCCAACAGCATCAGACCTACCACCGAACCTCGCCAGTGTTACGTCTGCAAGCTGACTGGTCATATCAGTCCCCACTGTCCAGACAAGCAGAAGAACCCCCATCCAAGGCCCCAGGGCCTAATGCAGCAGTTCTTTTGGTGGGTGGTGTGGCTGGGAGGGTGTGTGACAATGTACAGCACGTCACTGTGGGAGGCCATGTTGCTACAGGCCTCATGGACACCGGGGCCGAACGAACCCTCATCCGACCCGAACTGGCGGCCCCTGAAGAAATCATTCTGGGGAAAACCCTAACTGTCACTGGGATTGGGGGCATTAGCTGTCCCTTGCCAATGGCCCGGGTTTATATTGATTGGGGTGGCGGGAGTGGGGTGAAGGAAGTGGGGCTGTCTGATAATTTGCCCACTGATGTTTTGTTGGGGGACTGATTTGGGGAGGATGGTTGCATACTACGTCCCTGACACCCCTCCCCAATCTGCAAATAAGGGTAACGTTAACCCTGATGATGATGATGATGGGAAATCGCATGTGTTACCTGACCATGCTTTATCTTATAATGATGCATCTGATAACCATTTTTTCCCTAGGAGTGATGGTGAAAATATTGTACCTGTGCCAACTGAACCTGATAATGATTTTTCTGTGAAAGTTGATGTGTCCATAGGTACAGGAGTGCTCAGCCCCATCGCTCTGCGGAGTGAGACGGCTGAGGAACCTCTAGCCGGGGCCAGTGTCGGTGCTACAGGAAATGGGGAGATACATGGGAACCGTGAGGAAGGTGATGCCATGCAATTGACCAGTGCCACCGAGGAAGGTAACTGGCCCATAAGTAGCACTGCTCCTGAGGTAATGGGGGTGGATGGGGAGGTAGAGCCCATAGCGTCGGCTGATGGGTCGGTAGAAATCCCCGGGGAGACAGCCTACGTAGCTGCTGTCACCCACAGTCAGAGTGCCCGGAATGCAGATAACTGTCTGCCTTCCGGACCCTCCTCAGTCATCACTGTGACTGAACCAGAGGTGGACCCAGAGCAGGTTCCAGAGGGTTCCCGTGGGGAAGGGACCATGACGTTGCTTCTGGCTTTCCCTAGCCAGGAGTTTCAGGCCGCTCTGCACGCAGATGCGAGCCTAGAGAGTTTGAGACAACTCGCCGAGACGCCCATCTCCGAGAATGATAAGGAGAGGGTGTTCTGGGAAAGAGGAAGGTTGTACCGGGAGACAATACCCAGAAAATCGCAAAAGGAGTCATTGAGGGAAAGACAGCTGGTCGTCCCGCAGCAATTCCGGGGCGAGTTGTTACGGATTACCCATGAGATCCCTCTAGCTGGACACTTGGGGATCAGCAAAACAAAGGCCCGGCTGTCTCAACACTTCTATTGGCCTAAGATGGGGACAGATGTGTCAACCTACTGCCGCTCCTGTGTCACCTGTCAAAGAGTGGGGAAGGCGGGGCCTGCTCTTAAGGCTCCCCTGATCCCTTTGCCAGTGATAGAGGAACCTTTCCAGAGGATCGCGGTGGACATTTTTGGGCCCGCTGGCCGTCCCCAGCAGCTCTGGAAAGCAATACATCCTTACTGTGGTAGACTACGCTACCCGGTCCCCAGAGGCAGTAGCTCTGTCGTCAACTAGGGCATATAAGGTGGCGGATGCCCTGTTGGCTATCTTTTCACGTGTAGGATTTCCCAGGGAGATGCTCACTGATCAAGGGATCCAATTCGTGTCTCGCCTAATGGTGGCTCTCTGTAAGAGAATGCAGGTGAAGCACCTGGTATCGAGTGCGTATCACCCACAGACCAATGGCTTGTGTGAACTCTTCAATGGTACTCTCAAACAGATGCTACGCATGCTGGTTGACACACAAGGGAGCGACTGGGAGCGGTACCTCCCACACCTGCTGTTCGCTTACCGAGAGGTTCCGCAGGCCTCGACGGGGTTCTCCCCCTTTGAGCTCCTGTATGGCAGGCGAGTCCGGGGACCCCTTGGGTTGGAAAGAGAATCCTGGGAAGAGGAGCCGAAGCCGAACCCTTCTGAAGTGTCCATAGTGGAGTATGTCATGCGCTTCCATGACAAGATGCATACCTTGACGCAGTTGGCGTATGACAACATGACGTAGGCTCAGGCTGACCAGAAGCACTGGTACGACCAGAACGCCTGTTGTGAATTCTGTTGTGGGTTCTGCTCTTAGGCTCGCTCCGGTGGTTATAAGTGGTAGTGCTGCTGTTTGTCCTTCACAACAGTCATCAGCTGCTTCCACTTTGGACGGGGCTATTTAGTCTGGCTCCTTCCTTTATTGAGTGCCAGTTGTCCATTGTTTTCTAGGGATCCACATCTCTGCTTGGTTTCTCCTTCTGGATTGTCCAAATCATCAAAGATAAGTCCTGGCTCTGTTTTTGCAGTCCACATGCGGTGGACTTAATAGTTCTGTGAATTGCTGTTTTTTCTTGTCCAGCTTTGTCTGTGTTAAGATTTACTCAGCCAAGTTGGAAGCTCTGGAGTCACAGAGTTACCCTCCATGCCTTTAGTTAGGTGTGGAGATTTTTGTATTCTCTGTGGTGGATTTTGTAGTATTTTTTATACTGACCGCACAGTACTCTTTCCTGTCTTTTCTTTCTAGGTAGCGTGGCCTCCTTTGCTAAATTCTGTTTTCAGTCTGCGTTTGTAATTTCCCTCTCCTCTCACAGTCAATATTTGTGGGGGGCTGCCTCTCCTTTGGGAATTTTCTCTGAGGCAAGATAGTATTCCTGTTTCTTTCTTTAGGTGTAATTAGTCCTCCGGCCGTGACGAGGTGTCTAGGGAGTGACAGGAACATCCCACGGCTACTTCTAGTTGATGTGTTAAGTTCAGGGTCTGCGGTCAGTATAGAGGCCACCTACTCCAGAGCTCGTCCATGCTGCTCCTAGGCCACCAGTTCATAACAGTACAACTGGCCAACAATGAGTTAACCGCATCTCAAAAGAAGGGAAAGAAAGTGCTGAGCCATTTTTTTTTCTGTACTCTGTTGTATTTTTTTTTCCCTCTTCACTTCTGGGTGGCTCAGGAGTTAGGCGTTGACATGGATGTTCAGGGACTTGCTTCTCGGGTGGATCAACTTGCTGCTAGAGTACAGGGTATTTCTGATTATATCGTGCAGACTCCTGTTTTAGAGCCTAGAATTCCTACCCCCGATCTGTTCTTCGGGGACAGGTCCAAATTTTTGAGCTTTAAAAATAACTGTAAACTGTTTTTTGCTCTTAAGCCCCGTTCCTCTGGTGATCCCATCCAGCAGGTAAAAATTGTCATTTCTCTGTTGCGTGGTGACCCGCAGGATTGGGCATTTTCCCTGGAATCTGGGAATCCGGCCTTGCTTAATGTAGACACCTTTTTTCAGGCGCTTGGGTTATTGTATGATGAACCTAACTCTGTAGAGCATGCTGAGAAAACACTTTTGGCCATGTCAGGGTCAAGAAGCGGCAGAGTCATATTGCCAGAAATTCAGAAAATGGTCTGTGCTTACTAAGTGGAATGAGGATGCTTTGGCGGCAATTTTCAGAAAGGGTCTTTCTGAATCTGTTAAAGATGTTATGGTGGGGTTCCCCACGCCTGCAGGTCTGAGTGATTCTATGTCTCTGGCCATTCAAATTGATCGGCGCTTGCGTGAGCGCAGAGTTGTGCACACTATGGCGTTGTCTTCCGAGCGGAGTCCTGAGCCTATGCAGTGTGATAGGATTGTGTCTACAGCGGAACGCCAAGGACTCCGACGTCAGAATAGGTTGTGCTTTTACTGCGGCGATTCTGCTCATGTTATTTCTGATTGCCCTAAGCGTGCCAAGAGAATCGCTAATTCCGTTACTATCAGTACTGTGCAACCTAAATTTCTGTTATCTGTGACCCTGATCTGCTCATTATCGTCATTCTCTGTCATAGCATTTGTGGATTCAGGCGCCGCTTTTAATTTAATGGACTTAGAATTTGCCAGACGTTGTGGTTTTTCCTTACAGCCTTTGCGGAGTCCTATCCCTTTGAGGGGGATTGATGCTACACCATTGGCTAAAAATAAACCTCAGTTTTGGACACAGTTAACCATGTGCATGGCGCCAGCCCATCAGGAAGATTGTCGCTTCCTGGTGTTACATAATTTGCATGATGCTGTTGTGCTGAGGTTTCCATGGTTACAGGTACATAATCCGGTGTTGGATTGGAAATCTATGTCTGTGACTAGTTGGGGTTGTTAGGGGGTTCACGATGACGTTCCTCTGATGTCAATTTCCTCCTCCCCCTCTTCTGAAATTCCTGAGTTTCTGTCAGATTCCCAGGATGTTTTCGATGAGCCCAAGTCCAGTTCCCTTCCAACGCATAGGGACTGTGATTGTGCTATTGATTTGATTCCAGGCTGTAAGTTTCCTAAGGGCCGACTTTTCAACCTGTCTGTGCCTGAACATGCCGCCATGCGGAGCTATGTAAGGGAGTCTTTGGAGAAGGGGCATATTCGGCCATCTTCTTCTCCATTAGGAGCAGGTTTTTTTTTGTTGCCAAGAAGGATGGCTCCTTGAGACCCTGTATTGATTATCGCCTCTTGAATAAGATCACGGTCAAATTCCAATACCCTTTGCCTTTGCTTTCTGATTTGTTTGCCAGAATTAAGGCGGCTAGTTGGTTTACTAAGATTGACCTTCGAGGGGCATATAATCTGGTTCGTATTAAGCAGGGTGACGAATGGAAAACTGCGTTTAATACGCCCGAGGGCCATTTTGAGTATCTTGTGATGCCATTCGGACTCTCCAATGCCCCATCTGTGTTTCAGTCCTTCATGCATGATATTTTTCGGAATTATCTTGATAAATTCATGATTGTATATTTGGATGATATTTTGATTTTTTCAGATGATTGGGAGTCTCATGTGAAACAAGTTAGGATGGTATTTCAGGTCCTTCGTGACAATGCCTTGTTTGTGAAGGGGTCTAAGTGCCTCTTTGGTGTACAGAAGGTTTCTTTTTTGGGCTTCATTTTTTCTCCATCATCTATAGAAATGGATCCGGCTAAGGTTCAGGCCATTCATGATTGGATCCAGCCCACATCCGTGAAGAGCCTTCAGAAATTTTTGGGCTTTGCTAATTTTTATCGCCGTTTCATTGCCAACTTCTCCAGTGTGGTTAAACCCCTGACCGATTTGACGAGGATGGGCGCTGATGTAGCTAATTGGTCCTCTGAGGCCGTTTCTGCCTTTCAGGAGCTTAAGCGCCGATTTACTTCTGCCCCTGTGTTGCGTCAGCCGGATGTTTTTCTTCCTTTTCAGGTTGAGGTTGACGCTTCTGAGATTGGGGCAGGGGCCGTTTTGTCTCAGAGGAATTCTGATGGTTCCTTGATGAAACCGTGTGCCTTCTTTTCTCGAAAGTTTTCACCTGCGGAACGCAATTATGATGTCGGCAATCGTGAGTTGTTGGCTATGAAGTGGGCATTTGAGGAGTGGAGACATTGGCTTGAGGGGGCCAAGCACCGTATTGTGGTATTGACCGATCATAAGAATCTGATTTACCTCGAGTCTGCCAAACGGCTGAATCCTAGACAGGCCCGATGGTCCCTGTTTTTCTCCCGTTTTGATTTTGTTGTCTCGTATCTTCCAGGTTCTAAGAATTTTAAGGCTGATGCCCTCTCTAGGAGTTTCTTGCCTGATTCCCCTGGGATTCTTGAGCCGGTTGTTATTCTTAAGGAGGGGGTGATTCTTTCTGCCATCTCCCCTGATTTGCGACGGGCTCTTCAGGAGTTTCAGGCTGATAAACCTGATCGCTGTCCAGCGGAGAAACTGTTTGTTCCTGACAGATGGACTAGTAAAGTGATTTCTGAGGTTCCCCTTCTGTGTTGGCTGGCCATCCTGGGATTTTTGGTACCAGAGATTTGGTTAGTAGGTCCTTTTGGTGGCCTTCTTTTTCACGGGATGTGCGTTCTTTTGTGCAGTCCTGTGGGACTTGTGCGCGGGCCAAACCTTGCTGCTCCCGCGCCAGTGGGTTGCTTTTGCCTTTGCCGGTCCCTGAGAGGCCTTGGACGCATATTTCTATGGATTTTATTTCGGATCTTCCCGTTTCCCAGAGGATGTCTGTTATCTGGGTGGTCTGTGACCGGTTTTCTAAGATGGTTCATTTGGTACCTTTGCCTAAGTTGCCTTCCTCTTCTGAGTTGGTTCCGTTGTTTTTTCAGCATGTGGTTCGTTTGCATGGCATTCCGGAGAATATTGTGTCCGATAGAGGTTCCCAGTTTGTTTCTAGGTTTTGGCAGTCCTTTTGTGCTAAGCTGGGCATTGATTTGTCTTTTTCTTCCGCATTTCATCCTCAGACAAACGGCCAAACCGAGCGAACTAACCAGACTTTGGAAACTTATTTGAGATGCTTTGTGTCTGCCGATCAGGATGATTGGGTGGCTTTCTTGCCATTGGCCGAGTTTGCCCTTAATAATCGGGCTAGTTCTGCTACCTTGGTGTCACCATTCTTTTGTAATTCTGGGTTTCATCCTCGTTTTTCTTCAGGGCAGGTTCAATCTTCTGATTGTCCTGGGGTGGACTCTGTGGTTGACAGGTTGCAGCAGATTTGGGCTCATGTTGTGGACAATTTGGTGTTGTCTCAGGAGGAGGCTCAGCGTTTTGCCAACCGTCGTCGGCGTGTGGGTTCCCGGCTTCGGGTTGGGGATTTGGTCTGGTTGTCTTCTCGTCATGTTCCTATGAAGGTTTCTTCCCCGAAGTTCAAGCCTCGGTTTATTGGTCCTTATAGGATTTCTGAGATTATCAATCCAGTGTCTTTTCGTTTGGCCCTTCCAGCCTCTTTTTCCATCCATAATGTTTTTCATAGATCTTTGTTGCGGAAATATGTGGTGCCCGTGGTTCCCTCTGTTGATCCTCCTGCCCCGGTGTTGATTGATGGGGAGTTGGAGTATGTTGTGGAGAAGATCTTGGATTCTCGTTTTTCTAGACGGAGGCTTCAGTATCTTGTCAAGTGGAAGGGTTATGGCCAGGAGGATAATTCTTGGGTTGTTGCCTCCGATGTTCATGCTGACGATTTGGTTCGTGCCTTCCATTTGGCTCGTCCGGATCAGCCTGGGGGCTCTGGTGAGGGTTCGGTGACCCCTCCTCAAGGGGGGGGTACTGTTGTGAATTCTGTTGTGGGTTCTGCTCTTAGGCTCCCTCCGGTGGTTATAAGTGGTAGTGCTGCTGTTTGTCCTTCACAACAGTCATCAGCTGCTTCCACATTGGACGGGGCTATTTAGTCTGGCTCCTTCCTTTAGTGAGTGCCAGTTGTCCATTGTTTTCTAGGGATCCACATCTCTGCTTGGTTTCTCCTTCTGGATTGTCCAAATCATCAAAGATAAGTCCTGGCTCTGTTTTTGCAGTCCACATGCGGTGGACTTAATAGTTTTGTGAATTGCTATGTTTTTTCTTGTCCAGCTTTGTCTGTGTTAAGATTTACTCAGCCAAGTTGGAAGCTCTGGAGTCACAGAGTTACCCTCCATGCCTTTAGTTAGGTGTGGAGATTTTTGTATTCTCTGTGGTGGATTTCATAGTATTTTTTATACTGACCGCACAGTACTCTTTCCTGTCTTTTCTTTCTAGGTAGCGTGGCCTCCTTTGCTAAATTCTGTTTTCAGTCTGCGTTTGTAATTTCCCTCTCCTCTCACAGTCAATATTTGTGGGGGGCTGCCTTTCCTTTGGGAATTTTCTCTGAGGCAAGATAGTATTCCTGTTTCTTTCTTTAGGTGTAATTAGTCCTCCGGCCGTGACGAGGTGTCTAGGGAGTGACAGGAACATCCCACGGCTACTTCTAGTTGATGTGTTAAGTTCAGGGTCTGCGGTCAGTATAGAGGCCACCTACTCCAGAGCTTGTCCATGCTGCTCCTAGGCCACCAGTTCATAACAGTCCCCGTGCCAACGGATAAGCTTCAGGCAGCCTGGGAGGGCCCGTACGTCGTCCACCAACAGCTCAATCCGGTCACCTACGTGGTCACGCTTGACCACGCTTGGGGTAGGCGAAAGGCCTTTCACGTCAACATGATGAAGGCTCATCACGAACGTGAACCTTTCGTCCTACCGGTCTGCAGCTTATCCGAAGACGGGGAGGAAGACACCCTCCTGGACATGCTGGCCCAAGCCAAGGCCGGTGGGTCCATTGAGGACGTGGAGGTAAGCGCCTCATTAACTGAACCCCAGTGGCTGCAGTTGCAAACCACACTGGAACCCTTCCGGGTCATGTTCTCCAACCGACCTGGAATGACTGAGTTAGCAGTCCACGAGGTGGACACCGGGAATCATGCCCCTCTACGGCGAACACCCTATCGAATCTCCGACCAGGTGCAGCAGGTTATGCGCCTGGAGATCGATGAGATGTTACAGCTGGGGGTGATTCGACGGTCAAAGAGCGCGTGGGCCTCAACCGTAGTTCTCGTGCCAAAGAAGGATCGGACCACCCGGTTCTGCATGGACTACAGGGGGCTCAACGCCATTACAGCCTCTGACGCGCACCCAATGCCGCGCGTCGAGGAGCTGCTTGAGAAGTTAGCTGGTGCAAAATACCTGACAATAATGGATCTGAGTCGAGGATACTGGCAGATTCCCCTGAGCCCCGAGGCGCAGGAGAAGTCTGCCTTTATCACACCCTTTGGACTGTACGATACCACGGTCATGCCCTTCGGCATGAAGAATTCCCCTGCCACTTTGCAGCGGATGGTCAACCTCCTGCTTCAGGGACTGGAGGAGTACGCTGTGGCGTACTTGGATGACATTGCCATCTTCAGTCCCTCCTGGAAGGAACACCTGCAGCATCTTGAGGAGGTGCTCAGGCGAATTCACCGAGCAGGACTGACTATCAAGCCGGGAAAGTGCCAGATGGGCATGAGGGAGGTCCACTACCTGGGGCACCGGGTAGGCGGAGGCACCCTAAAGCCAGAGCCTGAGAAAGTGGGAGCGATCTTGGACTGGCCCACTCCCAGGACCAAGAAACAGGTGATGTCCTTCCTGGGCACCGCAGGGCACTATAGGCGCTTCGAACAGCACTATAGTAGCCTGGAAAAACCCTTGATGGACCTCACCAGGAAGAAGCTACCCCACATCGTCAACTGGACCGACGGCTGTGAGGGAGCCTTCCAGGCATTGAAAACAGCACTGTGCAACGCCCCTGTGTTGAAAGCAGTCGACAGCAGTCGACCGTTCTTGGTACAGCGAGTTTGGCCTTGGTGCTGTGCTAAGCCAGGTTGACTCGAAGGATCAAGAGTACCTGAGCCGGAAACTTTTGCCGGGGGAAGTGGCCTACTCCACCATTGAGAAGGAGTGCCTGGCCATAGTCTGGGCCCTGCAGCGCTTGCAGCCCTACTTGTACGGCCATGCCTTCATGGTGGTGACTGACCACAACCCTCTGCTCTGGCTAAACGCCATGTGTGGAACCAACAGCAGGTTGCTACGCCGGAGCCTTGCCCTTCAGCAGTTTGACTTCACCATTGAGCACAAAATGGGCAAGGAGCATGGAAATGCAGATGGGCTGTCCCGCCGGGGTGAACCTACTGAGGTGCGCATGGAGGCATACCAAGGGGTTCTGCCTCCGTAGCGCAGACCAAAAAGGGGAGGTGTCACGATATTGTATGAAATGTAACATGATTTCGTAGCTTTGCTGTGGGATAAAACCCCCCTTCTCTGTATGTTTGTGTTTGCTGAGATGTGGATGTGTAGAAAAGGTTTTATTGCTCTAGTCGTAAATTCCAGGCTTTGGGCAACTTCCTCATCTCTCCTCCCATCTAGAAGCAGCTAGAACTGGTAAAGAAGTTTCCCAAAATCCATGAAGTCCTTTGTTCCAATATTGTAAGATATTGGACCAACGATTTTGGCTAGGAAAATAATGAATCCATTTTGCGAATCTCCATCGGCAGATTTATGGGCCACGATAAACGCGGGCTTCTAGTTCAAACAGGGACAAAATACAGATTTCTCTGGAACTGAGTGTCTCTACTAGCCCGAATTTAGTATCTATAGAGAGCAAATCTTAATACAAGAGGAATGAGGGGTGTGTTATGACTGCTAGATTCTCCAGTGAAGATATGACAGTCATAAGAATGGTTGGAGAAAACTGTACAGCTGAGGAAGGAGGAGGGCGATCCTAACTCAATCCCTTTAGTGATGTCACAAGGCTGGAGGTTAAAAGTCTTTACTCTTAACCTAGCCTGGAGTCTTAGAGAGTCGTACTGGAGGAGCTGTGTTATGAACTGGTGGCCTAGGAGCAGCATGGACGAGCTCTGGAGTAGGTGGCCTCTATACTGACCGCAGACCCTGAACTTAACACATCAACTAGAAGTAGCTGTGGGATGTTCCTGTCACTCCCTAGACACCTCGTCACGGCCGGAGGACTAATTACCCCTAAAGAAAGAAACAGGAATACTATCTTGCCTCAGAGAAAATTCCCAAAGGAACGGCAGCCCCCCACAAATATTGACTGTGAGAGGAGAGGGAAATTACAAACGCAGACTGAAAACAGAATTTAGCAAAGGAGGCCACGCTACCTAGAAAGAAAAGACAGGAAGGAGTACTGTGCGGTCAGTATAAAAAATACTACAAAATCCACCACAGAGAATACAAAAATCTCCACACCTAACTAAAGGCATGGAGGGTAACTCTGTGACTCCAGAGCTTCCAACTTGGCTGAATAAATCTTTACACAGACAAAGCTGGACAAGAAAAAACATAGCAATTCACAAAACTATTAAGTCCACCGCATGTGGACTGCAAAAACAGAGCCAGGACTTATCTTTGATGATTTGGACAATCCAGAAAGAGAAACCAAGCAGAGATGTGGATCCCTAGAAAACAATGGACAACTGGCACTCATTAAAGGAAGGAGCCAGACTAAATAGCCCCGTCCAAAGTGGAAGCAGCTGATGACTGTTGTGAAGGACAAACAGCAGCACTACTGTTATGATCCGGAGGTAGGATCTCAAAACTGACCTGACACATGTGACCAGAATATAGGACCAGTTCTGGGGAGGTGGAAGCTATACTGACCGCAATCCTGATCCTATCCACAAACACTAAAGGCAGCCGTGGAGCGTTCCTAAAATCCTAGACGCCACGTTCACAGCCTGAGAAACTGACTACCCCTAGAGAGAATGCAAAGACCTCACTTGCCTCAGAGAAATAACCCCAAAGATTCAGTCAGCCCCCCACAAATAATAACGGTGAGTTAAGGGGAAAAGACAAACGTAGAAATGAAACAGGTTTAGCAAATGAGGCCCGCTAACACTTGATAGACTGAAAATAGATAGGAGTCTGTGCGGTCAGTACAAAAACTAACAAAAATAAACCACGCAGAGAATACAAGAACCCCCACACCGACTCACGATGTGAGGGGTGCACTCTGCACCCCAGAACTAACCAGCAAGCGCAAGATCACATATAAGCAAGCTGGACTGAACTCATCATATACAGAGAAACGTTTTCAAGGAAATAATGAGCAAAATGAACAAACAAACTTAACTTCTCCAGCAGGAGACTGGTCACAAGGAATATTCAGGAGCTCTCAGAAACAGGACTGAATACACCGACAGCAGGCAACAAATGAAGGGCCAGGTGAATTAAATAGGCCTCAGCATAGCAGGAAATGAAGACGCTGAGCCCAGCCAAAACCAACCATATCGCTAAAGGCCACCAGAGGGAGCCCCAGAACAAACTCACACAATACCGCTCATGACCACAGGAGGGAGCCCGAGAACGGAATTCACAACACACTACCACTTATAACCACCGGAGGGAGCCCAAGAGCAGAACCCACAACAAAATTCACAACAGTACCCCCCCCTTGAGGAGGGGTCACCGAACCCTCACCAGAGCCCCCAGGCCGATCCGGACGAGCCAAATGGAAGGCACGAACCAAATCGTCAGCACGAACATCCGAGGCAACAACCCAAGAATTATCCTCCTGGCCATAACCCTTCCACTTGACAAGATACTGAAGCCTCCGTCTAGAAAAACGAGAATCCAAGATCTTCTCCACAACATACTCCAACTCCAAATCAATCAACACCGGGGCAGGAGGATCAACAGAGGGAACCACGGGCACCACATATTTCCGCAACAAAGATCTATGAAAAACATTATGGATGGAAAAAGAGGCTGGAAGGGCCAAACGAAAACACACTGGATTGATAATCTCAGAAATCCTATAAGGACCAATAAACCGAGGCTTGAACTTCGGGGAAGAAACCTTCATAGGAACATGATGAGAAGACAACCAGACCAAATTCCCAACCCGAAGCTGGGAACCCACACGCCGACGACGGTTGGCAAAACGCTGAGCCTCCTCCTGAGACAACACCAAATTTTCCACAACATGAGCCCAAATCTGCTGCAACCTGTCAACCACAGAGTCCACCCTAGGACAATCAGAAGACTCAACCTGCCCTGAAGAAAAACTAGGATGAAACCCAGAATTACAAAAGAATGGTGACACCAAGGTAGCAGAACTAGCCCGATTATTAAGGGCAAACTCGGCCAATGGCAAGAAAGCCACCCAATCATCCTGATCGGCAGACACAAAGCATCTCAAATAAGTTTCCAAAGTCTGGTTAGTTCGCTCGGTTTGGCCGTTTGTCTGAGGATGAAATGCGGAAGAAAAAGACAAATCAATGCCCAGCTTAGCACAAAAGGACTGCCAAAATCTAGAAACAAACTGGGAACCTCTATCGGACACAATATTCTCCGGAATGCCATGCAAACGAACCACATGCTGAAAAAACAACGGAACCAACGCAGAAGAGGAAGGCAACTTAGGCAAAGGTACCAAATGAACCATCTTAGAAAACCGGTCACAGACCACCCAGATAACAGACATCCTCTGGGAAACAGGAAGATCCGAAATAAAATCCATAGAAATATGCGTCCAAGGCCTCTCAGGGACCGGCAAAGGCAAAAGCAACCCACTGGCGCGGGAGCAGCAAGGTTTGGCCCGCGCACAAGTCCCACAGGACTGCACAAAAGAACGCACATCCTGTGACAAAGAAGGCCACCAAAAGGACCTACTAACCAAATCTCTGGTACCAAAAATCCCAGGATGGCCAGCCAACACAGAACAGTGAACCTCAGAAATCACTTTACTAGTCCATCTGTCAGGAACAAACAGTTTCCCCACTGGACAGCGATCAGGTTTATCAGCCTGAAACTCCTGAAGAGCCCGTCGCAAATCAGGGGAGATGGCAGAAAGAATCACCCCCTCCTTAAGAATACCAAGCGGCTCAAGAATCCCAGGGGAATCAGGCAAGAAACTCCTAGAGAGGGCATCAGCCTTAACATTCTTAGAACCTGGAAGATACGAGACAACAAAATCAAATGGGAGAAAAACAGGGACCATCGGGCCTGTCTAGGATTCAGCCGTTTGGCAGACTCGAGGTAAATCAGATTCTTATGATGGTCAAGACCACAATACGGTGCTTGGCCCCCTCAAGCCAATGTCGCCACTCCTCAAATGCCCACTTCATAGCCAACAACTCACGATTGCCGACATCATAATTGCGTTCCGCAGGCGAAAACTTTCGAGAAAAGAAGGCACACGGTTTCATCAAGGAACCATCAGAATTCCTCTGAGACAAAACGGCCCCTGCCCCAATCTCAGAAGCGTCAACCTCAACCTGAAAAGGAAGAGAAACATCCAGCTGACGCCACACAGGGGCAGAAGTAAATCGGCACTTAAGCTCCTGAAAGACAGAAACGGCCTCCGAGGACCAATTAGCTACATCAGCGCCCTTCCTCGTCAAATCGGTCAGGGGTTTAACCACACTGGAGAAGTTGGCAATGAAACGGCGATAAAAATTAGCAAAGCCCAAAAATTTCTGAAGGCTCTTCACGGATGTGGGCTGGATCCAATCATGAATGGCCTGAACCTTAGCCGGATCCATTTCTATAGATGATGGAGAAAAAATGAAGCCCAAAAAAGAAACCTTCTGTACACCAAAGAGGCACTTAGACCCCTTCACAAACAAGGCATTGTCACGAAGGACCTGAAATACCATCCTAACTTGTTTCACATGAGACTCCCAATCATCTGAAAAAAATCAAAATATCATCCAAATATACAATCATGAATTTATCAAGATAATTCCGAAAAATATCATGCATGAAGGACTTAAACACAGATGGGGCATTAGAGAGTCCGAATGGCATCACAAGATACTCAAAATGGCCCTCGGGCGTATTAAACGCAGTTTTCCATTCGTCACCCTGCTTAATACGAACCAGATTATATGCCCCTCGAAGGTCAATCTTAGTAAACCAACTAGCCGCCTTAATTCTGGCAAACAAATCAGAAAGCAAAGGCAAAGGGTATTGGAATTTGACCGTGATCTTATTCAAGAGGCGATAATCAATACAGGGTCTCAAGGAGCCATCCTTCTTGGCAACAAAAAAAACCCCTGCTTCTAATGGAGAAGAAGATGGCCGAATATGCCCCTTCTCCAAAGACTCCTTTACATAGCTCCGCATGGCGGCATGTTCAGGCACAGACAGGTTGAAAAGTCGGCCCTTAGGAAACTTACAGCCTGGAATCAAATCAATAGCACAATCACAGTTCCTATGCGGTGGAAGGGAACTGGACTTGGGCTCATCGAAAACATCCTGGAAATCTGACAGAAACTCAGGAATTTCAGAAGAGGGGGAGGAGGAAATTGACATCAGAGGAACGTCATCGTGAACCCCCTAACAGCGACAATCTTCCTGATGGGCTGGCGCCATGCACATGGTTAACTGTGTCCAAAACTGAGGTTTATTTTTAGCCAATGGTGTAGCATCAATCCCCCTCAAAGGGATAGGACTCCGCAAAGGCTGTAAGGAAAAACCACAACGTCTGGCAAATTCTAAGTCCATTAAATTGTAAGCGGCGCCTGAATCCACAAATGCCATGACAGAGAATGACGATAATGAGCAGATCAGGGTCACAGATAACAGAAATTTAGGTTGTACAGTACTGATAGTAACGGAATTAGCGATTCTCTTGGCACGCTTAGGGCAATCAGAAATAACATGAGCAGAATCGCCGCAGTAAAAGCACAACCTATTCTGACGTCTGAATCCTTGGCGTTCCGCTCTAGACACAATCCTATCACACTGCATAGGCTCAGGACTCCGCTCGGAAGACAACGCCATAGTGTGCACAACTCTGCGCTCACGCAAGCGCCGATCAATTTGAATGGCCAGAGACATAGAATCACTCAGACTTGCAGGCGTGGGGAACCCCACCATAACATCTTTAACAGATTCAGAAAGACCCTTTCTGAAAATTGCCGCCAAAGCATCCTCATTCCACTTAGTAAGCACAGACCATTTTCTGAATTTCTGGCAATATGACTCTGCCGCTTCTTGACCCTGACACAGGGCCAAAAGTTTTTTCTCAGCATGCTCTACAGAGTTAGGTTCAGCATACAATAACCCAAGCGCCTGAAAAAATGTGTCTACATTAAGCAAGGCCGGATTCCCAGATTCCAGGGAAAATGCCCAATTCTGCGGGTCACCACGCAACAGAGAAATGACAATTTTTTACCTGCTGGATGGGATCACCAGAGGAACGGGGCTTCAGAGCAAAAAACAGTTTACAGTTATTTTTAAAGCTCAAAAATTTGGACCTGTCCCCGAAGAACAGATCGAGGGTAGGAATTCTAGGCTCTAAAACAGGAGTCTGCACGATATAATCAGAAATACCCTGTACTCTAGCAGCAAGTTGATCCACCCGAGAAGCAAGTCCCTGAACATCCATGTCAGCGCCTAACTCCTGAGCCACCCAGAAGTGAAGAGGGAAAAAAAACCACAACAGAGTACAGAAAAAAAATGGCTCAGCACTTTCTTTCCCTTCTTTTGAGATGCGGTTAACTCATTGTGGGCCAGTTGTACTGTTATGAACTGGTGGCCTAGGAGCAGCATGGACGAGCTCTGGAGTAGGTGGCCTCTATACTGACCGCAGACCCTGAACTTAACACATCAACTAGAAGTAGCCGTGGGATGTTCCTGTCACTCCCTAGACACCTCGTCACGGCCGGAGGACTAATTACACCTAAAGAAAGAAACAGGAATACTATCTTGCCTCAGAGAAAATTCCCAAAGAAAAGGCAGCCCCCCACAAATATTGACTGTGAGAGGAGAGGGAAATTACAAACGCAGACTGAAACCAGAATTTAGCAAAGGAGGCCATGCTACCTAGAAAGAAAAGACAGGACAGAGTACAGTGCGGTCAGTATAAAAAATACTACAAAATCCACCACAGAGAATAAAAAAATCTTCACACCTAACTAAAGGCATGGAGGGTAACTCTGTGACTCCAGAGCTTCCAACTTGGCTGAATAAATCTTTACACAGACAAAGCTGGACAAGAAAAAACATAGCAATTCACGGAACTATTAAGTCCACCGCATGTGGACTGCAAAAACAGAGCCAGGACTTATCTTTGATGATTTGGACAATCCAGAAGGAGAAACCAAGCAGAGATGTGGATCCCTAGAAAACAATGGACAACTGGCACTCACTAAAGGAAGGAGCCAGACTAAATAGCCCCGTCCAAAGTGGAAGCAGCTGATGACTGTTGTGAAGGACAAACAGCAGCACTACCACTTATAACCACCGGAGGGAGCCCAAGAGCAGAACCCACAACAAAATTCACAACAGAGCTGTTCCTATCCAGACCTCCTGATGCACTGGGACATTTGGGGTCCCGCCCATCAGCATGGTTTTGCCTGAAATGGACTGAGAACATGTGAGTTTTACCTTTCTCATTTAATCCCTTTATTTTAATATTACCTTGTACATTTTCAATTGTCTCATATGGTAACATCTTTATATGTCTTTTGTAAACACTGCCTTTTTCGGAGTAAAATATATAAATTACTAGTTTCCGTTCTCCTGTTCTAAAACGTACCTTAAGCCTTCTGAAGGGAATTACGCTACTGTTTTGGGTTAGCTTTGGACCCGTTTAATCGAAGCTGGTGGCAGCATCCCGTGTGCGGGCCTTTGGGTGTATCATACCGCTGCTGCTGTCTCCTCGCTCGCTCCCGGCCTCTGCTTCTCGTGCACGCACGCATACCAGGTTCAGTGCTGCGCATGTGCACTTCTGATCTTCTGTCGGCGCTCCTCTTCGTCTCCTCTATGGTCCTGGAGGACTAGTAACCAGAAGTCGGTCCTCCGTATTGTCCTCTCTATGGTTCTGGAGTTCTGTTACCCGGAAGTGCTACCCTGCCTTTAGGTATTTAAACTGCTTCCTGCTGTCCCTCTGTGCCTGGTTATCATTTGTTCCTTCAGGTGTTCCTGGCCGCTCTTAGTCTCTGTGAAGTTCGTTTTCCCTCTGACTTTGGTTTTATCCTGTCTTTCCTGTATCCTGTTAGCCTCTGCGTTCCCTCAGTTTTTCCGCCAGCCCCTGCACTGCTGCAGTTTACCCACCAGTCCTGTGTCTCTGCAGTACTCACCTATCCTATGGTCCTACTATCTCCGCCTCTTCTTGGTCTTCTCCCGTACTGGTCCTCCAGCTTCCGTGGCGATAGTCCCTCACGGGCCTGCCCCTAACTCTCCCTGTATAGGGGGCGGTCTATCTGGTCAGCTCGTCCGTGAGGGGTTTGTCGTTGCGGTCTAGAGGGTCCACTTTCTGTTTTCCCTCTTTGAATCATCACATTCACAATAGGTCTGCACTCGGATGACATCGGAGTGCAGCCAGATTCTTACAGCATAACAGGGTGTCATTGTAGCGACTGCGGCGTTGATAATTACTGTTCCTGCCTGAGTGGGAGTATTTATATCGCCTCGCTGCAGCGTGCCCAATAGCCAGTACAAAGCAGGCAGCCTTTCTAGCGACTAGTTACTCTAGGTGCAGTACCTAATCTGACCTGAGGGTAATAGGGCGCAAGAGAGCTGCAAGTTTCAAGTGGAACTGTAAACGGGATATACATAAATCCCTGCAGTTCGTGGTATATTGAAGAGCAGTGGGATACCTAAAATAAGCCCCTGCTGTAAAACAAGAGGTCAATAACCTTGTGTGTGTTTTTTTCATCACATGGTAGCAGTGGAGGGATAACTAAGATAAGCCCCCCTGCACATGTGATAGCCGTCTGTTGGCCTAAAGTCACCCCGATCCGTGACGTAGGGGTGACGGTCACGGTGTGAATCGTGACATATTGGTGGCAGCGGTGTGGATTCGTGACACACCCATAGACTGGTATAGGTGTACAGTCCGATATGTCACACGCACCCATAGACTGGTGTAGGTGCACGGGCCGATGTGTCACATGCACCCATAGACTGGTGTAGGAGCACGGACTGATGTGTCACACGCACCCATAGACTGGTGTAGGTGTACGGTCTGACGTGTCACATGCACCCATAGACTGGTGTAGGTGCACGGTCCGATGTGTCACACGCACCCATAGACTGCTGTAGGAGCACGGTCCGATGTGTCACAAGCACCCATAGACTGGTGTAGGTGCACGGTCCGATGTGTCACACGCACCCATAGACTGGTGTAATTGCACGGGCCGATGTGTCACACGCAGCCATAGACTGGTGTAGGAGCACGGTCCGATGTGTCACATGCACCCATAGACTGGTGTAGGAGCACGGTCCGACGTGTCACACGCACCCACAGACTGGTGTAGGATCACGGTCCGATGTGTGACACCCACCCATAGACTGGTGTAGGAGCACGGTCCGATGTGTTACACGCACCCATTGACTGGTGTAGGAGCACGGTCCGATGTGTCACACGCACCCATAGACTGGTGTAGGAGCACGGTCCGATGTGTCACACTCACCCATAGACTGGTGTAGGAGCACGGTCCGATGTGTCACACGCACCCATAGACTGGTATAGGTGCACTGTCCGATGTGTCACACGCACCCATAGACTGGTGTAGGAGCACGGTCCGATGTGTCACACGCACCCATAGACTGGTGTAGGAGCACGGTCCGATGTGTCACACGCACCCATAGACTGGTATAGGTGCACTGTCCGATGTGTCACACGCACCCATAGACTGGTGTAGGAGCACGGTCCGATGTGTCACACTCACCCATAGACAGGTGTAGGAGCACGGTCCGATGTGTCACACGCACCCATATACTGGTGTAGGTGCACTGTCCGATGTGTCACACGCACCCATAGACTGGTGTAGGTGCACGGTCTGATGTGTCACACGCACCCATAGATTGGTGTAGGAGCATGGTCCGATGTGTCACACGCACCCATAGACTGGTGTAGGAGCACGGTCCGATGTGTCACACCCACCCATAGACTGGTGTAGGTGCACGGTCCGATGTGTCACTCGCACCCATAGAATGGTGTAGGTGCACAGTCTGATGGGTCACACCCACCTATAGACTGGTGTAGCAACACGGTCCGATGTGTCACTCGCACCCATAGACTGGTGTAGGAGCACGATCCGATGTGTCACACGCACCCATAGACTGGTGTAGGAGCACAGACCGTTATGTCACACTCACCCATAGACTGTGTAAGAGCACGGTCCGATGTGTCACATGCACCTATAGACTGGTGTAGGTGCACGGTCCGATGTGTCACACTCACCCATACACTGGTGTAGGAGCACGGTCCGATGTGTCACACCCACCCATAGACTGGTGTAGGTGCATGGTCCGATGTGTCACACGCACCCATAGACTGGTGTAGGAGCACGGTCTAATGTGTCACACCCACCTATAGACTGGTGTAAGTGCATGGTCCGATGTGTCACTCGCACCCATAGACTGGTGTAGGTGCACGGTCTGATGTGTCACACTCACCCATAGACTGGTGTAGGAGCACGGTCCGATGTGTCACACGCACCCATATACTGGTGTAGGTGCACTGTCCGATGTGTCACACGCACCCATAGACTGGTGTAGGTGCACGGTCTGATGTGTCACACGCACCCATAGATTGGTGTAGGAGCATGGTCCGATGTGTCACACGCACCCATAGACTGGTGTAGGAGCACGGTCCGATGTGTCACACCCACCCATAGACTGGTGTAGGTGCATGGTCCGATGTGTCACTCGCACCCATAGAATGGTGTAGGTGCACAGTCTGATGGGTCACACCCACCTATAGACTGGTGTAGCAACACGGTCCGATGTGTCACTCGCACCCATAGACTGGTGTAGGAGCACAATCCGATGTGTCACACGCACCCATAGACTGGTGTAGGAGCACAGACCGTTATGTCACACTCACCCATAGACTGTGTAAGAGCACGGTCCGATGTGTCACATGCACCTATAGACTGGTGTAGGTGCACGGTCCGATGTGTGACACCCACCCATAGACTGGTGTAGGAGCACGGTCCGATGTGTTACACGCACCCATTGACTGGTGTAGGAGCACGGTCCGATGTGTCACACGCACCCATAGACTGGTGTAGGAGCACGGTCCGATGTGTCACACTCACCCATAGACTGGTGTAGGAGCACGGTCCGATGTGTCACACGCACCCATAGACTGGTATAGGTGCACTGTCCGATGTGTCACACGCACCCATAGACTGGTGTAGGAGCACGGTCCGATGTGTCACACGCACCCATAGACTGGTGTAGGAGCACGGTCCGATGTGTCACACGCACCCATAGACTGGTATAGGTGCACTGTCCGATGTGTCACACGCACCCATAGACTGGTGTAGGAGCACGGTCCGATGTGTCACACTCACCCATAGACAGGTGTAGGAGCACGGTCCGATGTGTCACACGCACCCATATACTGGTGTAGGTGCACTGTCCGATGTGTCACACGCACCCATAGACTGGTGTAGGTGCACGGTCTGATGTGTCACACGCACCCATAGATTGGTGTAGGAGCATGGTCCGATGTGTCACACGCACCCATAGACTGGTGTAGGAGCACGGTCCGATGTGTCACACCCACCCATAGACTGGTGTAGGTGCACGGTCCGATGTGTCACTCGCACCCATAGAATGGTGTAGGTGCACAGTCTGATGGGTCACACCCACCTATAGACTGGTGTAGCAACACGGTCCGATGTGTCACTCGCACCCATAGACTGGTGTAGGAGCACGATCCGATGTGTCACACGCACCCATAGACTGGTGTAGGAGCACAGACCGTTATGTCACACTCACCCATAGACTGTGTAAGAGCACGGTCCGATGTGTCACATGCACCTATAGACTGGTGTAGGTGCACGGTCCGATGTGTCACACTCACCCATACACTGGTGTAGGAGCACGGTCCGATGTGTCACACCCACCCATAGACTGGTGTAGGTGCATGGTCCGATGTGTCACACGCACCCATAGACTGGTGTAGGAGCACGGTCTAATGTGTCACACCCACCTATAGACTGGTGTAAGTGCATGGTCCGATGTGTCACTCGCACCCATAGACTGGTGTACGTGCACGGTCTGATGTGTCACACTCACCCATAGACTGGTGTAGGAGCACGGTCCGATGTGTCACACGCACCCATATACTGGTGTAGGTGCACTGTCCGATGTGTCACACGCACCCATAGACTGGTGTAGGTGCACGGTCTGATGTGTCACACGCACCCATAGATTGGTGTAGGAGCATGGTCCGATGTGTCACACGCACCCATAGACTGGTGTAGGAGCACGGTCCGATGTGTCACACCCACCCATAGACTGGTGTAGGTGCATGGTCCGATGTGTCACTCGCACCCATAGAATGGTGTAGGTGCACAGTCTGATGGGTCACACCCACCTATAGACTGGTGTAGCAACACGGTCCGATGTGTCACTCGCACCCATAGACTGGTGTAGGAGCACAATCCGATGTGTCACACCCACCCATAGACTGGTGTAGGTGCATGGTCCGATGTGTCACACGCACCCATAGACTGGTGTAGGAGCACGGTCTAATGTGTCACACCCACCTATAGACTGGTGTATGTGCATGGTCCGATGTGTCACTCGCACCCATAGACTGGTGTAGGTGCACGGTCTGATGTGTCACACCCACCTATAGACTGTTGTAGGAGCACGGTCCGATGTTTCACACGCACCCATAGACTGGTGTAGGAGCACGGTCCAATGTGTCACACACACCCATAGACTGGTGTAAGAGCACGGTCCGATGTGTCACACCCACCCATAGACTGGTGTGGGGGCACGGTCCGATGTGTCACACTCACCCATAGACTGGTGTAGGAGCACGGTCCGATGTGTCACGCCCACCCATAGACTGGTGTAGGTGCACGGTCCGATGTGTCATTCACACCCATAGACTGGTGTAGGTGCACGGTCTGATGTGTCACACCCACCTATAGACTGGTGTAGGAGCACGGTCCGATGTGTCACACGCACCCATAGACTGGTGTAGGAGCACGGTCCGATGTGTCACACGCACCCATAGACTGGTGTAGGAGCACAGTCCAATGTGTCACACGCACCCATAGACTGGTGTAGGAGCACGGTCCGATGTGTCACACTCACCCATAGACTGGTGTAGGAGCACGGTCCGATGTGTCACACTCACCCATAGACTGGTGTAGGAGCACGGTCCGATGTGTCACACCCACCCATAGACTGGTGTAGGTGCACGGTCCGATGTGTCACATGCACCCATAGACTGGTGTAGGAGCACGGTCCGATGTGTCACACGCACCCATAGACTGGTGTAGGAGCACGGTCCGATGTGTCACTCGCACCCATAGTCTGGTGTAGGTGCACGGTCCGATGTCACATGCACCCATAGACTGGTGTAGGTGCATGGTCCGATGTATCACACGCATCCATAGACTGGTGTAGGAGCATGGTCCGATGTGTCACACTCAGCCATAGACTGGTGTAGGTGCACGGTCCGATGTGTCACACGCACCCATAGTCTGGTGTAGGTGCACGGTCCGATGTGTCACACGCACCCATAGACTGGTGTAGGAGCACGGTCCGATGTGTCACTCGCACCCATAGTCTGGTGTAGGTGCACGGTCCGATGTGTCACACGCACCCATAGACTGGTGTAGGTGCACGGGCCGATGTGTCACATGCACCCATAGACTGGTGTAGGAGCACGGACTGATGTGTCACACGCACCCATAGACTGGTGTAGGTGTACGGTCTGACGTGTCACACGCACCCATAGACTGGTGTAGGTGCACGGTCCGATGTGTCACACGCACCCATAGACTGGTGTAATTGCACGGGCCGATGTGTCACACGCACCCATAGACTGGTGTAGGAGCACGGTCCGATGTGTCACATGCACCCATAGACTGGTGTAGGAGCATGGTCCGACGTGTCACACGCACCCACAGACTGGTGTAGGATCACGGTCCGACGTGTGACACCCACCCATAGACTGGTGTAGGAGCACGGTCCAATATGTTACACGCACCCATAGACTGGTGTAGGAGCACGGTCCGACGTGTCACACGCACCCATAGGCTGGTGTGGGAGCACGGTCCGATGTGTCACACGCACCCATAGACTGGTGTAGGAGCACGGTCCGATGTGTCACACGCACCCATATACTGGTGTAGGTGCACTGTCCGATGTGTCACACGCACCCATAGACTGGTGTAGGTGCACGGTCTGATGTGTCACACGCACCCATAGATTGGTGTAGGAGCATGGTCCGATGTGTCACACACACCCATAGACTGGTGTAGGAGCACGGTCCGATGTGTCACACCCACCCATAGACTGGTGTAGGTGCACGGTCCGATGTGTCACTCCCACCCATAGACTGGTGTAAGAGCACGGTCCGATGTGTCACACGCACCTATAGACTGGTGTAGGTGCACGGTCCGATGTGTCACACTCACCCATAGACTGGTGTAGGAGCACGGTCCGATGTATCACACCCACCCATAGACTGATGTAGGTGCATGGTCGGATGTGTCACACGCACCCATAGACTGGTGTAGGAGCACGGTCCAATGTGTCACACCCACCTATAGACTGGTTTTAATGCATGGTCCGATGTGTCACTCGCACCCATAGACTGGTGTAGGTGCACGGTCTGATGTGTCGCACCCACCTATAGACTGTTGTAGGAGCACGGTCCGATATGTCACACGCACCCATAGACTGGTGTAGGTGCACGGTCCGATGTGTCACACGCACCCATAGACTGGTGTAGGAGCACGGTCCAATGTGTCACACGCACCCATAGACTGGTGTAGGAGCACGGTCCGATGTGTCACACCCACCCATAGACTGGTGTAGTGGCACGGTCTGATGTGTCACACTCACCCATAGACTGGTGTAGGAGCACGGTCCGATGTGTCACACCCACCCATAGACTGGTGTAGGTGCACGGTCCGATGTGTCATTCGCACCCATAGACTGGTGTAGGTGCACGGTCTGATGTGTCACACCCACCTATAGACTGGTGTAGGAGCACGGTCCGATGTGTCACACGCACCCATAGACTGGTGTAGGAGCACGGTCCGATGTGTCACATCACACGCACCCATAGACTGGTGTAGGAGCACGGTCCAATGTGTCACACGCACCCATAGACTGGTGTAGGAGCACGGTCCGATGTGTCACACTCACCCATAGACTGGTGTAGGAGCACGGTCCGATGTGTCACACTCACCCATAGACTGGTGTAGGAGCACGGTCCGATGTGTCACACCCACCCATAGACTGGTGTAGGTGCACGGTCCGATGTGTCACACGCACCCATAGACTGGTGTAGGAGCACGGTCCGATGTGTCACATGCACCCATAGACTGGTGTAGGAGCACGGTCCGATGTGTCACTTGCACCCATAGTCTGGTGTAGGTGCACGGTCCGATGTGTCACATGCACCCATAGACTGGTGTAGGTGCACGGTCCGATGTGTCACACGCACCCATAGACTGGTGTAGGAGCACGGTCTGATATGTCACACCCAACTATAGACTGGTGTAGGTGCACGGTCCGATGTGTCACTCGCACCCATAGACTGGTGTAGGTGCACGGTCCGATGTGTCACACCCACCTATAGACTGGTGTAGGAGCACGGTCCGATGTGTCACTCGCACCCATAGTCTGGTGTAGGTGCACGGTCCAATGTGTCACACCCTCCCATAGACTGGTGTAGGTGCACGGTCCGATGTGTCACACGCACCCATAGACTGGTGTAGGAGCACGGTCTGATATGTGACACGCACCCATAGATGGAGCAGATATCTGGGCACCGCATGACTGCACTGATTACAGTAATGCACTATGTGCTGGCATTACCTGGAAACCGCGTGGTGACATTATTGCGGTCATGACAATAATACAACAGAAGAAGATTAATTGCCATTTCTGGTCGGCCCCACAACCTGTCTTGCACTGTGATATGTTTGTGCTTTATCTGCAGCAATAAATATTACTACATTATCACAGTGAGATCTGGTTAATAGCGAACCGCTGCCTTCACCTGCAAATCACACAACATAATTTGCCACAACTCAACGTGAGACGGTTTTAGAAAATAATGAGGTGAATTACTAAAGTCATAACTCCAGAGTCAGACACCAAATAAATCCGGAATATAAGGTGTTACGGAACCCCCCAGCACCCAGAATACGTTATGCAGTTATATGTATGTATAATAGGTTCCATGGGAGATGCATGTCCCCAATGCATCAGCCCACAGGCTGCGCCCCTGGGCAGAGGGGACAAGATATCCCCCTTCTGACCTCCCCCGCCTTTGTAATTCCCACAGTAAATATCGGCAGGCTCCGGCCACCTGCGGCTATTGTAATGTATGTCTGGCCTGCCGCTTTTCAATTGGCCCGCCCTCTGTATCTGTGTGATATATTCTGTGTCCTGTGAGTAAAGTGTTGTCACACTGGAAATACGTGGAGAAGCAGTGATCTTTTATATGCGCCCATGTAACCAAGCAATTCCAGCCAGCGTCCTTCATTCAGACTCCAGCCAAAGCAGAATGGACCTCCTGAAACACGGGGTGGTACTGAAAGAGGTACTCTAGCACGGTAGACCCCGTTACACTGGTGGCAGACAGCGGGATGTGATACCCCGTCTACAGGAGGAAAGGAATGAATGGAAAACAACTACCAGAAGTTAAAGTGGACTACATTAAAAGATCTGGTGGAAGCACGAGGGTTAATCGCCAGCAACAAAACAAAAGCGGATTTGATAGCAGTCATCATGGAACACGACAGTGCAGCACCCCCCAATGTGAACGTGGAGGAGACTGAATTCCAGAGGGAGGTAAAGAACAGACTGGCGTTCTATGGCCCAAACCCTGCAGTAGAGATCATACGAGAGGTGATGGCTGATGTGCGTACTGATATGAAGGAAAAGATGGCCGAGCGGACCAGGATAGAGCTAGCCAAGATGGAGTTGGCAGAGTGGACCAAAGTAGAGCTGGCCAAGATGGAGAGTCAGCGAGCAGGGCGAGCTCTGGCCTCCGCCCAGGTACCTTCAACAGTAAGCCACAAAAAGATCCAGTATAATGCCTTCCGACAGTTGGGGGAGGCAGAGGAAGACATTGATGGCTTTCTGCAGGACTTTGAGCGGCAGTGTGCCCTTCATCAAGTGAAGCCGGAGGAACGGGTTCAGATTCTGGCCAGCAAGCTGACAGGCCGGGCAGCGGACGCCTATCGCACGGTACCTGATGAGGACTGTATGGACTATGATCGGATCAAAGAAGTGATCTTGGCCCGGTATGCGCTGACACCAGAGGCATACCGCCAAAAGTTCCGCGGACTTATAAAACGAGTAACCGATACCCACGCTGAATGGGCCTGTAAATTACGGCAGTCACTGCTACAGTGGGTACAAGGGAGCCAAGCAACCACTAAGGAGGACGTCCTCCAGCTCTTCTTGTTAGAACAATTCTTAAATGGACTAACCCCCGAGACACAGGAATGGCTTCGGGACAGGCAGCCAACGACTCTTGAGGATGCCTCTCGTCTGGCCGATGAACATCATGATGCCAGGAGGCCTCAGTTGTCCGGATCAAAGACGGTCACTAGGGGTCCGCCCATGGACCTGGAGGGCCCAAAACCACAGAAGATTGTAGGGGGACCAGCTAAAAACCGGGCCTACCACAGTCCCCCTGGGGCACGATGCCACACCTGCCATCAGCTGGGCCACCTGCAAAGACAATGTCTCAACCGGACTCAGCATACCCAGTGGCCAAAGGCGGGAACAGCTACCTTCAGCCAGGCCGCTGTACACCGCTACCAAGGCGAAGCTGACCCGGCATTGGGGGCTACGACTAACCAGGGGGTGGAAGAGATGGAGGAAGTGCTGCATGAAGTAGACCCCATGCAGGCAGCTCGGGCAGATAATCAACAACAGCATCGACAGGTCGTGTGGGTTAATGGGAAACGTATGCAGGGACTAAGATTCTGGGGCAACTTTGACCCTTGTGAAGCCTCATCTCGCCCGGGACCAAGAGAAGACGGACCGGACAGTGGCAGTCCGTGTAGCAGGGGGAGCCATACATCGACTGCCCACTGCCAGGATTCACCTGAACTGGGGAGTCGGGGATGGCCTTGTTGAGGTCAGCTTGATGGAGGATTTGCCTGCAGACGTCTTGCTGGGAAATGACTTGGGGCCCATTTTGTCTGCCTTCTCGGTTGCCCCTCTGGCTGAGACGTATCCTGTGACCACCCGGAGACAAGCTCGAGCTGCGGAGGCGGAATCACACTCAGAGGAGGCTCAGGTAAGACATCCCAGCCCTACACGTATTCCCATAGCCAGACACATTTCTTGGGCCACCCCAGCTGAATTTAAGAGGGAGTTACTTGAGGATCCTTCATTGGAGGGATATCGTGGGAAGGCACAGGAGGGGAGAGGGGTACTGGAAATGGAATAGTTTGTATGGAAGCAGGGACTCCTCTACCGGATCACAGAGCAGCACCACACAGGGACAGCCCAACTATAAAATGACAGCTGGTAGTTCCCAAGAAGTATAGGCAGGAGTTACTGCGAATCTCTCATGGCAAACCCTTGGCCCGGCACTTCGGCGTCAGTCGCACCAGGCATCGTCTGACACAAAATTTCTTTTGGCCGGGGATAACCTATGATGTTCAACAGTACTGCCAGTCCTGTGACAGTTGCCAGCGCATTGGCAAGAGGGGAGATCGATGCAAGGCCAAATTACGCCCCCTTCCCATTGTGGAGGAACCATTTAGCCGAGTAGCGGTCGATCTGATAGGGCCGTTAGCCAAACCCAGTCCGTCAGGGAAAAGGTATACATTGACAGTGGTAGATTATGCCACACGGTATCCAGAGGCGGTTGCGTTACCTAACATACTGGCAGAGACGGTGGCGGCTGCCCTGCTCCAGGTTTTCTCATGGGTTGGATTTCCTCGATTTCCCCGGGAGATTATCTCGGATCAGGGTACCCAGTTTACAGCGGAGGTGACCAACCAACTGTGGAAGCTGTGCGGCGTAAAGTCCATTAGAAGCGCCCCGTACTACTCGCAAACCAATGGGTTGTGTGAACACTTTAACGGAACATTAAAACAACTCATTGGGACTTTTACCAGGACCTACAGGGACTGGGAGAAATTCTTGCCACACCTCCTGTTTGCCTATCGGGAGGTGCCCCAAGAATCCACGGGGTTCTCCCCGTTTGAACTGGTATACGGAAGGCGGGTAAGGGGACCCCTAGACTTAGTGCTAGAACACTGGGAAGGGGAGGGCATCATAGAAGGGGTATCTTTTGTACCCTATGTGCTGGAATTTCCGGGACAGCCTACAGGAGCTGACCCAGGCTGTATGTGGGAACATGCAAGTGGCCCAGCGGCCCCAGCGTGTATGGTACGATCGGAGGGCCAGAGAACACACCTTGGAAATAGGACAGAAGGTCCTGGTGTTAGAGCCAACTAGGCAGAACAAGTTCGAAGCTGCATGGCAGGGGCCCTACCAGGTAGTGTGGAAAATAGCCGACACCACCTATAATGTCGCCGATTGTGAGGACCCCAGGGTTATCCGCATGTTTCACGTGAATATGCTGAAGCCCTACCGGCAGCGCCCTGAAGAGGTAGTGACCATCTGTGCACCTGAAGCAGAGGATTTAGCCGGACTTCCCTTGCCTGATGTCTTAGGGGAAAGGACTCAGTCTAAAACATGGGACCAGGTACACTTGGGTGAAGACCTAGGTCCCCTGGAGAGACAGCAGGCGGAGGTGTTGTTGAGGCAGCGACAGAGGATGTTTTCGGGGAGACCAGGGTACACTCGCCTGGCACAACACAAGGTTGAGACCCAGGATCAGACCCCTCTGCGACAACCCCCCTTCCGCGTCCCTGAGTCTGTACGAGAAGGGATGCGACAAGAGATACAAGAGATGTTGCGTTTAGGGGTCATTGAAGAGTCAGATAGTCCCTGGGCATCCCCCGTAGTGTTAGTGCCCAATAAGGATGGGACTACACGGTTTTGTGTAGACTATCGTAAGCTCAATGAGAAAACGGTGACGGATGCGTATCCCATGCTACGTGTGGATGAGTTGTTAGACTGGCTGGCGGGGGCAAAGTATTTGACCACCATCGATCTATGCAAAGGCTACTGGCAGATTCCCCTTAGTCCTGACGCTATTCCCAAGTCGGCATTTGTCACCCCGTTCGGCTTATTCCAGTTTCGAGTTATGCCATTCGGGATGAAGAATGCCTCGGCGACTTTCCAGAGGCAGGCTGACCGGCTTCTGGATGGTCTCCAGGACTATGCTTGTGCCTACCTGGATGACATCGCCATCTACAGCGCAACATGGGAAGAGCATCTAAATCACCTAGAGACAGTATTGGACAGGATCCACAAGGCCGGAATCACCCTGAACCCAAACAAGTGTCACGTGGGCAAAGCAGAGGTTCAGTATTTAGGGCATTGGGTGGGAAGTGGGAAACAGCGACCAGAACCAGCCAAGATTGAGGCCATAGTGAAATGGCCCACCCCACGCACTAAAACCCAGGTCATGGCGTTTCTAGGGACAGCGGGGTATTACAGGAAATTCATTCCCAATCACAGCAGCATAGCCAAGCCCCTCACTGATCTGACCCATAAGAACCAACCCTGCCAGGTAACCTGGATCCCAGAGTGTGAGCAAGCCTTCCGCCAGCTAAAGGACGCCCTCACCAATACCCCTGCATTGGCCGCACCCGATCCAACTAAACGTTTCCTTGTTCACACAGAAGCTTCTATGTTTGGATTGGGGGCAGTACTGAGCCAAGTCGGGCCGGACGGCCAAGAACACCCGGTAGCTTACCTGAGTCGGAAACTACTGCCCCGTGAAGTAAGCTATGCGGCCATCGAGAAAGAGTGTCTGGCGGTAGTATGGGCACTCAAAAAGTTGCAACCATATTTGTATGGATGACAGTTTTCACTCCTAACGGACCATAATCCCCTAGTATGGCTTAATCGGGTCTCCGGAGACAACGCCAGATTACTGCGGTGGAGTTTAGCCCTACAACCTCTGGACTTCACCATCCACTACAGACCCGGCAAACAAAACAGTAACACCGATGAACTAAGTCGACAAACGGAACTTGTACCAACCCCAAAAACTTCGGTCATCCCCAAACCGATCCGTTAAGGATCAGACTGTGTATGCCGATCGCGTCGCTGAAAAGGGGAGCCGTGTTACGGAACCCCCCAGCACCCAGAATATGTTGTGCAGTTATATGTATGTATAATAGGTTCCATGGGAGATGCATGTCCCTAATGCATCAGCCCACAGGCTGAGCCCCTGTGCAGAGGGGACAAGATATCCCCCTTCTGACCTCCCCCACCTTTGTAATTCCCACAGTAAATATCGGCAGGCTCCGTGTTGTGAATTCCGTTCTCGGACTCCCTCCTGTGGTCATGAATGGTACTTTGGTTAGTTCTGCTCTTGGGCTCCCTCTGGTGGCTTCGAGTGGAACTGCTGGTCACTAGGTTGACTTTATCAGCTGCTCTCGTTATGTTGCTATGCTGGCTTCCCTATTTAACTCCACTCAGATCGTTACCTGATGCCAGCTGTCAATGTATCAGAATTGGTTCAGATCTCTCTTGGACTTCTCTGAGGACCTGTCTACTGCAGCAGAAGCTAAGTCCCTGCTAGTTCATTTGATGTTACTGCTGTCTGAATATATTTCTTAGCACTGATAAATTCTAGTCCAGCTCGCTATCATGATGTTTCCTTGCTAGCTGGAAGCTCTGGGGTGCAGTGTTGCACCTCCACACCGTGAGTCGGTGCGGGGGTCTTTTTGCATACTCTGCGTGGTTTTGTAGTTTTTTTATGCTGACCACATAGTATTCTTTTCTATCCTCTGACTATTTAGTAAGTCTGGCCTCCTATGCTAAAACCTGTTTCATTCCTGTGTTTGTGACTTTCCTCTTAACTCACAGTCAATATATGTGGGGGGCTGCCTTTATCTTTGGGGAATTTCTCTGAGGCAAGGTTAGGCTTCTATTTCTATCTTTAGGGGTAGTTAGCTCTTAGGCTGTGAAGAGGCGTCTAGGGAGAGTTAGGTACGCTCCACGGCTATTTCTAGTGTGTGCGATAGGAGTAGAGTTTGCGGTCAGCAGAGTTCCCACATCCCCAGAGCTAGTTCCGTTTTTTTAGTTTACTCATCAGGTCATTCCAGGTGCTCCTAACCACCACGTCCATAACAGTACAGCTGGCCAGTAAAGTGTTAATGCATCTCAAAAGAGGGATAAGAGAAGTTCTGAACCCATTTTTTTTTCTTTGCAGTATGTTTTGTCTCTCTTTTCCCCTTAACCCCTGGGTGGTTCAGGACACAGGTGTAGATATGGATATTCAAGGTCTGTCCTCTTGTGTGGATCATCTCACTGCAAGGGTACAAAGCATTCAAGATTATGTAGTTCAGAATCCGATGTTAGAGCCTAGAATTCCAATTCCTGATTTGTTTTCTGGGGATAGATCTAAGTTTCTGAATTTCAAAAATAATTGTAAACTGTTTCTTGCTTTGAAACCCCGCTCCTCTGGTGACCCCATTTAGCAAGTAAAAATTATTATTTCTTTGTTGCGTGGTGACCCTCAAGACTGGGCATTCTCCCTTGCGCCAGGAGATCCTGCATTGCTTAATGTAGATGCGTTTTTTCTGGTGCTTGGATTGCTTTATGACGAACCGAATTCAGTGGATCAGGCAGAGAAAATTTTGCTAGCTTTGTGTCAGGGTCAGGATGAAGCGGAGATATATTGTCAGAAGTTTAGAAAGTGGTCTGTGCTTACTCAATGGAATGAGTGTGCCCTGGCAGCAATTTTTAGAAAGGGTCTTTCTGAAGCTCTTAAGGATGTTATGGTGGGATTCCCCACGCCTGCTGGTCTGAATGAGTCAATGTCCTTGGCCATCCAAATTGATCAGCGTTTGCGCGAGCGCAAAATTGTGCACAGTTTGGCGGTGTCCTCTGAGCAGAGGCCTGAGCTTATGCAATGTGATAGAACTTTGACCAGAACTGAACGGCAAGAACACAGACGTCAGAATAGGCTGTGTTTTTACTGTGGTGACCCCACTCATGCTATCTCTGATTGTCCTAAGCGCACTAAGCGGTTCGCTAGGTCTGTCACCATTGGTACTGTACAGCCTAAATTTCTTTTGTCTGTTACTCTGATTTGCTCTTTGTCATCCTACTCGGTTATGGCATTTGTGGATTCAGGCGCTGCCCTGAATTTGATGGACTTGGAGTTTGCCAGGCGCTGTGGTTTTTTCTTGGAGCCTTTGCAGTATCTTATTCCATTAAGGGGAATTGATGCCACGCCGTTGGCCAAGAATAAACCTCAGTACTGGACTCAGTTGACCATGTGCATGGCTCCTGCACATCGGGAAGATGTTCGCTTCTTGGTGTTGCATAATTTGCATGATGTAGTCGTGTTGGGTTTGCCATGGCTACAGGTTCATTATCCAGTACTGGATTGGAAATCAATGTCTGTGTCTAGTTGGGGTTGTCAAGGGGTACATGGCGATGTTTCATTGGTGTCAATTTCTGCTTCCACTCCTTCTGAAGTTCCTGAGTTTCTGTCGGATTACCAGGATGTATTTGATGAGCCCAAATCCAGTGTCCTACCCCCTCATAGGGATTGTGATTGTGCTATTAATTTGATTCCTGGTAGTAAGTTTCCTAAGGGCCGACTTTTCAATTTATCCGTGCCAGAGCACGCCGCTATGCGGACTTATGTGAAGGAGTCCTTGGAGAAAGGGCATATTCGCCCGTCTTCATCACCGTTGGGAGCAGGGTTCTTTTTTGTGGCCAAGAAGGATGGTTCTCTGAGACCCTGTATAGATTACCGCCTTCTCAATAAAATCACGGTCAAATTTCAGTACCCTTTGCCTCTGCTGTCTGATTTGTTTGCTCGGATTAAAGGGGCTAGTTGGTTCACCAAGATAGATCTTCGAGGGGCGTATAACCTTGTGCGTATTAAACAGGGCGATGAATGGAAAACAGCATTTAATACGCCCGAGGGCCATTTTGAGTACCTGGTAATGCCATTCGGGCTTTCAAATGCTCCATCTGTGTTTCAGTCCTTTATGCATGACATCTTCCAAAAGTATCTGGATAGATTCATGATTGTATATTTGGATGATATGTTTGGTCTTTTCGGATGATTGGGAGTCTCATGTGAAACAGGTCAGAATGGTATTCCAGGTCCTTCGTGCTAATTCCTTGTTTGTGAAGGGGTCTAAATGTCTCTTCGGAGTTCAGAAGGTTTCCTTTTTGGGCTTCATTTTTTCCCCTTCTACTATCGAGATGGATCCTGTTAAAGTTCAGGCCATTTATGATTGGACTCAACCTACATCTGTGAAGAGCCTCCAGAAATTCCTGGGCTTTGCTAATTTTTACCGTCGCTTCATCGCTAATTTTTCTAGTGTGGTTAAACCTTTGACTGATTTGACAAAGAAAGGTGCTGATGTGGTGAATTGGTCCTCTGCGGCCGTTGAGGCTTTTCAGGAGCTGAAACGTCGTTTTTCTTCGGCCCCTGTGTTGCGTCAGCCAGATGTTTCGGTCCCTTTTCAGGTCGAGGTTGATGCTTCTGAGATTGGAGCAGGGGCTGTTTTGTCTCAAAGAAGTTCTGATGGCTCTGTGATGAAGCCATGTGCCTTCTTTTCTAGAAAGTTTTTGCCTGCTGAACGTAATTATGATGTTGGCAATCGGGAGCTGCTGGCTATGAAGTGGGCATTCGAGGAGTGGCGACATTGGCTTGAGGGAGCCAAGCACCACGTGGTGGTCTTGACAGATCACAGAAATCTGACTTATCTCGAGTCTGCCAAGCGGTTGAATCCTAGACAAGCTCAATGGTCGCTGTTTTTCTCCCGTTTCGATTTTGTGGTCTCATACCTTCCAGGTTCTAAGAATGTGAAGGCGGATGCCCTTTCTAGGAGTTTTGTGCCTGATTCTCCGGGAGTCCCTGAGCCGGCTGGTATTCTCAAAGAGGGGGTAATTCTGTCTGCCATCTCCCCTGATTTGCGGCGGGCGCTGCAGGAGTTTCAGGCTGATAGACCTGACCGTTGTCCAGCGGAGAAATTGTTCGTCCCCGATAGATGGACTAGCAGAGTTATTTCTGAGGTTCATTGCTCAGTGTTGACTGGTCATCCTGGGATTTTTGGTACCAGAGATTTGGTGGCTAGGTCCTTTTGGTGGCCTTCCTTGTCACGGGATGTGCGTTCTTTTGTGCAGTCCTGTGGGACTTGTGCTCGGGCTAAGCCCTGCTGTTCTCGTGCCAGTGGGTTGCTTTTGCCCTTGCCAGTCCCGAAAAGGCCTTGGACGCATGTTTCAATGGATTTTATTTCAGATCTTCCTATCTCTCAAAGGATGTCTGTCATCTGGGTGGTTTGTGATCACTTTTCTAAGATGGTCCATTTGGTACCCTTGCCTAAATTACCTTCTTCCTCTGATTTGGTGCCATTATTTTTTCAACATATGGTTCGTTTGCATGGCATTCCGGAGAACATTGTGTCGGACAGAGGTTCCCAGTTTGTCTCTAGGTTTTGGCGGTCCTTTTGTGCTAAGATGGGCATTGATTTGTCTTTTTCTTCGGCTTTCCATCCTCAAACAAATGGCCAAACCGAACGAACCAACCAGACTTTGGAAACCTATCTGAGATGCTTTGTTTCTGCTGATCAGGATGATTGGGTGACTTTCTTGCCATTGGCTGAGTTTGCCCTTAATAATCGGGCTAGTTCGGCTACTTTGGTTTCGCCTTTTTTTTGCAATTCTGGTTTTCATCCTCGTTTTTCTTCGGGGCAGGTTGAGCCTTCTGACTGTCCTGGTGTGGATTCTGTGGTGGACAGGTTGCAGCAAATTTGGGCTCACGTAGTGGACAATCTGACGTTGTCCCAGGAGAAGGCTCAACGTTTCGCTAACCGCTGTCGTTGTGTTGGTCCCCGACTTCGTGTTGGGGATTTGGTTTGGTTGTCTTCTCGTTATGTTCCTATGAAGGTTTCTTCTCCTAAGTTTAAGCCTCGTTTCATTGGTCCTTATAAGATTTCTGAAATTCTCAACCCTGTGTCATTTCGTTTGGTCCTTCCGGCTTCTTTTGCCATCCATAATGTGTTCCATAGGTCGTTGTTGCGGAGGTACGTGGCGCCTATGGTTCCCTCCGTTGATCCTCCTGCTCCGGTGTTGGTTGAGGGGGAGTTGGAGTATGTGGTGGAAAAGATTTTTGATTCTCGTATTTCGAGACGGAAGCTTCAGTACCCGGTTAAGTGGAAGGGCAATGGTCAGGAGGATAATTCCTGGGTTGTTGCCTCCGATGTCCATGCTGCCGATTTAGTTCGTGCCTTTCATTTGGCTCGTCCTGATCGGCCTGGGGGCCCTGGTGAGGGTTCGGTGACCCCTCCTCAAGGGGGGGGGGGTACTGTTGTGAATTCCGTTCTCGGACTCCCTCCTGTGGTCATGAATGGTACTTTGGTTAGTTCTGCTCTTGGGCTCCCTCTGGTGGCTTCGAGCGGAACTGCTGGTCACTAGGTTGACTTTATCAGCTGCTCTCGTTATGTTGCTATGCTGGCTTCCCTATTTAACTCCACTCAGATCGTTACCTGATGCCAGCTGTCAATGTATCAGAATTGGTTCAGATCTCTCTTGGACTTCTCTGAGGACCTGTCTACTCCAGCAGAAGCTAAGTCCCTGCTAGTTCATTTGATGTTACTGCTGTCTGAATATATTTCTTAGCACTGCTAAATTCTAGTCCAGCTCGCTATCATGATGTTTCCTTGCTAGCTGGAAGCTCTGGGGTGCAGTGTTGCACCTCCACACCGTGAGTCGGTGCGGGGGTCTTTTTGCATACTCTGCGTGGTTTTGTAGTTTTTCTATGCTGACCGCATAGTATTCTTTTCTATCCTCTGACTATTTAGTAAGTCTGGCCTCCTATGCTAAAACCTGTTTCATTCCTGTGTTTGTGACTTTCCTCTTAACTCACAGTCAATATATGTGGGGGGCTGCCTTTATCTTTGGGGAATTTCTCTGAGGCAAGGTTAGGCTTCTATTTCTATCTTTAGGGGTAGTTAGCTCTTAGGCTGTGAAGAGGCGTCTAGGGAGAGTTAGGTACGCTCCACGGCTATTTCTAGTGTGTGCGATAGGAGTAGAGTTTGCGGTCAGCAGAGTTCCCACATCCCCAGAGCTAGTTCCGTTTTTTTAGTTTACTCATCAGGTCATTCCAGGTGCTCCTAACCACCACGTCCATAACAGTACAGCTGGCCAGTAAAGTGTTAATGCATCTCAAAAGAGGGATAAGAGAAGTTCTGAACCCATTTTTTTTTCTTTGCAGTATGTTTTGTCTCTCTTTTCCCCTTAACCCCTGGGTGGTTCAGGACACAGGTGTAGATATGGATATTCAAGGTCTGTCCTCTTGTGTGGATCATCTCACTGCAAGGGTACAAAGCATTCAAGATTATGTAGTTCAGAATCCGATGTTAGAGCCTAGAATTCCAATTCCTGATTTGTTTTCTGGGGATAGATCTAAGTTTCTGAATTTCAAAAATAATTGTAAACTGTTTCTTGCTTTGAAACCCCGCTCCTCTGGTGACCCCATTTAGCAAGTAAAAATTATTATTTCTTTGTTGCGTGGTGACCCTCAAGACTGGGCATTCTCCCTTGCGCCAGGAGATCCTGCATTGCTTAATGTAGATGCGTTTTTTCTGGTGCTTGGATTGCTTTATGACGAACCGAATTCAGTGGATCAGGCAGAGAAAATTTTGCTAGCTTTGTGTCAGGGTCAGGATGAAGCGGAGATATATTGTCAGAAGTTTAGAAAGTGGTCTGTGCTTACTCAATGGAATGAGTGTGCCCTGGCAGCAATTTTTAGAAAGGGTCTTTCTGAAGCTCTTAAGGATGTTATGGTGGGATTCCCCACGCCTGCTGGTCTGAATGAGTCAATGTCCTTGGCCATCCAAATTGATCAGCGTTTGCGCGAGCGCAAAATTGTGCACAGTTTGGCGGTGTCCTCTGAGCAGAGGCCTGAGCTTATGCAATGTGATAGAACTTTGACCAGAACTGAACGGCAAGAACACAGACGTCAGAATAGGCTGTGTTTTTACTGTGGTGACCCCACTCATGCTATCTCTGATTGTCCTAAGCGCACTAAGCGGTTCGCTAGGTCTGTCACCATTGGTACTGTACAGCCTAAATTTCTTTTGTCTGTTACTCTGATTTGCTCTTTGTCATCCTACTCGGTTATGGCATTTGTGGATTCAGGCGCTGCCCTGAATTTGATGGACTTGGAGTTTGCCAGGCGCTGTGGTTTTTTCTTGGAGCCTTTGCAGTATCTTATTCCATTAAGGGGAATTGATGCCACGCCGTTGGCCAAGAATAAACCTCAGTACTGGACTCAGTTGACCATGTGCATGGCTCCTGCACATCGGGAAGATGTTCGCTTCTTGGTGTTGCATAATTTGCATGATGTAGTCGTGTTGGGTTTGCCATGGCTACAGGTTCATTATCCAGTACTGGATTGGAAATCAATGTCTGTGTCTAGTTGGGGTTGTCAAGGGGTACATGGCGATGTTTCATTGGTGTCAATTTCTGCTTCCACTCCTTCTGAAGTTCCTGAGTTTCTGTCGGATTACCAGGATGTATTTGATGAGCCCAAATCCAGTGTCCTACCCCCTCATAGGGATTGTGATTGTGCTATTAATTTGATTCCTGGTAGTAAGTTTCCTAAGGGCCGACTTTTCAATTTATCCGTGCCAGAGCACGCCGCTATGCGGACTTATGTGAAGGAGTCCTTGGAGAAAGGGCATATTCGCCCGTCTTCATCACCGTTGGGAGCAGGGTTCTTTTTTGTGGCCAAGAAGGATGGTTCTCTGAGACCCTGTATAGATTACCGCCTTCTCAATAAAATCACGGTCAAATTTCAGTACCCTTTGCCTCTGCTGTCTGATTTGTTTGCTCGGATTAAAGGGGCTAGTTGGTTCACCAAGATAGATCTTCGAGGGGCGTATAACCTTGTGCGTATTAAACAGGGCGATGAATGGAAAACAGCATTTAATACGCCCGAGGGCCATTTTGAGTACCTGGTAATGCCATTCGGGCTTTCAAATGCTCCATCTGTGTTTCAGTCCTTTATGCATGACATCTTCCAAAAGTATCTGGATAGATTCATGATTGTATATTTGGATGATATGTTTGGTCTTTTCGGATGATTGGGAGTCTCATGTGAAACAGGTCAGAATGGTATTCCAGGTCCTTCGTGCTAATTCCTTGTTTGTGAAGGGGTCTAAATGTCTCTTCGGAGTTCAGAAGGTTTCCTTTTTGGGCTTCATTTTTTCCCCTTCTACTATCGAGATGGATCCTGTTAAAGTTCAGGCCATTTATGATTGGACTCAACCTACATCTGTGAAGAGCCTCCAGAAATTCCTGGGCTTTGCTAATTTTTACCGTCGCTTCATCGCTAATTTTTCTAGTGTGGTTAAACCTTTGACTGATTTGACAAAGAAAGGTGCTGATGTGGTGAATTGGTCCTCTGCGGCCGTTGAGGCTTTTCAGGAGCTGAAACGTCGTTTTTCTTCGGCCCCTGTGTTGCGTCAGCCAGATGTTTCGGTCCCTTTTCAGGTCGAGGTTGATGCTTCTGAGATTGGAGCAGGGGCTGTTTTGTCTCAAAGAAGTTCTGATGGCTCTGTGATGAAGCCATGTGCCTTCTTTTCTAGAAAGTTTTTGCCTGCTGAACGTAATTATGATGTTGGCAATCGGGAGCTGCTGGCTATGAAGTGGGCATTCGAGGAGTGGCGACATTGGCTTGAGGGAGCCAAGCACCACGTGGTGGTCTTGACAGATCACAGAAATCTGACTTATCTCGAGTCTGCCAAGCGGTTGAATCCTAGACAAGCTCAATGGTCGCTGTTTTTCTCCCGTTTCGATTTTGTGGTCTCATACCTTCCAGGTTCTAAGAATGTGAAGGCGGATGCCCTTTCTAGGAGTTTTGTGCCTGATTCTCCGGGAGTCCCTGAGCCGGCTGGTATTCTCAAAGAGGGGGTAATTCTGTCTGCCATCTCCCCTGATTTGCGGCGGGCGCTGCAGGAGTTTCAGGCTGATAGACCTGACCGTTGTCCAGCGGAGAAATTGTTCGTCCCCGATAGATGGACTAGCAGAGTTATTTCTGAGGTTCATTGCTCAGTGTTGACTGGTCATCCTGGGATTTTTGGTACCAGAGATTTGGTGGCTAGGTCCTTTTGGTGGCCTTCCTTGTCACGGGATGTGCGTTCTTTTGTGCAGTCCTGTGGGACTTGTGCTCGGGCTAAGCCCTGCTGTTCTCGTGCCAGTGGGTTGCTTTTGCCCTTGCCAGTCCCGAAAAGGCCTTGGACGCATGTTTCAATGGATTTTATTTCAGATCTTCCTATCTCTCAAAGGATGTCTGTCATCTGGGTGGTTTGTGATCACTTTTCTAAGATGGTCCATTTGGTACCCTTGCCTAAATTACCTTCTTCCTCTGATTTGGTGCCATTATTTTTTCAACATATGGTTCGTTTGCATGGCATTCCGGAGAACATTGTGTCGGACAGAGGTTCCCAGTTTGTCTCTAGGTTTTGGCGGTCCTTTTGTGCTAAGATGGGCATTGATTTGTCTTTTTCTTCGGCTTTCCATCCTCAAACAAATGGCCAAACCGAACGAACCAACCAGACTTTGGAAACCTATCTGAGATGCTTTGTTTCTGCTGATCAGGATGATTGGGTGACTTTCTTGCCATTGGCTGAGTTTGCCCTTAATAATCGGGCTAGTTCGGCTACTTTGGTTTCGCCTTTTTTTTGCAATTCTGGTTTTCATCCTCGTTTTTCTTCGGGGCAGGTTGAGCCTTCTGACTGTCCTGGTGTGGATTCTGTGGTGGACAGGTTGCAGCAAATTTGGGCTCACGTAGTGGACAATCTGACGTTGTCCCAGGAGAAGGCTCAACGTTTCGCTAACCGCTGTCGTTGTGTTGGTCCCCGACTTCGTGTTGGGGATTTGGTTTGGTTGTCTTCTCGTTATGTTCCTATGAAGGTTTCTTCTCCTAAGTTTAAGCCTCGTTTCATTGGTCCTTATAAGATTTCTGAAATTCTCAACCCTGTGTCATTTCGTTTGGTCCTTCCGGCTTCTTTTGCCATCCATAATGTGTTCCATAGGTCGTTGTTGCGGAGGTACGTGGCGCCTATGGTTCCCTCCGTTGATCCTCCTGCTCCGGTGTTGGTTGAGGGGGAGTTGGAGTATGTGGTGGAAAAGATTTTTGATTCTCGTATTTCGAGACGGAAGCTTCAGTACCCGGTTAAGTGGAAGGGCAATGGTCAGGAGGATAATTCCTGGGTTGTTGCCTCCGATGTCCATGCTGCCGATTTAGTTCGTGCCTTTCATTTGGCTCGTCCTGATCGGCCTGGGGGCCCTGGTGAGGGTTCGGTGACCCCTCCTCAGGGGGGGGGTACTGTTGTGAATTCCGTTCTCGGACTCCCTCCTGTGGTCATGAATGGTACTTTGGTTAGTTCTGCTCTTGGGCTCCCTCTGGTGGCTTCGAGCGGAACTGCTGGTCACTAGGTTGACTTTATCAGCTGCTCTCGTTATGTTGCTATGCTGGCTTCCCTATTTAACTCCACTCAGATCGTTACCTGATGCCAGCTGTCAATGTATCAGAATTGGTTCAGATCTCTCTTGGACTTCTCTGAGGACCTGTCTACTCCAGCAGAAGCTAAGTCCCTGCTAGTTCATTTGATGTTACTGCTGTCTGAATATATTTCTTAGCACTGCTAAATTCTAGTCCAGCTCGCTATCATGATGTTTCCTTGCTAGCTGGAAGCTCTGGGGTGCAGTGTTGCACCTCCACACCGTGAGTCGGTGCGGGGGTCTTTTTGCATACTCTGCGTGGTTTTGTAGTTTTTCTATGCTGACCGCATAGTATTCTTTTCTATCCTCTGACTATTTAGTAAGTCTGGCCTCCTATGCTAAAACCTGTTTCATTCCTGTGTTTGTGACTTTCCTCTTAACTCACAGTCAATATATGTGGGGGGCTGCCTTTATCTTTGGGGAATTTCTCTGAGGCAAGGTTAGGCTTCTATTTCTATCTTTAGGGGTAGTTAGCTCTTAGGCTGTGAAGAGGCGTCTAGGGAGAGTTAGGTACGCTCCACGGCTATTTCTAGTGTGTGCGATAGGAGTAGAGTTTGCGGTCAGCAGAGTTCCCACTTCCCCAGAGCTAGTTCCGTTTTTTGAGTTTACTCATCAGGTCATTCCAGGTGCTCCTAACCACCAGGTCCATAACAGCTCCGGCCACCTGCGGCTATTGTAATGTATGTCTGGCCTGCCGCTTTTCAATTGGCCCACCCTCTGTATCTGTGTGATATATTCTGTGTCCTGTGAGTAAAGTGTTGTCACACTGGAAATACGTGGAGAAGCAGTGATCTTTTATATGCGCCCATGTAACCAAGCAATTCCAGCCAGCGTCCTTCATTCAGACTCTAGCCAAATCAGAGTGGACCTCCTGAAACACAGGTTGGTACTGAAAGAGGTACTCCAGCACGGTAGACCCCATTACCTAAAGATTTGTCAACTCGTTTTTACAGTAATTATTGGGAAAGCAACTGGCTAAAAATGAGCGAAGAAACTCCATAGGACACCATAGACCGATAACAGGTGGTTACTTCACATGCGAAGGCTGAAATCACCAGAGGGAATATGAACATAGGGACCACCAGAAGCACATACGACCATAATATGCCACAGTCTCATAGGACCATAGGGCACCACCAGAAGCACATACGACCATAATACGCCACAGGCTCATAGGACCATAGGACACCACCAGAAGCACATATGACCATAATACACCACAGTCTCATAGGACCATAGGGCACCACCAGCAGCACATACGACCATAATACACCACAGTCTCATAGGACCATAGGGCACCACCAGAAGCACATACGACCATAATACACCACAGTCTCATAGGACCATAGGGCACCACCAGCAGCACATACGACCATAATACACCACAGTCTCATAGGACCATAGGGCACCACCAGAAGCACATACGACCATAATACACCACAGTCTCATAGGATCATAGGGCACCACCAGCAGCACATACGACCATAATACGCCACAGTCTCATAGGACCATAGGGCACCACCAGAAGCACATAGGACCATAATACGCCACAGTCTCATAGGCCCATAGGGCACCACCAGAAGCACATACGACCATAATACACCACAGTCTCATACCACGATAGGGCACCACCAGAAGCACATACGACCATAATACACCACAGACTCATACCACCATAGGGCACCACCAGAAGCACATACGACCATAATACACCACAGCCTCATAGGACCATAGGGCACCACCAGAAGCACATGCGACCATAATACGCCACAGTCTCATAGGACCATAGGGCACCACCAGAAGCACATACGACCATAATACACCACAGTCTCATAGGACCATAGGGCACCACCAGCAGCACATACGACCATAATACGCCACAGTCTCATAGGACCATAGGGCACCACCAGAAGCACATACGACCATAATACAACACAGTCTCATTGGACCATAGGGCACCACCAGCAGCACATACGACCATAATACGCCACAGTCTCATACCACCATAGGGCACCACCAGAAGCACATACGACCATAATACACCACAGTCTCATAGGACCATAGGGCACCACCAGCAGCACATACGACCATAATACGCCACAGTCTCATAGGACCATAGGGCACCACCAGAAGCACATACGACCATAATACACCACAGTCTCATTGGACCATAGGGCACCACCAGCAGCACATACGACCATAATACGCCACAGTCTCATACCACCATAGGGCACCACCAGAAGCACATACGACCATAATACACCACAGTCTCATAGGACCATAGGGCACCACCAGCAGCACATACGACCATAATACACCACAGTCTCATACGACCATAGGGTACCACCAGAAGTATATTCGACTATAATACTCCAGAGTCTCTTACAACTATAGGGCACCACCAGAAGCACATACAACCATAATACGCCACAGTCTCATATGCCTATTACCAGTAAATATGACCATAGGGCACCATAGGCGGATTATTTTACTAGCGCATATGACCATAGGCGGATATTAACAGCAAACATGACCATAGGGCATCATAGGCGGATATTAACAACAAATATAGGGCCCCATAGGTGGATAACACCAGGACATATAGAGCACCATAGCCGGATATTAACAGCAAATATAGGGCACCATAGGCGGATATTACCAGCACATATAGGACACCATAGGCGGATATTACCAGCACATATAAGGCACCTTAGGCGGATATTATCAGCACATATAGGGCACCATAGGCGGATATTACCAGCACATATAGGGCACCATAGGTGGATATTACCAGCACATATAGGGCACCATAGGCGGATATTACCAGCACATATAGGACACCATAGGCGGATATTACCAGCACATATAGGGCACCATAGGCGGATATTACCAGCACATATAGGGCACCATAGGCGGATATTACCAGCACATGTAGGGCACCATAGGCAGATAACACCAGCACATAAAGGGCACCATAGGCGGATAACTCTGTACATAACCCCTTTCTCATGTACAGCACCATGGAATTAATGGTGCTATATAAATAAATAATAATAATAATACCAGTACATATAGGGCACCATATTCACAGTTTGCAATGGAGCAGAATACCCTATAAAGTGTTTTATCAGCATTATGGTTCTTATAAAATGTTACTATTCGTATTGATCACATGAAGGTGGAACCAGAAACACAAGGAAGCACAAGGCCATGTGTGTCGTTCTCGGGGGGCTCAGAGCGGTACATATTTATGAGCAGCAAGGTGATTACAATAAATATTTATGGAGGACGCCATAGCGGGCAGCATCGCCCGCGGAGCCAGATAGGACACTGCCAGCCCCGGCGTCTTATTACAGTCTGTGCTGGATGATATATTGCTGAGCGTTATGCAGTTAATGAAAGGGAATTGCTGGCAGTTATCGGGTAAATGTATAGTCAGTGGATCAGTATGGGATCGTTCCCGGTCCCGCTCCACGCTAAGTAACTAACTCCGTATAATCCTGTCTTCCCGGCTGTGAGTTATGTCAGATCTGTTGTCTGACGAGCCAGAGGGGCACATTCAGACATTTTATCACCGAATTTTGTCTCAGGGAAACCGAGTGACGTGCAGAAATAAATAAATAAGAACAGGCTGAGATGCAATAATGCTGCAATAAGTGCAGGAGCTGAATGTCACATTTACATAAACCTCTTGTGTGATCCAAAAATAGCGAGTGCAATAAAGAACCGTGAGTGACAGTGCGTCTGCATGATGAATCAGAAAAGTTGGGGATCGGCCGTCTAATAGTAACTAATAAATATTCTCCTATCATGGCCAAATTTTCCTGTTGTGGCCATACCTACTGACGATACAATGTATATGACTCTCTCCAGAGGGCAGATATTGGGTGAAGATTGGACATGTTCGAATTCAACATGTTTGATCTCTTGTTCTCATTGGAGATTAGCAGCCATCAGAGACGTCTGTAAAGGACAGGAGTCTGCAGAAAGGGCAGGGGGCACAGGGCAGAGGGCCATGAGGTAGGGGGCACGGGGTAGGGGGCACGGGGCAGTGGGCACAAGGCAGGAGGAACGGGGTAGAAGGCAGAAGTGCCAAGAGGAAAGGGCGTCTTGTCTGCAGTAGGGGATGAGCTGTCTGCAGAGGTAATGATGTAAAACATGCCCATTTCCTACCTTAAAACAGCTATACTCCACTTCAAACATAAAATATGGGAAAAGAATGGGATTAAACATTTAGATATGATAACAAAAGACAACAAACGGGATTCTTTATATACTTTTTAATACCTCAAATCTAAATACAACAGAGATAGGAATAAAATTCTATCTTGAAATTGGGAAGTATATTAGAAAAAATGCAATCTTCCTCTAAAGCTCCAGAAAGACATACTACATCTCGTTAATATCCCAGAAAATAAAAACATCTGTATACCAAACATATTTAGAGTCTTTTTAAGGAAGATTTGGCATTTTCTAAACAAAATTATATGTTATAACGGGGTCTACCGAGCTGGGGTACCTCTTTCAGTACCACCCCGTGTTTCAGGAGGTCCACTCTGCTTTCGCTGGAGTCTGAATGAAGGACGCTGGCTGGAATTCCTTGATTACATGGGCGCATATAAAATATCACTGCTTTTCCACGTATTTCCAGTATGACAACACTTTACTCACAGGACACAGAATATATATCACACAGGTACAGAGGGCAGGCCAATTCAAAAGCGGCAGGCCAGACATACATTACAATAGCCGCAGGTGGCCGGAGCCTGCCGATATTTACTGTGGGAATTACAAAGGTGGGAGAGGTCAGAAGGGGGATATCTTGTCCCCTCTGCCCATGGGCGCAGCCTGAGGGCTGATGCATTAGGGACATGCCTCTCACATGGAAACTATTATACATACATATAACTGCACAACATATTCTGGGTACTGAGGGGTTCCGTAACATATGTGAAATGGGAAAATGAGTTAGGTGTCAAATTTTCATTAGTAAAATGTCGTAAAGCAGTTAAAAACTCATGTACAATCTCATCCAATGCCGGTTTACAGGGATAACACTAACGAGGTGAAACTTCATGAGATCTTCCCACAACAATGGGAAAAGTGTTGGAGTGAAAGTGGACACGAAGGCGACTTTATACAGATATTATAGGACTGTCCAATAATCAATGAATTGTGGAAAGAAGTCTTTGATTTGCTCAAATTAATGTGCAAGTTGTAAGTTCCATCTTCACCTCAAATAGCTTTATTATTACTGGTATCAGACAATCTGCCAATCAATGTTACATCGATTGCAACTCTTATCTTTCTAGTTACAAACATATTGCTATCAGACAACTGGAAAAAGTCCAATCCCAAATATCTCAGATGCCTAGAGCGAGTGTTCTCTATCACAAGTTATGATCAATGATGGACCCCGGGGAACACTCTACATCCTCCAAATACAAAAGACCTTATAGGAAAGAGCATTTACACATCATCCGGAAATATTCTGCATAGATAGTGGTGATAAATATCTACTTTGTTTTTTACTGTGAATATTGGCGGCATTAGGCCCAGTTGACCTATTATGTTACCGTTCTCCTATGTTCCTCCATTCCCTTCCCTGGTATTATTTTTCCGCCATATTTTCAGGTGTGTGGTGTATTGTGTTGTTTTGTGAAGAATTCCCTACGCGTGTATTGTTATTCCTTCCTAAAAATCTTAATAAATGCAAATTAGAAAAAGAGAGGGGGCAGAAGAAAATGAAGGAGGATAGCTGGGTCTGGAGAGGACAGAGGGGTCTGGAAGGGAAAACGGAGCACTTTAGGGGGGCAGTGAGGTCTGCAGCTGGCAGAGGACTTCTGAGAGGACAGAGAAATCTGCTAGAAGCTAATTTCGCTTTTACCACTGAGAACACATGAACGCCCTGCTACAGAGAGCATGCATGTGTACAGGGAGGTGCGGGAGACATAGCTGTAGGATGAATAAGAGTTTGTCAGACATTGTTCTACTAGACCTAATCTTCTATATTCCCGGCCCTACACGGTGTAAGACTTTCCTGCAGTGCGGATATAAGACACCGTGCCGCAACATACAGGGCAGCACCCGTCCCACTGACTGCACCGGCAGCCTCATACAGAGCAGCACCCAGTCCCACTGACTGCACCGGCAGCCGCATGCAGGGCAGCACCCGTCCCACTGACTGCACCGGCAGCCACACGCAGGGCAGCACCCCGTCCCACTGACTGCACCGGCAGCCACATGCAGGGCAGCACCCGTTCCACTGACTGCACCGGCAGCCACATGCGCAGTGAACGCTGCCAACTCCAGGATGACAAATCGCTCTACATCCTATAAAGAGGCTGAAGGAAAAACAGTGACAGCTGTGTGGATAATTATAGAGGAAAGCTGAATGAGAGATATTTATGCATCTTACGCCGTGACGGCTTTCTGCTCTTCCTGGGAGGTTGTGGAATAATGCGGGAATCTTCCAGACGCAGCAGCGGGATAGTAATGCAATAAAGGATTATTCACATCCTTCTGCAACAATCACACTCCACCACGGGGCCGTGATACCTACAGAAATCAGGGCAGGCAGTGTCCCCTACGTCAACACCTGACCGACATGTTCACTGCAGCACTCTTGTATGTGGCGGCACAACTGTGCAGTCACTAGAAAAAGGCTGCCCTCTAGTGTTTGGGCATTACACCGCACCCCGGCCGTCACCGCACCCTGGTCGTCACCGCACCCCGGCCGTCACCGCACCCCGGCCGTCACCGCACCCCGGCCGTCACCGCACTTTAGAGGTTGATCAGAGTGTGATCAGCTTAACCATCCTGATTCTTTTAGATGAGAAAATATACTCTGCTGTGATCCTAGCCTAGTACTGCTGACAACCAGCCTGTACACATGTGAGAGGTTGTCAGCCTCGCCCCTGCTTATACCTCCATATACGTATATTGGTTTCTGGGGTTGGTGTAAGTCACCTTGTGATCTATGGGGTGATGTGTTGGGATCTGTCTGACTTTCTCTCTGTTACATCTCATTGTATTTGTTGTTTTCAGTGCAGATATCAATATTCATGAATATTAATGAGCACATAACTATCCCGAACGTCATCTGCGCCCAAAGTCAATGCAGGTGGACGAAGTGTCTGGAGGAACATTGGATATTACTATTGATGTGATCCGACACACTCAGCTGTACCCGAACACAGAAGTCACAATCAGGCGCCGTTCACATTTGTAGTTTTATGTCAGTATTTCTCTACGGAGCAGAGCGGCGGGTCACCCCTGCGACTCTCTGATAATTAAGGACAGAATATGTTAATTAGGGGGAAAACCTGAAGATAGATTTAGAAATGAAGGTAAGTGAGGCAGCAGCAGGATACAGAGGGGGACGCAGCGGGGACCATGCATTATATCAGGACTGTGACACAGGTCGGGAGAGTCCCGCTGTCACAGCATTGAATTATCTTATTCTCTTTCGTTTATTGAGGCTCTTTTACAAAATTTTACACTACAATCTGCATATTGTTAAATAGAAAACCACAGAAAAAGCACCGAAGACAGTCTTTTTAGTCCAAAATATCAAATATAATTTATTCAAAGTGTATAAAAGAGATAACAAACAGATACAGGAGGCACATAGGGGAACTATGCAGCAATGCAGTATAGTGTGCCCAACGAAAGCAGTGGACGGCGTATGTGGTACATCATGCTTAAAACAAGTAACTTCAATAGACCAGAGTAAGGCTGGTACATAGCCTAATCAGTTCTAAGGTACATTCCCGGTACTGTGTAACAAAGTCAATAACACATGTATAGTGAATCCAACACGGGGTCTGCCGTGGACGGCGTGGTGGTTGGCTGACGTACACACTACGGGTATGTTCCTGGCTGTTAGTCTTTGTTATATTATGTTGGATTCACTATACATGTGTTATTGACTTTGTTACACGGTATCGGGAATGTACCTTAGTACTGATTAGGCTATGTACCAGCCTTACTCTGGTCTATTGAAGTTACTTGTTTTAAGCATGATGTACCACATACGCCGTCCACTGCTTTCGTTGGGCACACTATACTGCATTGCTGCATAGTTCCCCTATGTGCCTCCTGTATCTGTTTGTTATCTCTTTTATACACTTTGAATAAATTATATTTGATATTTTCGACTAAAAAGACTGTCTTTGGTGCTTTTTCTGTGGTTTTCTATTATATTTGCAGTTTGTCCTATATTTTTCCACATGTGTCTTGGGATGATTTTGTGGCTTTATCGTTACGCCTGTTTTTTACACCATTTATCTCCCGTGTACACATGATGTCATTTCTTTTATACTTATCATATTGTTAAATAGAGCTGATGAGGCTGTTGCATTTACTTTGAAAATCTACGTCACCATGGCTATTTAGTTCTTTAGAAACTTCAACTCAGTCTCCGCACACCTGGCCTGAGAGACAGCTCCTCAGGGTCCCTCTGCTGCTGAGACTTCCCTCTGCTCAGTACAAGCTGCAGCTGTCAGTCAGGCATGGAGGCTGCAGACCGAAGGCAGTTCTACTCATTAGCTCATCCCCTCTTTGGGTATGCTCACACTGAGTCTTTTTCTGGTTGTCAAAAATGTCAATTCGTCAAGTAAAAGACGCCTCAGGAAACGTCTATTTTTTGGCATTTTGTAAACGTGAGTCATGTTATGATGGATTGTGTTGTTTGTTTCCTGAGCATTTTTTCCAATGACTTTTTTCCATCTGTGTTTTTTTTCCAGGCATTTTCTGGATCTGTTTTAAGTTTTGCTAAACAACAAATAAAACTTTTTCGCTCCAGAAACACAAAAAATGTGCAAAAACCAAACAAACAAAAAGTGCCATCTTGTGACCGTCCTTTTTGTGTTGTAAGTATTGAGACTTTTTCTATGAGAAAACACTTGAAGACCGGACGCGTCACATCATCTAAAAACTTTGTGTCTTCTGAAAGTCTGAAGCGTTTGTAAAGAAGCTCCGGAACCTGAACTTCAGACAGCAAGGAGTTTTTACTCAGAAATTAATATCTTCAAGCTTTTGATGGTTTTTTAGCTGTGTTTTCTGTGAAAAAAAAAATCGTAAAGAGACGCCATGTGAACATGCTCCTTTAGCTGGACTTGTATAATGCTCATCATTCAGCCATTCTGATATGGATTTTCACAGTAAATACTCCATTCTCATCAGGTCTAAGAGCTCTATTAAGGCATACAGTTTGCATGGTAAGATCTGGTGTCTGATCGGCTTCAGCTAAGATTTTATGTTAATAAAATAAACAGTATTTTTATTATTAATTAACATCCTGAAATCTTCAATTCCAGACAGAAGAGAGGAGACAAGGAGCCTCGCGGAGGCCAACGCTATAACAGAGGACAAAGACGTTTAGGGCAGAATGTCAGGACTCTAAGGCCGTGTTCACACATAGCGGAAACGTTGTGCTTTTATTTCTACTGTTTTTTTGTGCGGAAATTCTGCTGTGTTTAATTGTCTGAGTAAAGAAGTTTTGATTTATGAAAATTCGCTTTTACAGGTTTTTTTTTTCTCTTTAGGCGTCTATGTGGAGTCTGAAAAATTGAAGGTAAAAAATGCAGAATCAAGAAACGCTGCTTTAGATCTGCTCCAAAAATGCAACAAATTACAGAAAAACGCAGCAAAACGCATTCATCGGAACTTTGTTATTGTGTATTTTTGTGCAAAAATCTGCAGAAAACGTGAATGAAAAGGAGCAGAAAAAAAAGTGACGGTGAGAAGAGCGCCTCCATAAGGCCAATCATCCCACAATAAGTGACGGTGAGAAGAGCGCCTCCAGAAGACCGATCATCCCACAATAAGTGACGGTGAGAAGACCGCCTCCATAAGGCCAATCATCCCACAATAAGTGACGGTGAGAAGAGCGCCTCCATAAGGCCAATCATTCCACAATAAGTGACGGTGAGAAGAGTGCCTCCACAAGGCCAATCATCCCACAATAAGTAACGATGAGAAGAGTGCCTCCATGAGGCTGGTCATCCCACAATAAGCGATGGTGAGAAGAGTGCCTCCACAAGGCCAATCATCCCACAATAAGTAACGATGAGAAGAGCGCATCCACAAGGCCAATCATCCCACAATAAGTGACGGTGAAAAGAGTGCCTCCACAAGGCCAATCATCCCACAATAAGTAACGATGAGAAGAGCGCCTCCACAAGACCGATCATCCCACAATAAGTAACGATGAGAAGAGCGCCTCCACAAGGCCAATCATCCCACAATAAGTGACGGTGAGAAGAGTGCCTCCACAAGACCGATCATCCCACAATAAGTAATGATGAGAAGAGTGCCTCCATGAGGCTGGTCAGCCCACAATAAGTGACGGTGAGAAGAGTGCTTTCACAAGGCCGATCATCCCATAATGAGGCTATGTGCACACGTTGCGGAAAGGTGTGCGGATTTTTCCGCACTGATTTTGGTAAATCCGCACTGAGGATTTACTGTGGAATTACCGAGGATTTACCGCGGTTTTTGTGCGGATACCACCTGCAGATTCCTATTATGGAGCAGGTGTAAACCGCTGCGGAATCCGCACAAAGAATTGACATGCTGCCGAACAAACAACGCAGCGTTTCCGCACGTTTTTTTCCGCAGCATGTGCAGGGTGGATTCTGTTTTCCATAGGTTTACATGGTGCTTGATATAGAAGGGTTAATAAGTTGCCTTTAAGTGCCTCTTGCCTTTAAGTGTTAGAATTACTAGAATCTGTTGACGCAGTAGTCTGACGGTCTCCTCTTCAAGGAGACTATGCTTCTTATCATGTATGTTCTCAATAGTCAGCCACAACATGTTCTGGGTTATGGTAAATAAAGTATGAACCTGGGTGATGGTGGGGGCTACATGACTTACATTGAAATGCATTTGTTGTAAATGGTATAAAACATTGCTTTGGCTTTTAATATATCAGATAAAAGTGACTTGCTCACAGGATATGTGTGATGTGTCTTTTTGTCTCCAAGCACGCTTGTAAAATGACGGGCGTAACTACTTGATTTGGGTCTCACTGGTGATCTGTCAGCTGACATTGGGTCAGAACGAAAACAGCTACGACAGTTTTTGACGCCCGAACGGGGGCCGTGGTAACCAGCCTTATTCGAAATCCGTATGTGGGAGCTTCCTGAGAGATTGGACATGCAAACACAGCTGCAGCAAGGTGAGAAATGTTATTCTTACAATTTGGTTTGCAATTGCAATCTCTCTTCTGGATCTGTCCATACCTCTGGGTAAAAGGCTGCCAACACGGTTCAAAGAATCCACATCACCAGTGAGTTTTGTGTTTTGTCTGTTTATGTCCGTATGAGAGTTGAATAATAGAGTAATAAGATGATAATTGTGATAATTGTTATCTGTATTATTTGTCAATATCCTAATTGGTTGTGTATTTGTATAAGTGTGAAGTACAGAGCTGGGATAGACTCTGTGCAGTGTTGTTATTTTGGTCATTTTGGATTGGCAGTACATTATATGAAGCTGTATTTTGTATAAGGCCGTGGTTTTTGTTGTTTGGCCTTAAAGTGCTTTCAGAGTGTCAGTGGACACTGCTGCAGTTTTATTTATATAGAGTTGTGTTAATTCCAAAGTTCAAAATAGGCAGGCTGTGTGAACCTTGTATGTATGTCTATGAGAAGCTCTGAATGAGATGAGAGGTGAGTAAATGAGTATCAGGGATAAATAGATGAATCCCTGATTGATGAGGGGTTCCGTTAGGTGTGGTCCTCTGTATGTGACAGGAGACATTATTCAACTCAGTTTGAGCTGAATTAGGTGGAGAGATTGAGATAAGGGATTTTCTTCTTGTAAAATCAACTAAAAAGTGAAAGGAAAAGAAAAAAACAATCCCTAAATGAGCACGTATGAATGAGTGATCACATAAGTATCATTACTTATCTAACTGTTGTTGAAGGTCCAGGATGAATGAGTTGTGGATATTTTTAATGTACATTTAATTACATCTGAGATTCAGTGAAACCTGTGTTATATATGGTTTGACATTGATTAGGTTTCTATATTTGTTTTGGCCGGACGCGGTCAGAATCAGCTTATTCAAGTTATGCAGTGATTTGCCTGTATAGAGAAACTGTTTTTAATTCCGAGAGGATGAATGTTTGAATGTTTTGTAGAGATTAAGTCTGAAAACTGCTGCAATCCGTTTCTGTGTGGAAGATACTGAGCTCTTATCAGTGCTGTGGGCCAGAGGAAGGGGGGCATGTATTGCATTCTAAAGGTACCTTCACACTAAAAGACACTTCAGCGATATCGACAACGATGCCGATCGCTGCAGCGTCGCTGTTTGGTCGCTGGAGAGCTGTCACACAGACAGCTCTCCAGCGACCAACGATGACGAGGTCCCCGGGTAACCAGGGTAAACATCGGGTTACTAAGCGCAGGGCCGCACTTAGTAACCCGATGTTTACCCTGGTTACCATTGTAAATGTAAAAAAAACAAACAGTACATACTCACCTTCTGCTGTCTGTCACACGTCCCTCACCGTCTGCTTCCCGCACTGACTGTGAGTGCCGGCCGGAAAGCAGGGCACAGCGGTGATGTCACTGCTGTGCTCTGCTTTCACTTTACGGCCGGCGCTCACAGTCAGTGCGGGAAGCAGATGGCGAGGGACGTGTGACAGACAGCAGAAGGTGAGTATGTACTGTTTGGTTTTTTTTACATTTACAATGGCAACCAGGGTAAACATCGGGTTACTAAGCGCGGCCCTGTGCTTAGTAACCCGATATTTACCCTGGTTACCACTGTAAAACATCGCTGGCATCGTTGCTTTGGCTGTCAAACATGACGATACACGCCGATCTGACGACCAAATAAAGTTCTGAACTTTCAGCAATGACCAGCGATATCACAGCAGGATCCAGATCGCTGCTGCGTGTCAAATACAACGATATCGCTATCCAGGACGGTGCAACGTCACGGATCGCCGTCGTTATCGCTGCAAAGTTGTTTAGTGTGAAGGTACCTTAAGTTTCTCTGTCCTTGGTTTAGTACACGCTGAGAGATTTGTGTTTAAACAATAGTACAATATTGTAAGTTGGAAATTGAAAGTGAAAAATAACTGTGCCTATTTTAGAGGAAAACTTGTAAGTGATTGAAAGATTGGTAAAAAGATTCTCCTGCTTCAAGTTGAGTGATTGATATAGCAAATTGAGGATCAACAAAGGAGGTAGCCAACTGCACGGCTGATGTAGTAGGTGAGAGACCTAACACATCTGGGCCTTCCTTCTACAGTGAATTTACGGGTCAGAGGTGGCATAGCCTTCCCGTCCATGGAACTGAGCTAGTGGGTCAGAGGCCTAACACATCTGGGCCTTCCTTCTAGCCAGTTGATCTAACGGGTCAGAGGTGGCATAGCCTTCCCGTTACATCCTTTAGGTTTACTGGGTCAGAGGTGGCATAGCCTTCCCTCTAAATCTTGACACTCACACTGCAGGTGAGTTGTCTGAGCGGATAAGTTGAAGCCATGGGCAACTTATTCTGTGTGCAGTCAGGGCCCCCAATGGGATCCAAAACCGCTGTACAGATTGAAAAAGGAAGCAGTGAAAGATGTGAGAACCGTGACAACGGGTATCCGTGACTCCTGCGAGCTGTAATATAAAACCTTTTACCTTACCTTATGACACCCCCGGGATAACGGCCACCTCCCCCTTTCATGCGGCCCAAGAATACCCCCTATTAAAACACACGACAAATAGGTTGGATTAATTGGCCACAGCAGCCGTTTATTTAATATTTAACATACAAAATGGTATAACAATAAACCCTGGAAGTGGATGATCCTCGAAGCCCGAAAAAACTGTATTAAATGTTTTTGCCAACCGTCCCACCTATTTTTGGCCTTATATCCGCCTTACCCCCAGCCGCTATGCACCAGCTCGGAGGCAAACTCCACCCGCCAGGCCAAAACCGCACACCTGCTTGTGGGTCCCCTAATAATCCCCTCCACGGGATTATCGATACCACTTTTCCGATTTCAAATCACCCCGGGGAGTCCAGGACCTATTGAGATCCCCCCCCCATCAAACCGCCATTTTCCACCTCCACCAACTTCGAGGACCACCACCCCCTGCCATGCTGCCGCGACATAATATTTTCAATATAAAATTGTACATAAGTATATACATAGTGTTAAGAAACCAAGCACTGACTTCGTACTAACCATCACTAATTCTAACTTTAAAACCGTAACTACAAAAAAGGGAGGGTGGGTGGGAGCTTCTCTTCTCTGGCTGGTGAGTACCCAAAATGGTTGCCCCCTTCACGTGGCCACTACCTTTTATAAGGTCCCTCCCCCTTGCCCTGTGTCCGAACCCTCCTTCCTTTCAAATTCAAAAAACTCCGTCCCTCCCCTCGGCTCCTGTTAACCCTATAACCCCCAACCTTCTTATGAGCTCCCTATTGTCCCACGTCACCCTGTCATGGCGGCCTCCCCTGAGGGCCGGAGGCCCAGTACGGCCTTTCTTGACAACGGGTATCCGTGACTCCTGCGAGCTGTAATATAAAACCTTTTACCTTACCTTATGACACCCCCGGGATAACGGCCACCTCCCCCTTTCATGCGGCCCAAGAATACCCCCTATTAAAACACACGACAAATAGGTTGGATTAATTGGCCACAGCAGCCGTTTATTTAATATTTAACATACAAAATGGTATAACAATAAACCCTGAAAGTGGATGATCCTCGAAGCCCGAAAAAACTGTATTAAATGTTTTTGCCAACCGTCCCACCTATTTTTGGCCTTATATCCGCCTTACCCCCAGCCGCTATGCACCAGCTCGGAGGCAAACTCCACCCGCCAGGCCAAAACCGCACACCTGCTTGTGGGTCCCCTAATAATCCCCTCCACGGGATTATCGATACCACTTTTCCGATTTCAAATCACCCCGGGGAGTCCAGGACCTATTGAGATCCCCCCCCCCATCAAACCGCCATTTTCCACCTCCACCAACTTCGAGGACCACCACCCCCTGCCACAAACATAAATGCACTAAACCCTTAGCCATTTATGTCCCTCCACACCCTCAAAGCTGTTTCGATGCCCTCCTGGATCGCCAAACACCACATATCGGTACCCACTGCATTTAAATGCACCCCATCCAACCTCCAATAACCTCCGGTGCCGGATTCTAGATTTATGTGCCGCACCACTACCGCTCCGTTCCTTGCCATAAACCGCGAAACAGCTTTGTTCACCTTGATTCTCGCCTTGTTTATCCCTTCTGGTGATCTAGCTCCCCGCCAAACTTTCCGCGGGACGATGTCCGACCAGACCGCCAAGACCCTTGGAAACATTGCCCACAACCTCAACATGTCGAACTTAATGTCTTTTATAAGTTCTCTGCATGGCCTCTTCCCCAAGTCATTGCCCCCCAGGTGGATAACTACAATTTGTGGAACCTGATCCCAACGCACGAAACGATGAAACTCGGGCAAAAATTGACTCCAAGTCATCCCCCTTTTTCCGATCCATCTCAGTGACGCGACGTCCCGTGAAAACCCCAATTGCCGGCCATCTGGACGAACCGCTGCCCGCTCCGCCGCCCAGAACACAAATGAGTGTCCCATTATCCACACCAGCAATTTTCCATGTTCTGTAAGAGAATAAACAATACACCGATCAAGACGAGAAATTCTGCCGAACGCATACCCCCACGAAATTAAACCAGATCCGGGCGAACATAAGACCGGAATCTTTCTGATTCCCACCGCCCAATTCTTTTTACCACTTCCTCCCCTAAACCTCTTCTGGCTGCTTCCGTTGCAGCCCCTATCCAAAATGAGTAGCCACTGTATTTACTGGGCGAAATTCCCCCGGACATTAAACACTTCCGAAACACAGAAACAAATTGGAAGCGTGACAAGAAAGAACCATCTGCATGAACCAACAGTGGGTCGGATAATACACCCCCCCTACTCATCAATTTATCCACGCAGGTTACCGGGCACAATGAACAATTTGGAACCTGAAATAACACCAATTTGCAACCCTTTCCAAACACATCCGTTTTTGATGACCTAATAAACACCACCACCTTGTCAAACGTAACATCAACGTCCTCTCTCCGCAAACCCCCTCCTTTATATCTGGAGGGGCTGACCAGCTCCCCCAAACGAAAAGCTCCAAAAAACGCCAATGAAAACGCCGCTTGAAATAAAGTCACCTCCCAATCCGAAAAACAAACAACCCGTAATTGCCTACCAATTGTTAACAATACCTCAAAAGAGACCGGGCGTCTGCAGTCGAACGACTTTTGCCCTTTTTTTAAACCCTTTACCACTTGCCTCACCATAAAAGACTTCGTCTCGTCCTGTAAACCTCTAGCCTTAAAACCGAACGCTAATCCAGCTAGAAACTTATCCACTTTAGACACCGACCAACCCGACTCCCACACGTGACCTACTAGCAACAACAATCTACCCTCGTCATCTATGCCGGACCCGTAAGACCCCTTCCAATCTTCCCATGTCCTCCAAGCCTGCTCATACTGCAGCCAAGACCTGTCTGATAGTGATCTAGCAAATAGATTCCTCACGGCCCTAAAGGCAGGTTCCACAGCTCCACTGGACACTCCCGGCACGCTGAGTCGAAGTAAGGCCTCGGCCCCTGAAATTGATCCCACTGTGAATGGAAAAGGACATCATCAGCATTAGTAGGCCCGGTTGACTTACAATCCGCTACAATCCACAAATTAAGCCTTAGGCCCAAGAAGACCAGGTGCTGCAGTACCCTAACAACTTCTGAAGACGCCGCAGATAACGTATTGATGGTTTCCACGACATTCGTATGCTCGCAAGAAAAACAGATCTTTTTATTCCTCACTGCCTCGCCCCACACCGACAACGCCACCACTCGAGGAAATAACTGTAGTAGCACCCGATTTTGTAACAAACCTCGTTCACGCCAATTAAGTGGCCACTCCGCCACCACTGTCTGGCCGCGATAACGCAGATTGAAACCGCGCTTTTCAATCACAGTAATGAAAAGACCTAGATCAACCGCATTCTCAACTGACTGAATCCAAATGGATTTGCCATTGTATTCCTCTAAGAAAAGAGCCCACACCTTCAAATCCTGTTTCAACTCCTTAGTCAATCTGATGAAATGCAGTGGAGACTTTACTCCCACCGTCGCTAAGGATAAACGCCGACAAAATGCGCGGCCCATTGGCATAATTCTGCAAGCAAAGTTCAGCTTGCCCAACAAAGATTGCAAATCGTGTAACGTTATCTTGCGCCGTGTGATTGCCTTTCCAACTTCCTCCCGAAAAGCAACCAACTTATCATCAGGCAATCTACATTCCATAGCCACGGAATCAATCTCTATGCCTAGGAAACTTAGTGAAGTCACTGGCCCGACAGTTTTTTCAGCTGCCAATGGAACACCGAAACCTTTCGCTACTCTTTCCATCGTGTGCAATAGAATCGAACAAGCCGCAGACTGTGGCGGGCCTACAAACAAGAAATCATCGAGGTAATGTAGACAAGAATTTAAACCAGATACATCCTTAACAACCCATTCCAGGAATGTACTAAACGTTTCAAAATAGGCGCATGATAGTGAACAGCCCATGGGAAGACAACGATCAATGAAAAAACCTCCGTCCCAAAAACAACCTAGCAGGTGCATACTCTCAGGGTGCACTGGTAACAGGCGAAACGCCGCCTCGATATCTGTTTTCGCCATCAAAGCTCCCCTACCACACAGCCGTATTAAATTCATTGCTACATCAAAAGACGTGTAAGAAACCGCACACAGTTGAGGATCAATGCCGTCGTTCACTGACAGACCCTTTGGGAAGGATAAATGATGAATAAGCCTAAATTTATTGGGCTCTTTTTTTGGAACCACTCCCAGCGGTGACACTCTCAAATTACTAATCGGGGCTGTTGGAAAAGGTCCGGCCATCCTACCCAGATCAATCTCCTTTTTTAATTTTTCAGACACAACGCTAGATAATTGCAAAGCCGATTTTAAATTCTTTCTTGACAGACAAACATCCTGCTCAACAAACGGAATTTTAAAACCATAACAAAAACCTTCCCTTAAAAGTGACGCTGCCGATACATCAGGGTATCTATTTAGATACGCTTCCATCGCGTCCAGCTGCACTGGTGTCTCCCCTTTTTTCAACACCATCTCCCCCTCTTGTTTTTCCCCCCCTGAAACACCTAGCCGCCCCATGTGTGCCCCCACAACTTGAGCATTCATGTTTGAACTTACACTTGCTCCCAAACCTACATGCCCCTTCATTAAAGGAGAAACACAGTCCCTTCTGCATTGCGACCGAGAGTCCTGACTGTCCTGAACTCCCGGCGCCCCCTTGAAATGGCTGAGAACCCTAATTCGCTCTAACCGGTGCCGTAAGTCTCATCCATAACGCTATATCCTTATGCTCCCAACGCATGCTCGGTCGTACCGCTTTACGCTGCCTGAACTGCTCGTCGTACCTTAACCATCCGACACCACCATACACCCTGTAAGCCTCTCCAATTGCGTCCATGTAACAAAAAAGTCCCGAACAATTCTCGGGCGCCTTCTCGCCTATTACACTTGCCAATATAGCAAACGCCTGCAGCCAATTAGCAAATGTACGAGGGATCAGACGGTACCTCCTCCTCTCCTCGTCCTCTTTTTTGGAGTCATCTCTCCTTAACCTATCCAGATTAAATCTTTCCAATGGCAATAACGAAAAAATATCAACATAATCCCCCTTCCAGATCTTTTCTTTCACCTCTACCTTCAAATGTGATCCCAGCGGCCCCTCAAAACAAACATATACCTCGGTCCTAGCGGAATCATCCAAACGCACCGACTCCTCATTTTCTTTATCTTTGTTAGCCCCTTCACTGCGGTCTCCCGCGTCGCCTGACCCTGACCCCCTTTCTGCTTCACTGCTGCCCCCCCCAGACGCAGCTAGGACCGCTGCACTTTGTCCCCCACACTGCGACACAACCTCAGACCTTGATAACCCCCCTATCCCCGCTGGCCCTTCCGCGCTTCCTAGCCACGCCAACGCAGGTGACCCCCCACCTAGAGGGCCCCCATACCATAATCTAGCTAAATCCCTAAGGCCATGTAATATCAATCCCATCCCCCCGCTAGCCCCCCCCCATAAATGACTCCCGTTCCCTACTATCAATGGGAGCTACAAAGGGGTTAAAATTGGTAAAGTGCTGGCTCTCACCTGGCTGCCTGGGCGCTGTGAACCCAGCAGCCGAAGATCCTGAGTCCTGTTGTAGGCGTGCCAATCCCGGGTTGGTTCTGTCCGCTGGTGGCTCCGCAGCTCCCGGGTCAACCTGCCTCACCGGCTGCCCACCGCCAGAAGCAGGCGAACCGGCAAGAATCGCAGGGCCCCTCGGAGCTGCCGCCGTGGACTGTGAAGCGCCGCCATCCTGGGGAGGTCCCCACAGCGCGCCGCCATCTTGGAGAAGTCCCGGGTGCTGGTGCGCAGGCGCCGGGTCCCAAAAGCCGGCGCCATCTTGCCGGAGACCTTCTCCACGAGGCACCGCACTTCCTGTATCGGCGCCATCTTGCATGGAGTCCCTGGCGAGCTGCGATGCTGCAGCGCTGCCGACCGAGGCAGCCGAATGCTGCCCGCTGTTCACCGGAGCCGCCCCCACCGCTCCCCGGGCTGAGGGTCTTCCGCACACCGCTCCATCTGGTGTGCCCGCAGACAGGCCGGCCGACTGCCGGCCGCTAGTACGTCGCCGCACAGGGGCCCGCCCCCTGGCTCCTCTCGATCCTCCACGCCGAGCGGGGCCTGCAGGGACGCTGACACCCGCCGCTCCTGGTCCCGGATCCCGTCGTCTCTGTGCCGCGGGGGGGGAGGAACCCGGCCCCTGTTGAAGGTCCCGCCTGGCAGTTGGATTCCTCCCAGCCTGAGGGCGGGGAGCAGGGGGGACGCGTCCACCGGCCCTGGCTGGAGGGTCCCTGGAGGGGCTCCGAATTCGGCGCCGGACCCGGGGGGTAGCCTCAGGACTAAAGCGCGCCGGAGGCCGGGACCTCCGCGGCCGGGGTCCTGCTGGAGGGGCGATGGAGGCTCCGGCTACCGACCCCTGAAGCAGGCTGTTAACCGAAGCCTGTAACCAATCAGCCCCTTGGGTGGCTGCTTCCCTCCGGAGCTGCTGTAGCAAGGCCTCTACATCCATCGCTTGGGTACTGCGGAGCTTCTCTTCTCTGGCTGGTAAGTACCCAAAATGGTTGCCCCCTTCACGTGGCCACTACCTTTTATAAGGTCCCTCCCCCTTGCCCTGTGTCCGAACCCTCCTTCCTTTCAAATTCAAAAAACTCCATCCCTCCCCTCGGCTCCTGTTAACCCTATAACCCCCAACCTTCTTATGAGCTCCCTATTGTCCCACGTCACCCTGTCATGGCGGCCTGCCCTGAGGGCCGGAGGCCCAGTACGGCCTTTCTAGATTGAAAAAGGCAAAAATGCCAGTGAGTGGATGTTTGGATATTCAAAAAGGCACAGGTAAAGGAGGAAAATAGCAAGTGAATAAATGGCGTCTGAGAGAGTGCAGCAGAATGGAAGTAAGGTGTATTATGAATGTTTTGATGTTCAAAAGTCTGACTATGACTGACACATCACTGCTACGGTTATACCTTTGTATAACCAGAGACCCAGACAAGACAGATGGACTTGTAAACACTGTGGTCAGACAAACCCAGACTGGAAAAATACTTGTATGATCTGTGCTGCAACCTGACCTAAGAGAATTGCACTGAATCCTGTCCAGACAAGATCACATGTAGTGACATAAGAAGCTGACACAGGATTGTGGTTGGTGGATAGTGGGGACATTAACTTTTGGGAGTAGGCTGACAGTAATCCTTTTGGGAAGGAGCTGTAGAACAGCATGTCATGTCACCCCCAACCGGTCATCTAGTCACCCCCATCACCAGAGAACCAACCACATCAGGTAGGGTAAGACAGATACAAGAGTATTATCCCTGGAGGCTCTCTGACTAGCTAGCTACGCAAAAACAATTAGCTGACCCTGAAAACCAACCTTTCCCATTTTTCAGATAAAGACAATATGATGGACATATAAGTGCACCTGGGCAGGCCTAGGTAGATAGTGAGCACAAAAGCACGTGACTGTCTAGAACACATAATTAAGACACATACAGATGTGACAAAAGGAGAGAGTGTAGAGATGTACTTTGGACGGTTACAGCTGAAATGGGCAGACATGGGGTACAGTCCAGTAAACCCTCTTGATGTTAAAGTATTGGTAAATACATTCATTGACGGTATGACCAAAGACTTACGAGACGCAATACAGAGAGCCAGACCTGAATGGAAAAATGTAGATCCAAAAGATCTCCTGAAAGTCGCTAAAGAGTCGAACAAACTAGGACAATAAGACGTGTCATGTATGCTGGAGTACAAGGAAAACAGTAGAGACGTAGTGAGGGACCTAAGGACTTAGAAACAGTAAAGTGCTGGAATTGTGGAGAAAATGGACACTCAGACCAATTTACCACTTCCTTCGCCTTCAGACTAGGAAACTGACAACCCAGTGACAAATGTGTGCCCTGTTCTTGTCCCCTCCGGACCTGGTCCTGCCTTGATGACCACCATACCAATGCCGGGAGGGAAAGAGACAGAATTCTTGATTGACACTGGGGCAGGCGGGACTGTGGTACACAAAGACTTGATAATGCCAGACATGATTACTGACGAGACTGTGGAATGCGTGAGTGTAGAGGGACAAGCGACTGAAGCCCCTTTGACTGAACAAATAAGACTAGAATCACGAGACAGCCAAGAGGTGCTTACAAATTTATTGTTAGTGACAATACCCCTATTAATTAGCTGGGAGCAGAGTTGAGTGCAGTCTAGGCCACCATACAGTACTCTCCTGAGGGTATTACAGTCACAAGTCCCCTTTCATATAAACACTTGGTGCAGAGGGACGCCAGGGTCTTCCATGTGCACATTATACCACAGGTAAATCATGCCCTATTATAGTTACACTTAATTCCATTCATTTGCCAGTTTAGTAGTTTCCTTACACAAGATGGTATAGTTACCGTGTATTTCTAGGTTGTCTTCATATGATATATACCGTAGTTTTTAGCCATTCATTATATTGGCTCAAACCATAGTCACTGTTTATTTGTCTTTTCCACTTCCTATACCTTATTGCAAGCAACTGGTATTGATATTTGGTGTTTTTCAAATCCCTTCTTTTTGTATTTGGAACTGTTAGTTATGGATTTATATAGGGCTGCTACTTTCTTAGAATAAGCTTGTGCTTTGCTGTGGCCTATGGCATTGTGCTCTCCCATTTTATGACTCAGTATCTTTCGTAATTATATATATTTTCATATATATAATTTTCTTTTGGTAACATATTCTGTGAATCAAATTTAGTTTTCTTAAGAGGTACTCTACCCAATCAAATACGGGTATAGATAATATTTGGACATTAGTGTCTGATTTATATAAACACTTGTGTAATATTTCAAAAATGGCGTATATGGCAAGATTAGTGAAAGTAACACCTGACACCAGAATGTCTGAGGACAGGAAAAAGAGTCAGGTACCAGACACCGTTTGGGCAAGGGGAAAATCTGATGTGGGTCAGCTGCCCATTCCCATTGTTATGATTAAATTAAAAGAAGGAACCACTCCTCTTTGGTTAAGGCAATACCCCTTGAGCCTAATCAAATGGCCCTGAGCAAGGATATTAAAGAGTATGTTAAGGCAGGGGTTCTGGTGCAAAGATCTTCCCCCTGCAACACCCCTTTGTATTCCATTAAGAAGAAAAAGGACCCAAGGGTTCCCCTGACACTTACAGAATAGTTCATGACTTACAGGCCATTAATGATGTTGCAGTGTGTGATCTCAATTGTCCCTAATACACACACCGTACGGTCACAAAATGTTTCACAGTCATTAATTTGGCAAATGCATTCTTCTCTGTACCCCTGCACTCTGACTGTCAGTATCTTTTCTCTTTTACTCACGAAGGTAAACAATACTGTTGGACAGTCCTCCCACAAGGGGGAAAGAACTCCCCAACCATCTATTCAACAGCGATGGCAGGGATTCTTGGGCAGTGGCAACCACCTCATCCACAGACTGTACTATTGCAGTATGTGGATGACCTCTTGCTCTGCTGCCCGGACCAGACGTCCTGCAAGGAAGCTACAGTTTCCTTGCTGTGTTTTTTTTGGCAGAGAAGGGTTGCAAGGTCTCACGTGACAAATTACAGTATTGCAAACAAAAGGTGACATTTTTAGGACATTGTATTGCTGAAGGTACAAGACACCTGACTAAAGACAGGAAACAGGCAATACAAAATCTCCCTTTACCCAGGTCACACCAGCATTTACGTATTTTCCTAGGTTTGGTGACCTACTGTAGGCCTTGGATAAGGTCTGTTTCACAAATGATGCAACCACTCTATGACAGGTTGTCATCGAACCCCTACAATCTCACTCAAGAAGCAATTGATTCCTTCTATTCTCTGAAGCTGCTCATTGTGTCAGCCCCAGCCTTAGGCATTCCAAACTATGATCAGCCATTTTTCTTATTTTGCACAGAGCAGGGAGGACATGCTACAGCAGCACTGACACAACAGCATGGAGAGAAACAGAGACCAATAGCTTACTACTCAGCACAATTAGACCCAGTGATTAGAGGGTCTCCTGCGTGTGTCCGTGTTGTAAGAGCTGCTGTATCACAGCTAGGCATGTGAGCTCACACTGACTTTTTCTTTTTTTACAATTTGTTCCCCACATGACATTAATGCCATACTCGTACAAGTTCAACCAAAACACCTGTCTATGGCTAGACAGATCAGACTTGAATGTGCTCTAATACTAATTTAATGAATACGTCACCATCAAAAGGTACAATGTTCTGAATCCAGCCACTCTTCTGCTTGTGGATTCAGAAAAGGGGGAATTGGTGACAGCATTAGAAAAAAAAAAAAAAAAAAGTACACTGGTACGTTGACGCACAAACATGACTGCATAGGAACTGATGAGTCAGGAGACAGTATGTTTTACATATGTTCATGAAAAACCTGTTCCTAATGCATATTTTGAAGTTTTATTTTTGTAGATGGCTCCAGATACCACCAGGATGGGCGATTCTACACTGGATATGCAGTAGTATCCTCACATGAGGTAATCCGAGTTGAACCACTCCCTCCTCACATGTCAGTGCAGGAGGCAGAGTTGAAGGCACTCACTGAGGCGTGTAGAGCTGCTGCAGGTAAAGTCGCTAATATTTATACAGATTCGAATTATGCATGGGGAATATCCCATGATTATCACCCTGTCTGGAGAAGCCGAACGTTTCTTACATCAGCTGGTAAGCCCATTAAAAATGCAGAGCTGGTGAAACAATTAGTGGAGGCATTGACGTTACCAGTCCAGGTTGGCATCGTCAAGGTAACAGCACACACGGACGGTGACTCTGTGGAGGTAGAGGGCAACAGAAGGGCGGACGAGGCTGCTAAAGTAGCAGCAAGGCGGCCTAGGGAGCAGTGGACGGTGGCGGAGAGTCAGCGTATTCCAGCCACACTGAGCCTAGATGTCCTGAAATCCCTCCAGCTGCCCAAACAGAGAAGGAACACGGGGGAGAATGGGAGCTGAGCTGAACTCAAAAGAAGTTTTGGGAGAATAAGGATAAATTGTATATACCAAAGTCCCTGTTCCTAATAATGGCGCAAGCAACACCTGGCCCCACTCACACCTCAAAATGTCACATGTGTCCATGGTAGATGCCTTCCGGATCGCTCCTGATTTCAGTTATGCAGCAGCAAAGCTCGTACGGTCATGCCTCATCTGTGCACAGCACAACCCTGGTAAAACAGTAAAAATCCCTAAGAAAGCGACACCCAGGCCTCTCTACCCGTTTCAGAGACTGCAGACTGGCTACATACAGCTACCCAAGGTAGGAGTGTGTGAAAAATGTCCTAGTATGTGTAGATCTCTTCTCTGGTTGGCTGGAAGCCTATCCGGTAAAATGTGCAAATACTAAAGCGACTGCAGACAAACTGATGAAAGAACTGATCTGCAGGTATGGTGTCCCAGAAACCATAGAGAGCAATAGGGGTACACACTTCACGTGAGAAATATTGAGGGAAGTCATGCAGGCCCTGGGAGTACAGCAAGCATATCATGCACCATATAGACAACAAAGTAGTGGGAAAGTGGAGAGACTAAATGGGACACTTAAACTGAAAATTCAGAGGCCATGGCAGACACAGGAAATAGCGGGGTAGAGTGCTTGTCACTTGCGCTCTTGTCAGTCAGACACACTCAAAATAGAAAGACAGGCTTGTCTCCTTCTGAAGTCCTGTTTGGTAGATTGCCAGAGACTGATCTGTACTTCCCACAGGTGCTACAAATGCAACACGGTGCTATGCCCATGTCCAGGCCTTGCAGAAAAGACTTAATGTGGTGCATAAACATGTGTTTTCATCCATTCCAGATCTTAATGCCAGTGCGGACGCACATCTGCTGAATCCAGGTGATTGGGTGGTCATACACAGACACGTGAGAAGGAGCCTAGCCTATATCCACGGTTTGACGGCCCGTTGTAAAGTCCAGCTAACCACATTCACTTGAGGGAATGCCCACCTGGATCCATGCCAGTCACTTCAAAAAGATCTTTTCACTAGCAGAAAGACTGTTGTTCTAATCACCTTGCTGGCAGTGGTAGGATGTTTGCACCTTACAGAGACACTGAATACACTTTTAAATGTCGACAAGGACAAAAACTGCTGGACTGTTGGATCTGTACACACAGCCCAGTATCTGCAAGGACTATGCTGTACTTTGCCATACCCCAGGAGCCAAGGAGGGTATTAACATCACACTGCATACACAATGAGACTTGGACTCAGATTTTCTTGGTTCCTTAAGGTTATTAATAAGACTAATACAATATAGAGACTTCTTAAAAATCCAGCCAATTGGCTTAGTGGCCTAGAGGGAGGGATTATTTTTGACTTGACTTGACAGACTTGTATGCAAATTTTATTGCTTTGCTTATTGTTTTATGTAGCCGTAAAAGCGCTAATATATGTATTACCTAAGGCTGTACCTTCTGTAGTGTATCATAGGCCCTGTATGGCCACTGCTGATGGGGGAGTTGAGTGTCCACACTGAGGGTGGATGGGCGAAGCAGGTAGAAAGCCTCCTTGTGGGTACTAGACCCATGAGACAGTAGCTCCTTTGTGGACATCAGCTGACCCCGTAGCAAAGGTTATACCATTCACAAAAGGGGGAAATTGATATAGAAGGGTTAATAAGTTGCCTTTAAGTGCCTCTTGCCTTTAAGTGTTAGAATTACTAGAATCTGTTGACGCAGTAGTCTGACGGTCTCCTCTTCAAGGAGACTATACTTCTTATCATGTATGTTCTCAATAGTCAGCCACAACATGTTGTGGGTTATGGTAAATAAAGTATGACCCTGGGTGATGGTGGGGGCTACATGACTTACATTGAAATGCATTTGTTGTAAATGGTATAAAACATTGCTTTGGCTTTTAATATATCAGATAAAAGTGACTTGCTCACAGGATATGTGTGAGGTGTCTTTTTGTCTCCAAGCGCGCTTGTAAAATGACGGGCGTAACTACTTGCTTTGGGTCTCACTGGTGATCTGTCAGCTGACATTGGGTCAGAACGAAAACAGCTACGACATACTGTAAACTCATGGAAAACTGCTGCGAATTCGCAGCGGCCAATCCGCTGTGGATCCGCAGCAAAATACGCAACGTGTGCACATACCCTAAGTGACGGCGAGAAGAGCGCCCCCACAAGGCCAGTCATCCCACAATAAGTAACGATGAGAAGAGTGCCTCCCTGAGGCCAATCATCCCACAATAAGTCACGATGAGAAGAGTGCCTCCCTGAGGCCGGTCATCCCGCAATAAGTAACAATGAGAAGAGCGAGTCCATGAGGCTGGTCTTCCCACAATAAGAGACGGCGAGAAGAGCACCTCCATGAGGATGGTCATGCTGCAATAAGTGACGGGGAGAAGAACGCTACCACGAGGGCGGTCATCCCATTGTGTGGTAGGCAGAGGTGTGATAGACAGCACACAACCACGGCACAGCCACAGAGGTGACCTTATGTAAGTCGTCCTCACAGCGCCCCCATCTCCCACTAGCACCAGGATCCCCAGCACCGGCCTCCGTGGGATGGAGATCCGGGGATTTTTCTGTTCTTGTGCTCAGTTTATGACACTTCAGAATTGAAATTCCCTGTAGGAGTCGGGCACAATGATCTCAGGTAATACCCCCAGGCCAGCAGCCAAGGCAGACACATGATTAAATATTCATGCATCTCATTTCACGGCATCTCTGTTTTATCCCGTGATTTTATGCTGCTAGAAGAGCGATAAGCTGGGATGCAGCCACGGGGGCAGCACCTCTTACCGAGGTCGCACCCAAACTTACAGGACAATCTGTCCAAAAGAAGAAAGAGCAGAAAAAGCGGAGGAATTTACATGCAAATGAAACCGTGAATACTGGATGAGCTGGTAGGGAAAAACACCGGGAGTATCAACATGGCGAGGAGGCAGCGGGAGCATTTCATCCGGAATTTCATTTAGAAATAAAAAATAAAAATGACCAGCAGTTAATTAATTGTTGCCGCAGGGGCCGGGGGGGCTGCAGAGCTTCATCTGAGGGGAAGAGGATTGTTAAAACCTCATAACGGGATCATTGTGGAGTTTTAATTAGGGCGACTTTTCCCGGGCGCGCCTCCTCCTCATCTCTGATCTGAGAGCATTTTACAGATACAATTAATGCATTATTACCATCATTATTACCCAATTACAGGAGATGGCTTCCTCAGAAGGATTACACACCACCGAAGACCAGCTGCTTCTCTGGATGAGAACTCCTGACCTCCAGAGTCACAGCAGTGCTTCCAGGCAGCTAGTGAGCTGCTGGCACGGCCCATGGTTGTGCAATGAAGACTGTTGAGAGGGTCTGTGTCATCATCCAGAAGAAAGCAGGAGATACAAGGTGTCCACTCTCCATCAGGCTCCTGTACGGTCTCCGGGCCTTCGGGAGCTGCACTCCATGTAAGGCTCCCTTCACACATCTGTATTTTGTGTCTGTATACGGTCTATTTTTTAAGGGCCACAAATTCAGACACATTGTATCAATGGTGGTGAGCACATGTCACATGTGAAAAACCCACAGACATTTCCTTTTTTTCCAGTACCACATACAAAATGTGTGCTGTAAACACGTACACTGATGAAACATGGATCACATTGTGTGTCATCAGTGTGACACACTGATGGGAGTTGGCTGACTGTGTATATTGTGCATTAAATAAATAATTTAAAACAAAAACAACATGGGATCTCCCTTAATTTTTCTAACCAGCTGATGGAAAGCAGAAAGCTGGGGTCTGATGTTAATATTCTGAGAAGGGGCCAATAGTCATAAAGGTTCCCAGGATATTAATATCAGCTCGAAGCTGTTTGCTTAGCCTTTATTGGTTATTATAGGGGGACCTGTTATGATCCGGTGACCTTGGAGCCGCATGAGACTTTCTCAGGAGTAGGTGGAACCTGTACTGACCGCAAACCCTAAACTGTCACCGCAACTAGAAGTAGCCATGGGGTGTACCTAACACATCCTAGACACCTCGACACAGCCGGAGGACTAAATACCCCTATAGATGGAAATGGGAATTCTATCTTGCCTCAGAGCAGAACCCCAAAGGATAGGCAGCCCCCCACAAATATTGACTGTGAGTATTAGAGGAAAGACACACGCAGGCAGAAATCAGGATTTTGCAAAAGAGGCCAAGCTAGCTAAATAGGAAAGGATAGGACAGAATACTAAGCGGTCAGTATTAAAACCCTAAAAATATCCACAGCAGATAATACAAAAATTCCACCATCTAACTAAAGACATGGAATGTATATCTGCATCTCCTGAGAATCTAACTTGACTGAAATATCCAAACACAGTCTAAGCTGGACAAGAAAAAACATTGAATAGTACTGAATTGTAAAGCACACAGCATGTGTGCTGTAGAAACAAAACCAGATTGCTGATTTGGCAACAGGGCTGGAGGAACCAGACAGAGATGCAAAACCTCCAAGAACAATGGACAACTGGCAAGGGCTAATGAATCCTGCACACCTAAATATCCCAGTCAGAGCTGCAATCAGCAGGGACACCTGCCCAGGATTGCAACCCAGGGACAACTGCATTACTACCAACAACCACCGGAGGGAACCCAAGAGCAGAATTCACAACAGTACCCCCCCCCCCCTTGAAAAGGGGTCACCGAACCCTCACCAGAGCCCCCAGGCTCTCCCTTGCTGCCCAAACTTGTGTGCTCAAATCTCTCCCCCCACCCTTTACACAAAATCTTTAGCCCACAGAATAAATCTTCCCCCTCACAGAATAAATCTTCCTCCTCACAGAATAAATCTTCCCCCTTACAGAATAAATATTCCTCCTCACAGAATAAATCTTCCCCCTCACAGACTAAATCTTCCCCCTCACAGAATAAATCTTCCTCCTCACAGAATAAATCTTCCTCCTCACAGAATAAATCTTCCCCCTCACAGAATAAATCTTCCCCCTCACAGAATAAATCTTCCCCCTCACACAGAATAAATCTTCCTCCTCACAGAATAAATCTTCCCCCTCACACAGAATAAATCTTCCTCTTCACAGAATAAATCTTCCCCCTCACAGAGTAAATCTTCCTCCTCACAGAATAAATCTTCCCCCTCACAGAATAAATCTTCCTCCTCACAAAATAAATCCTCCTCCTCACAGAATAAATCTTTCCCCACACAGAATAAATCTTCCTCCTCACAGAATAAATCTTCCCCCTCACAGAATAAATCTTCCTCCTCACAGAATAAATCTTTCCCCTCACAGAATAAATCTTCCTCCTCACAGAATCTCCCCCCCACAGAATGAATCTTCCCCCTCAGAGAATAAATCTTCCCCCTCATAGAATAAATCTTCCCCCTCACAGACTAAATCTTCCTCCTCAAAGAATAAATCTTCCCTCTCACAGAATAAATCTTCCCTCTCACAGAATAAATCTTCCCCTCACAGAATGAATCTTCCCCCTCACAGAATGAATCTTCCCCCTCACAGAATAAATCTTCCTCCTCACAGAATAAATCTTCCTCCTCACACAGAATGAATCTTCCCCGCCAGAGAATAAATCTTCCCCCTCACAGAATAAATCTTCCCCCTCGCAGAATAAATCTTCCTCCTCACAGAAAAAATCTTCCCCCTCACAGAAAAAATCTTCCCCCTCACAGAATAAATATTCCCCCTCACACAGAATAAATCTTCCTCCTCACAGAATAAATCTTCCTCCTCACAGAATAAATCTTCCCCCTCACAGAATAAATCTTCCCCCTCACACAGAATAAATCTTCCTCCTCACAGAATAAATCTTCCCCCTCACAGAATAAATCTTCCTCCTCAAAGAATAAATCTTCCTCCTCACAAAATAAATCTTCCCCCACACAGAATAAATCTTCCCCCTCACAGAATAAATCTTCCTCCTCACAGAATAAATCTTCCCCCTCACAGAATAAATCTTCCTCCTCACAGAATCTTCCCCCCACAGAATGAATCTTCCCCCTCAGAGAATAAATCTTCCCCCTCAGAGAATAAATCTTCCCCCTCATAGAATAAATCTTCCCCCTCACAGACTAAATCTTCCGCCTCAAAGAATAAATCTTCCCTCTCACAGAATAAATCTTCCTCCTCACAGAATAAATCTTCCCCCTCACAGAATAAATCTTTCCCCACAGATTGAATCTCCCCCTCACAGAATAAGGTCAGTCTCACACGTCCAGATAATTCCGGTACCGGAGTTATCAGTGTCCGTGTGTCCGTGAGCTCACGTAGGCCATCAGAGTGGCACACGTGCGGCACACGTGCGGCAGCCGTGTGCCGCCTGGGTACCACACGGACCATGCAGGAGACAGCGCTAGAGATAAGCGCTGTCCCCTGCATCTGGTGCTGAAGCCGCCATTCATATCTTCTCTCCAGCAGCTTTCGCTGGAGAGAAGATATGAAAAATCCTTTTTTTTTCTTTTCCCCGTGTTTAAAATAAAGATCCCTGTCCCCACCCCCCTCCCACCCCCTGTGCGCCCAGCCGCCGGCATTAAAATACTCACCCGCCTCCCTCGACGCTTGCTCTCCGCCCCGCAGCTTCTCCTGTATGAGCGGTCACGTGGTGCCGCCCATTACAGTCATGAATATGCGGCTCCACCCCTATGGGAGGTGGAGCCGCATATTCATCAACTGTAATGGGCGGCACCACGTGACCGCTCATACAGGAGAAGCTGCGGGGCGGAGAGGACACTTCGAGGGAGGTGGGTGAGTATTTTAATGCCGGCGGCCGGGCGCACAGGGGGTTGGAGGGGGGTGGGGACAGAGATCTTTATTTTAAACACGGGGAAAAGAAAAAAAAAAGGATTTTTCATATCTTCTCTCCAGCAAACGCTGCTGGAGAGAAGATATGAATGGCAGCTTCAGCACCACGTTAGGGGACAGCGCTTACTGTAGCGCTGTCTCCTGCACAGCACACGGACTGCACACGGACAACATCCGTGTGCGGTACGTGTTTTACACGTGCAGCGCCCCAGAGTCCTGGTCGTTGCAGTACTGTGGCTCCGCCGCTAAGGGGGGCTATTGTTATGATCCTAATGGCAGAGGATCTCTGATATTCCGGCAAGATAGCAAAAATATAAATACTCTAGGGAGGTGGAAACTGGGCTAACCGCATACCTGATCCTAACACAAACAACTAAAAGTAGCCGGTGAACGTGCCTACGTTGGTTCTAGACGTCTCGAGCCAGCCGGAGAACTGTCTACCCCTAGAGGGAAAATAAGACCTCACTTGCCTCCAGAGAAATTGAACCCCAAAGATATAGAAAGCCCCCAAGAAATAATAACGGTGAGGCAAGAGGAAAACACAAACGTAGAGATGAACTAGATTCAGCAAAGTGAGGCTCAATAGTCTAAATAGCAGAAAATAGATAGTGGACTATGCGGTCAGCAGAAAACCCTACAAAAACATCCACGCTGAACATTCAAGAACCCCCACACCGACTGACGGTGTGGAGGGAGAATATCAGCCCCCTAGAGCTTCCAGCGAGTCAGAAAATCAAATGTAAAGCAAGCTGGACAAAAACACTGAATAATGCAAACGATCCAAATTGTACAAAACAGACTTAGCTTTTCTTGCATGAGGCAGACTGAAAGGAATCCAGAGGAGACCATATAGGTCTGGATACAACGATGCCAGGCAAGAGACTGAGTCCAGAGGAGACTTAAATAGGGAACACCCGCTGCTTAACGACACAGCTGGAGCTCAGGCCTGCAACAAGACATGCCTAACACAATACCGTTAGTGACCACCAGAGGGAGCCCAGAAACACAGTTCACAACAGTACCCCCCCCCTTGAGGAGGGGTCACCGAACCCTCAACAAGACCCCCAGGGCGATCAGGATGAGCAGCGTGAAAGGCATGAACCAAATCAGCCGCATGAACATCAGAGGCGACAACCCAGGAATTATCCTCCTGACCATAGCCTTTCCATTTAACTAAATACTGGAGTTTCCGTCTAGAGATACGAGAATCCAGAATCTTCTCCACCACGTACTCCAACTCGCCCTCAACCAAAACCGGGGCAGGAGGCTCAACAGCAGGAACCATAGGCACCACGTACCGCCGCAACAAGGACCTATGGAACACGTTATGAATAGCAAATGACGCTGGAAGGTCCAAGCGAAAAGACACCGGGTTAAGGATTTCCAAAATCTTATAAGGACCGATAAAGCGAGGCTTGAACTTAGGAGAGGAGACTTTCAAAGGAACATGCCGAGAAGACAACCAAACCAAATCCCCAACACGAAGTCGGGGACCCACACCGCGGCGGCGGTTGGCAAAACGCTGGGCCTTGTCTTGTGACAATTTCAAATTGTCCACCACATGGTTCCAAATCCGCTGCAACCTATCCACCACAGAATCAACCCCAGGACAGTCAGAAGGTTCAACCTGGCCCGAGGAGAAACGAGGATGAAAACCAGAGTTGCAGAAAAAGGGTGAAACCAAGGTGGCAGAACTAGCCCGATTATTAAGGGCAAACTCGGCCAGTGGCAAAAAGGTAACCCAGTCGTCCTGATCAGCAGAAACAAAACATCTCAAATAAGTCTCCAACGTCTGATTAGTTCGCTCGGTCTGGCCATTAGTCTGAGGATGAAAAGCCGACGAAAAAGACAAATCAATACCCATCTTAGCACAAAAGGATCGCCAGAATCTGGACACAAACTGGGATCCTCTGTCAGATACAATATTCTCAGGGATGCCATGCAAACGAACCACATTCTGAAAGAACAAAGGGACCAAATCAGAGGAGGAAGGCAACTTAGGCAAGGGCACCAAATCGACCATTTTAGAAAAACGATCGCACACCACCCAGATGACAGACATCTTCCGAGATACCGGAAGTTCCGAAATGAAATCCATGGAAATGTGCGTCCAAGGCCTCTTTGGGATAGGCAAGGGTAAAAGCAACCCGCTGGCACGAGAACAGCAAGGCTTAGCCCGAGCACAAATCCCACAGGACTGCACAAAAGAACGCACATCCCGCGACAAGGAAGGCCACCAAAAGGACCTAGCCACCAAATCTCTGGAACCGAAAATCCCAGGATGTCCCGCCAACACCGAAGAATGAACCTCAGAAATAACTCTGCTGGTCCATCCATCAGGGACAAACAATCTCTCCGGTGGACAGCGATGAGGCCTATCAGCCTGAAATTTTTGCAGCCCTCGTCGCAAATCTGGGGAAATGGCAGACAAAATCACTCCCTCTCTGAGAATACCAGCCGGCTCAGAGACTCCCGGAGAGTCAGGCACAAAACTCCTAGAAAGTGCATCAGCCTTCACGTTCTTCGAACCAGGCAGGTACGAGACCACAAAGTCAAAACGGGAGAAAAACAACGACCAACGAGCCTGTCTAGGATTCAGGCACTTGGCAGACTCGAGGTAAATCAGATTTTTATGATCAGTCAAGACCACCACACGATGTCTAGCTCCCTCGAGCCAATGTCGCCACTCCTCAAATGCCCACTTCATAGCCAACAACTCCCGATTACCAACATCGTAGTTCCGCTCAGCAGGCGAAAATTTCCTTGAAAAGAAGGCGCATGGCTTCATCACGGAGCCATCAGAACTTTTTTGCGACAAAACAGCCCCTGCACCAATCTCAGAAGCATCAACTTCAACCTGGAAGGGAAGAGAGACATCCGGCTGGCACAAGACTGGCGCTGAAGTAAACCGACGCTTCAGCTCCCGAAAGGCCTCCACGGCCGCAGGAGACCAGTTCGCAACATCAGAACCCTTCTTAGTCATATCCGTCAAAGGTTTAACCACGCTGGAGAAATTAGCGATAAAACGACGGTAAAAATTAGCAAAGCCCAAGAACTTCTGCAGGCTCTTAACAGACGTGGGCTGAGTCCAGTCATGAATGGCACGGACCTTGACTGGGTCCATCTCCACAGTAGAAGGGGAAAAAATAAAACCCAAAAAAGAAACCTTCTGTACCCCAAAGATACATTTTGAGCCCTTCATAAATAGAGCATTCTCCCGCAGAACCTGAAACACCATCCTGACCTGGTTCACATGGGACTCCCAATCATCAGAAAAAACCAAAATATCATCCAGATAAATAATCATAAATTTATCCAGATATTTCCGGAAGATGTCATGCATGAAGGACTGAAACACAGAAGGAGCATTAGATAATCCGAAAGGCATCACCAGGTACTCAAAATGACCCTCGGGCGTATTAAATGCCGTTTTCCATTCATCTCCCTGCTTTATGCGCACAAGGTTATACGCACCACGAAGATCTATCTTGGTGAACCAACTGGATCCCTTAATCCGAGCAAACAAATCAGACAACAATGGCAAAGGATACTGAAATTTAACCGTGATCTTATTCAGAAGACGATAATCAATACAAGGTCTCAGAGACCCGTCATTCTTGCCGACAAAAAAGAATCCTGCACCAAGAGGGGACGAGGATGGGCGAATATGTCCCTTCTCCAAAGACTCCTTTATATAACTCCGCATCGCGGCATGCTCTGGCACAGATAAATTAAAGAGTCGTCCCTTAGGAAACTTACTACCAGGAATCAAATCTATAGCACAATCACAGTCCCTATGAGGAGGAAGGGCACTGGACCTGGCCTCATTAAATACATCCTGAAAGTCTGACAAAAACTCAGGGATCTCAGAAGGAGTAGAAGAAGCAATAGACACCAATGGAGAATCGCCATGAATCCCCTGACACCCCCAACTAGACACAGTCATAGCTTTCCAATCTAAAACTGGATTATGGGCCTGTAACCATGGCAGACCCAAAACGACAACATCATGCATTTTATGCAGTACCAGAAAACGAATCACCTCCTGATGTACAGGAGTCATGCACATGGTCACTTGCGTCCAATACTGAGGTTTATTCTCTGCCAATGGCGTAGAATCAATTCCTCTAAGAGGAATAGGATTTTCCAAAGGCTCCAGGACAAAACCGCAGCGCTTGGCAAACGACAAATCCATCAGACTTAAAGCAGCACCAGAATCCACAAAAGCCATAACTGAGTAAGAAGATAATGAACAAATTAAAGTCACCGACAAAATAAACTTAGGCTGAAAAGTACCAATGGTGACAGGATTAACTTCTTTTTTTAAACGTTTAGAGCATGCTGAGATAACATGTGTTGAATCACCACAGTAGAAACACAACCCATTTTGACATCTATGATTTTGTCGCTCGGCTCTGGTCAAAATTCTGTCACATTGCATAGAATCAGGTGACCGTTCAGACAGCACCGCCAAAGGATTAACAGATTTGCGCTCCCGCAAACGTCGATCAATTTGAATGGCCAGAGCCATTGAATCATTCAGACCTGTAGGGATAGGAAACCCCACCATCACATCTTTAATGGCTTCAGAAAGACCATTTCTAAAATTTGCAGCCAGTGCACACTCATTCCATTGAGTAAGCACGGACCATTTCCGAAATTTTTGGCAATATACCTCAGCTTCGTCCTGACCCTGAGAGATAGCCAGCAACATTTTTTCAGCCTGATTTTCAAGATTAGGCTCCTCATAAAGCAAACCAAGCGCCAGGAAAAACGCATCAACATTCACCAATGCAGGATCTCCTGGTGCCAGAGAGAAGGCCCAATCCTGAGGGTCGCCGCGCAAGAAGGAAATAACAATCTTAACTTGCTGAGCGGAATCACCAGAGGAACGAGGTTTTAGAGACAGAAACAATTTACAATTATTCCTAAAATTCAGGAATTTAGATCTATCTCCAAAAAACGGCTCAGGAATAGGTATTTTTGGTTCAGACATAGGGCTATGGATAACAAAATCCTGAATGCTTTGCACCCTAGCAGCAAGCTGATCCACACTAGAAGTCAGAGTCTGGACATTCATATCTGCAGCAGAGTTTCAGCCACTCAGAGAAAAAGGGGATGGAAGAAGCTAGGCAAACTGCAGCAAAAAAAAAAACACAAAAACTCAGAACTTCTTTTTAATCCCGCTTCTGCGATGCATTAAACATTTTCTTTTGGCCTGGCATTCTGTTATGATCCTAATGGCAGAGGATCTCTGATATTCCGGCAAGATAGCAAAAATATAAATACTGCTCTAGGGAGGTGGAAACTGGGCTAACCGCATACCTGATCCTAACACAAACAACTAAAAGTAGCCGGTGAACGTGCCTACGTTGGTTCTAGACGTCTCGAGCCAGCCGGAGAACTGTCTACCCCTAGAGGGAAAATAAGACCTCACTTGCCTCCAGAGAAATTGAACCCCAAAGATATAGAAAGCCCCCAACAAATAATAACGGTGAGGCAAGAGGAAAACACAAACATAGAGATGAACTAGATTCAGCAAAGTGAGGCCCAATAGTCTAAATAGCAGAAAATAGATAGTGGACTATGCGGTCAGCAGAAAACCCTACAAAAACATCCATGCTGAACATTCAAGAACCCCCACACCGACTGACGGTGTGGAGGGAGAATATCAGCCCCCTAGAGCTTCCAGCGAGTCAGAAAATCAAATGTAAAGCAAGCTGGACAAAAACACTGAATAATGCAAACGATCCAAATTGTACAAAACAGACTTAGCTTTTCTTGCATGAGGCAGACTGAAAGAAATCCAGAGGAGACCATATAGGTCTGGATACAACGATGCCAGGCAAGAGACTGAGTCCAGAGGAGACTTAAATAGGGAACACCCGCTGCTTAACGACACAGCTGGAGCTCAGGCCTGCAACAAGACATGCCTAACACAATACCGTTAGTGACCACCAGAGGGAGCCCAGAAACACAGTTCACAACAGGCTATGGTACGTCTGATGGCACTGAAGGAGTTAATCTGACCAGGTATCACAGACACCAATACATTTCACAGTCTGGCCTCCAGGGGGAGCTAAGGGTACTATTCATTAGGCCACTCCTCACAGTCTGGTAAAACTGGGGGTTAGGCAGGAAGTTAGAAAAGAAAGCTTACTGGGTTGGAACCAGGCAACACCTTGTGGCAGAGGGTGTTGTAGGGGAAGATTCGGTAGGGTCCCTGTCAGGGGTGGGATCCTGACAGAGGCCTGGCAAACAGAGAAGAAAGCTACGGGACCGCGCCTGCACTTCATAGCGGCGGTGCCCTAAGAAAGGACAAGAAGCGAGATTTATTGTGCTGAGTGAGAAACGAGATCAACGCAACAGGGAGAATACCAGTAGGAGTCGTGCTGTTAGACCGAGGCAACATCCTACTGAGGCGTAACTAACCGGTGGCCGGAACGCCGAGGAAGTACAGAGCTCTAAGCATTACTTCAAACCAACAGCAGGGCAGAGAGCTATAGGCTGGCTGTCTGACCTACATCACCTACGCAGACATAGGGGGCAACTTGTGGAGAGGGGCGACTCTAGGGTCCCGGAAGAGCTCCGAGCCTTCCCGTCATACGGGTGCGTCCTACCATAAGATCTAGGGGACGAGATTAAGAAGAACATCAGAATCGAGTTGTGAGGGAACACGAGAAACAGACACAACAGACTATCCCGTAAGCACAGCAGGGGAGGACCACAACACATAAGCGCTAGAAGGAAGGCACAGATTTCCACCTGCGAAGGGAACTCTGGAGGTGACATCGGACCGGCCGGACTTGCGCAGCCCGGCTAACCGTATTCCGGACTGAGGACCCAGAAGCCTTCAGTAAAGAGGTAAAGAGACTGCAACCTGGTGTCCTCGTTATTTACTGCACCGCACCACCACCACCATCCACATCTATTACTGTACGCCCCTCAGCAGGGTCACGGACCAGGTCTAGCCACCGTGACAACCCCAGAGCAGAGACTCAGAGGCCCGGTACCGGGTACCCCTCGGCCCTGTGGCAGTGGGGGCGCTACAACTTGGCGTCACGAACAGGATCTACTTAAGCCTGAAGAATCGGGTCATGTGTGCCTTGGAACTGTGATTTATTATACTTGGACTGTGACTTATTGCAAAGACTGTGTGTTGCCACTTGCCGCCAAAAGTTCCCGCCAAAAGTCGCCACCATTGCAGCGCCACAGGGAGCGCAGAGGGAGAAGAAGGGCGTGCCATGGGAGACTACCAAAGCGGCGCCAGGAGTAGCGACCGCCCCCTCCGACTTCTGCTGCGGGATGACGACTTGCCCAGCAGCAGAGGAGAACCGCCCCCTGATGTGCAACGGCGGGAACGAGGTGAAGAAGGAGCTCGACCTCGGAGAAATGGCGAGGCCAGGTGCAGGCGTTGCCGCCGAAAGCCAGACAGCGATGATGAGCAGCAAGTGCCCGAGCAACGGCGAGGTGATCCCGGCTTGCCCTCACCCATCAGAGGCGGACTCGCGTCCACCGCCGGTGAAGGACCTGAACTCCTTGGAGCCACCAGTGGAGGAGCCGAGCCTACCTATCCCAGCCACGGAGCCATGGAGGGCAGAGCCACATCAAGAGGCCACTCCGGAAGAGCCGCGGTCCGGGCTGCAGCCGATTCCAGTGTCCTCGTCAACGGAACAGATCGACATCGGTGGAATCACATCAGGCGCAGGTATGGACGGCACCCCTACTCCCCCGGCCGATTCTGCTCTCCCGACCGATCCGGTTCCCCTGACCGATCCCGCTCCTGTGACCGCTCCTCACCCCAGCAACAATAACCGCGCCTTTACGGTAGAACGGGTGGTCCTCACCCCTGACGTGATGGGGAAGCTGGTACCTCCCCTACCGACCAAGATGGGGGAACCCATAGATGTGGGCCCAGATGGGGTGATCCTCCGGTGGGACACCCCCTGGAACGAGCCGTATGGAGCTCCAGGGGAGAGCCTCACCCTTGCTGTGCTCACTTGGGAACAGTATAAACAATGTCTGATCCAACACTGGAAAAACCGAGACGAAGCAGAGCAATCTGATATGCCGAAGACGCAACGCAGGAAGCCTGCGCACAACAGGAGCGACGTGGTAAAGCGTGGGACTGTGCTAGCCTTCCACCCGAAGAGGGGTTGGGGCTCCATACAGGGACCGGGACTACCAACTGACGTCTTCGTTACTAGCTACAACGTAAAAACTCCCTGCTGCAGTCGAGATGGTGACCCATTGCAAAGGGGGGATCAGGTGACCTACACTCGCCACCGGAATGCACAAGGATGGTGCGCTCGGAATGTCCACCGGTGTGAGCCTGAGGGAGCGTCACCTGTTGCCGTGACCCCGATTGATCCAGATTTGACAGATCTTGTTACTATCACCACCGTCCGCCTTGTAGCAGCCGCCGAGCTTGCGAGCAGGGTTAGCCTTCAAATCCAAACACCGGCTGATCTGATGGCACCTGAGAGACCAACTACCAGCACAGGTGCTGCATCGGCCGGGGACCAAAGACCATCCCCTGCTCAGCCACCATCAAAGTAAGCAAAAATGCTTTAATGACTGTAAATAAGTTAATTGTTTTCATTGTTTTTCTCTACTACTTTGCTGCTAAAACCCGTCTAGGGTTATTCTTAAAGGGATCCCTTTGTTGACCCGGGATCCCTATTGTTTTTGTTTGCTTTCTACGTTTGCACAAGTTATCCAGAACTGCCGAATCATGAACAATGCATGATACAAACTCCTTGTATATAGTTTGCACCTTCTTAAAGGTGCTCTCTACTGGTTTTACATAAAAGATGGACTCTTTGCGAAGATACGGTTCTTGGAACCTGCACTGGAGTCCTTGCTGCATACGGACTTGCGGCTTGAGAAGTTGCACTACCTCATAGAGACTTGGTCCCCTCTTAAAGGGGATGTTCACATCTTGCACTTATGAACAGTGTTGCCTTAAGATGGTTGAATGGCAATGATGACTTGAAAAGAAAGTATTGATGATGTTGATATGTGAAAGTTAAATGTAACTAACTAGTTGATTGTAAGAAATGTTCAATAATGTTAATAGAAGAATGAGGACAGGAAGTGAACCCGTAGGGGTTAGTGGTGAGTCCTCTTAGGAGCCATATAGGGATGGCTCAGTGATCTTGAACTGAAAGAAAAATATGTTCTATACTGTGTATAGTAGTGGAAGGACAGTAGGCTCGGGCGGAAAGGAGCGGTCCTGTAACAGAAAGGAGAGGCAGTAGGTCTGGAGCAATTAGGACAGGCGGTCCTGCAGACGTAAAGTAGGAGAATGCATAAAAGTTAATTAGCCTTATATGTGATATAAGAAGGTCTTTAGTGGATTTAGCGAGTACGTCCTTAAAGGCAAAGTTGGATTATTGTTCAGAATTTGCACTCAGTAGAATACCCGGTTGGGTAAGAAAAGTTATTTATAGTAAAGTTATTTAAAAGTATTTAACCATGTTTGTAACGTTCAAGTGTCCTCACCTCCCATAAAGGGAAGCTCTGTTAAAAAGTTGACTTGTACTTGCATTTTCAAAATTGTATGTCTTTTTGCTGACATGTATTGTTGTTTTCTTCCCAGTCCAGGAGTACTGGATTTAACCGGGGGGGGAATACAGCGCCCCAGAGTCCTGGTGGTTGCAGTACTGTGGCTCCGCCGCTAAGGGGGGCTATGGTACATCTGATGGCACTGAAGGAGTTAATCTGACCAGGTATCACAGACACCAATACATTTCACAGTCTGGCCTCCAGGGGGAGCTAAGGGTACTATTCATTAGGCCACTCCTCACAGTCTGGTAAAACTGGGGGTTAGGCAGGAAGTTAGAAAAGAAAGCTGACTGGGTTGGAACCAGGCAACACCTTGTGGCAGAGGGTGTTGTAGGGGAAAATTCGGTAGGGTCCCTGTCAGGGGTGGGATCCTGACAGAGGCCTGGCAAACAGAGAAGAAAGCTACGGGACCGTGCCTGCACTTCATAGCGGCGGTGCCCTAAGAAAGGACAAGAAGCGAGATTTATTGTGCTGAGTGAGAAACGAGATCAACGCAACAGGGAGAATACCAGTAGGAGTCGTGCTGTTAGACCGAGGCAACACCCTACGGAGACGTAACTAACCGGTGGCCGGAACACCGAGGAAGTACAGAGCTCTAAGCATTACTTCAAACCAACGGCAGGGCAGAGAGCTATAGGCTGGCTGTCTGACCTACATCACTGTTGTGGATTCTGTTGGTGGGCTCCCTCTGGTGGTTACTGCTGGTACTGGGTGACTTTGGTGGGTTGCGGCCTTTGGTTTCCACCTGTCCATCAGAGGCTGGGTGTTTCCTATTTTACCTGGTCTTTCTGTCATTTCCCTTGCCGGCTATCAATGTGTTCAGATGTGCTCTGTTTGGTTCCTGCCTACCTGCTCCCAGATCTTTCAGGATAAGCTAAGTGCTGATCTTCAGTTGTTTGGTTTTTGGTCCAGCTTGCTTAGAATGTTTCTATGCTAGCTGGTTGCTCTAGTGGACTGAGGTTCTCCCCATGTGCCATGAGTTGGCACATGGGTTCTTGTAATCTCAGGATGGTTTTTTTGATTAGGGTTTTTTGCTGACCGCTCAGTCCCCTTTTGTATCATTCTGCTTTCTAGTTTTCAGCGGGCCTCTATTTGCTAAAGCTATATACATCATCTCTATGTGTGTGCCTTCCTCTCATTTCACCGTCAATACATGTGGGGGGCAACTATACCTTTGGGGTTAATTCCTCTGGAGGCAAGTGAGGTCTTGTTTTCTCTGCAGTACTAGTTAGCTCTTAGGCTGGTGCGTGGCGTCTAGAACCAACGTAGGAACGCTCCCTGGCTATCTCTAGTTGCGTTTGTCAGGCGTAGGGCAGCGGTCAGCCCAGGTTCCATCACCCTAGAGCTCGTCCGATATTTGTTATACTTTGCTTGTCCTGTGCTATCCCTAGCCATTGGGGATTCATGACAGTATAGCCGGCCCACAAAGTGTTAATTGTTTGGGCTGAAGCAGGAGGAAAAGAAGTGTTCAAGGAAATTTTTTTTTTTTTTTTTTTTTCCTTCAGAGTTTTGCTGCCTAGCCCTTAATTGCTGTCTAGCTGCTTCTTACCTCCTCTTAACCCTTGAATAGCTCTGATCTTAGCTGTTTATCATGGATGTCCAGAGCTTGGCTTCCAGCCTGAGTAATCTCGCGGCAAAGGTTCAAAACATACAGGATTTCGTTGTTCACACTCCCATGTCTGAACCTAGAATTCCTATTCCAGAGTTTTTTTCTGGAGATAGATCTACCTTCCTGAATTTCAGGAACAATTGTAAATTGTTTCTCTCTTTGAAATCTCGCTCCTCTGGAGACCCTGCTCAACAGGTCAAGATTGTTATATCATTCCTACGGGGCGACCCTCAGAATTGGGCATTTGCATTGGCACCAGGGGATCCTGCGTTGCTCAGTGTGGATGCGTTTTTTCTGGCATTGGGATTGCTCTATGAGGAACCTAACCTAGAGATTCAGGCTGAAAAGGCTTTATTAGCCCTCTCTCAGGGGCATGATGAAGCGGAAATATATTGTCAGAAATTTCGGAAATGGTCGGTGCTTACTCAGTGGAATGAGTGCGCCCTGGCTGCAAACTTCAGAAATGGTCTTTCTGAGGCCATTAAGGATGTTATGGTGGGGTTCCCTGCGCCTACAGGTCTGAATGAGTCTATGGCTATGGCCATTCAGATTGATCGGCGTTTACGGGAGCGCAAACCCGTGCACCAGTTGGCGGTGTCTTCTGAACAGGCACCTGAGACTATGCAATGTGATAGAATTCAGTCCAGAAGTGAACGGCAAAATTATAGGCGGAAAAATGGTTTGTGTTTTTATTGTGGTGATTCAGCTCATGTTATATCAGCATGCTCTAAACGCACAAAAAGGGTTGATAAATCTTTTGCCATTGATACTCTGCAGTCTAAGTTCATTTTGTCTGTGACTCTGATTTTTTCAGTCTTCCATTTCCGTCGATGCCTATGTGGATTCAGGCGCTGCCCTGAGTCTTATGGATTGGTCATTTGCTAAACGCTGCGGTTTTAGTCTAGAGCCTCTGGAAGTTCCTATTCCTCTGAAGGGAATTGATTCTACACCATTGGCTATGAATAAACCGCAGTATTGGACACAAGTGACTATGCGCATGACTCCCGTTCATCAGGAGGTGATTCGCTTCCTTGTACTGTATAATTTACATGATGTACTAGTGCTTGGTCTGCCATGGTTACAAACTCATAATCCTGTCCTGGACTGGAAAACAATGTCTGTGCTAAGCTGGGGATGTCAGGGGGTTCATGATGATGCACCTCCGATTTCTATCGCTTCATCGACTCCTTCGGAGATCCCTGCGTTTTTGTCAGATTATAAGGATGTTTTTGAGGAGCCTAAGCTCAATTCGCTCCCTCCTCATAGAGAGTGTGACTGTGCTATAGAATTGATTCCTGGCAGTAAGTTCCCTAAGGGTCGTTTATTTAATCTGTCACTGCCAGAGCATACTGCTATGCGGAATTATATTAAGGAGTCCTTGGAAAAGGGACATATTCGTCCATCTTCGTCCCCTCTGGGAGCAGGTTTTTTTTTCGTGGCAAAAAAAGATGGTTCCCTGAGGCCTTGTATAGATTATCGCCTTCTGAATAAGATTACAGTCAAATACCAGTATCCATTGCCATTATTTACTGATTTGTTTGCTCGCATTAAGGGGGCTAGGTGGTTCACTAAAATAGATCTTCGTGGTGCGTATAATCTGGTGCGGATAAAACAGGGTGATGAGTGGAAAACCGCATTTAATACGCCTGAGGGCCATTTTGAGTATTTGGTAATGCCTTTTGGACTCTCCAATGCTCCGTCAGTCTTTCAGTCCTTTATGCACAATATTTTCCGTGAATATCTGGATAAGTTTATGATTGTGTATTTGGATGATATTTTGGTGTTTTCTGATGACTGGGAGTCTCATGTTCTACAGGTCTGGAAGGTGTTTCAGGTTTTGCGGGCCAATTCTCTGTTTGTGAAGGGCTCAAAGTGTCTCTTCGGAGTCCAGAAGATTTCTTTTTTGGGGTACATTTTTTCTCCTTCTACTATTGAGATGGATCCCGGTAAGGTTCAGGCTATTTGTGACTGGACACAACCTACATCTGTTAAGAGCCTTCAGAAGTTCTTGGGGTTTGCTAATTTTTATCGTCGGTTCATTGCTAATTTTTCCAGTATTGTTAAACCTTTGACTGATTTGACTAAAAAGGGTGCTGATGTTGCTGATTGGTCTCCTGCGGCCGTGGAGGCCTTTCGGGAACTTAAGCGCCGGTTTTCTTCTGCTCCTGTGTTGTGTCAACCAGATGTTTCACTTCCTTTTCAGGTGGAGGTTGATGCTTCCGAGATTGGAGCGGGGGCGGTTTTGTCACAGAGAAGTTCTAATGGCTCGGTGACGAAGCCATGTGCTTTCTTCTCTAGAAAATTCTCGCCCGCCGAGCGCAATTATGATGTGGGTAATCGGGAGCTTTTGGCCATGAAGTGGGCATTTGAGGAGTGGCGTCATTGGCTTGAGGGTGCTAAACATCGCGTGGTGGTCTTGACTGATCACAAGAATCTCATTTACCTTGAGTCTGCCAGGCGTTTGAATCCTAGACAGGCTCGTTGGTCATTATTTTTTTCTCGTTTCAATTTCGTGGTTTCATAGCTGCCAGGTTCAAAGAATGTGAAGGCAGATGCTCTTTCCAGGAGTTTTGTGCCTGATTCTCCTGGAGACACTGGGCCTGCTGGTATCCTTAGGGATGGGGTAATATTGTCCGCCGTATCCCCAGACTTGCGACGCGCATTGCAGGAGTTTCAGGTGGATAAACCGGATCGATGTCCACCAGAAAGACTGTTTGTTCCGGATGATTGGACCAGTAGAGTCATCTCCGAGGTCCATTCTTCTGTGTTGGCTGGTCATCCTGGAATATTTGGTACAAGAGATTTGGTGGCCAGGTCTTTTTGGTGGCCTTCCTTGTCTAGGGATGTGCGTACCTTTGTGCAGTCTTGTGAAGTGTGTGCTCGAGCTAAGCCTTGCTGTTCACGGGCTAGTGGGTTGTTGTTATCTTTGCCCATCCCGAAGAGGCCTTGGACGCACATTTCCATGGATTTTATTTCTGATCTCCCGGTTTCACAGAAAATGTCCGTTATCTGGGTTGTGTGTGACCGCTTTTCTAAGATGGTTCATTTGGTGCCCTTGCCTAAGTTACCCTCCTCCTCTGAGTTGGTTCCTTTGTTTTTTCAGAACGTGGTTTGTTTGCATGGGATTCCGGAGAATATCGTTTCTGACAGGGGATCCCAGTTTGTGTCTAGATTTTGGCGGACGTTTTGTGCCAAGATGGGCATTGATTTGTCTTTCTCATCTGCATTCCATCCTCAGACGAATGGCCAGACGGAGCGAACTAATCAGACCTTGGAAACTTATTTGAGGTGTTTTGTTTCTGCTGATCAGGATGACTGGGTTGCTTTTTTGCCACTGGCCGAATTTGCTCTTAATAATCGGGCTAGTTCTGCCACGTTGGTCTCTCCTTTTTTTTGTAATTCGGGGTTTCATCCTCGTTTTTCCTCTGGCCAGGGGGAATCTTCGGATTGTCCTGGAGTGGACGTGGTGGTGGACAGGCTACATCAGATTTGGAATCAGGTGGTGGACAATTTGAAGTTATCTCAGGAGAAGACTCAGCAGTTTGCTAATCGCCGTCGCCGCGTGGGTCCCCGACTTCTTGTTGGGGACTTGGTGTGGTTGTCTTCTCGTTTTGTCCCTATGAAGGTCTCTTCTCCTAAGTTCAAGCCTCGGTTCATCGGTCCTTATAGGATCTCGGAGATTCTTAACCCTGTATCTTTTCGTTTGGATCTCCCAGCATCGTTTGCTATTCATAATGTGTTCCATCGGTCGTTGTTGCGGAGGTATGAGGTGCCCGTTGTTCCTTCGGTCGAGCCTCCTGCTCCGGTGCTGGTGGAGGGAGAATTGGAATATGTTGTTGAAAAGATCTTGGATTCTCGTGTTTCCAGACGCAAACTCCAGTATTTGGTTAAGTGGAAGGGTTATGGTCAGGAGGATAATTCCTGGGTGGTCGCCTCCGATGTTCACGCGACTGATTTGGTCCGCGCCTTCCATAGAGCTCACCCTGATCGCCCTGGGGGTTCTCGTGAGGGTTCGGTGACCCCTCCTCAAGGGGGGGTACTGTTGTGGATTCTGTTGGTGGGCTCCCTCTGGTGGTTACTGCTGGTACTGGGTGACTTTGGTGGGTTGCGGCCTTTGGTTTCCACCTGTCCATCAGAGGCTGGGTGTTTCCTATTTTACCTGGTCTTTCTGTCATTTCCCTTGCCGGCTATCAATGTGTTCAGATGTGCTCTGTTTGGTTCCTGCCTACCTGCTCCCAGATCTTTCAGGATAAGCTAAGTGCTGATTTTCAGTTGTTTGGTTTTTGGTCCAGCTTGCTTAGAATGTTTCTATGCTAGCTGGTTGCTCTAGTGGACTGAGGTTCTCCCCATGTGCCATGAGTTGGCACATGGGTTCTTGTAATCTCAGGATGGTTTTTTTGATTAGGGTTTTTTGCTGACCGCTCAGTCCCCTTTTGTATCATTCTGCTTTCTAGTTTTCAGCGGGCCTCTATTTGCTAAAGCTATATACATCATCTCTATGTGTGTGCCTTCCTCTCATTTCACCGTCAATACATGTGGGGGGCAACTATACCTTTGGGGTTAATTCCTCTGGAGGCAAGTGAGGTCTTGTTTTCTCTGCAGTACTAGTTAGCTCTTAGGCTGGTGCGTGGCGTCTAGAACCAACGTAGTGTTGAGTCCTCATCCGTCCCCGGCTTTCTGATGTAGAGAGATCCAAGTAATAACACACAGCACAAGAGATGTGTATTCATATGCAGGGATCGCTCAGGAGCTCGCCTCTGACTCACTGGGCTCACCCCCTCCTTTTTATATAGGAAAAGAGATAAGGATTACAGACATGCGTACAAGGGCTCATATTCTCTAACAAAAGAATATCTATTCTGCTGGTCACGTCCAACTTCTGGAATGTAGGTCAAAGGTCACAATAACAAGAAGGAATGCTTCCATAAAAGGAAATGTCTATTTGGCTCAAGTCTTCCTCATATTAAGCCAGACGTCTCTGTAAAGGTAGGGAAGACAAAATGGATTCTTCAGTCTGATCTCTACAATTCCCCCCTTTGACATATTCCTTTTATAATCTATCACAAATCCCCTTTAACATATCCATATTTTAGATTACCACAGGGCCAAAGACAAAGCCTTTATTTTTGGTATTACACATGTACACGCTTGTATTCAATAAGAGAATCAAATCTAGTATCAATTCTTCCGTTTAACTCTCACAACCTTTTCTTTGTTCTGCAATAAGTATACTAAAATATAAAAACAAAAATTAGTACGGTAATATTAATTAGAATCACTAGAGGATAACATAAGAATAAAGAAGAAAATTTATACTCTTGCATCTATTACACAAAATTTATCTGTGCATACTGAGATACTCTTGAGCACAATCTGGAATAGTACGTATATGACTACAATAATCATAACTATATGTATTATGCTCTGCATAATCCCAGCAACCCACCCGCCGATTCCTCTGAACCAGTTGGCTGGGTTAAGAAAAGAAAAAGTATCAGACCACCAGCTGTCCTTATTCTGGTCATTATCTTTGTCATACTGATCTCTGAGTCGTTGTACGTCCTTTAATTTAAATGTCATGTACTAATTTTCTATGATGTTGTACGAATCTATTGTTCAAAGGGGTTAAAGAATTCAGTTTATCCCATGCCTCCGTTGAGGTTAATACTATTAACATCAATGTTATGAGTTTTATACTGCTCTTTTGCAATGGCTTGCATGTATCCATGATGCCTTTCCTTCGAGCTTGACTGATGTAGGTGTTGTCAACAGGACTTGGAAGGGTCCGTCAAATCTTGGTTCAAGAGCCTTTCTGGTGTGTCTTTTTACATAGACTTGATCACCTGGTTCCAACTTGTGACTTCCTTCAATGTTGTCAGGATCTGGAAGGGAAGCAAAAACTTGTGCATGCACCTTAGTTAATTGTTTCTGAAGATTTTGCACATAAGAAGTCAATGACTCAATATTTAACACAAGTTGCTGTGGAAAATAACATCCTAAATTGGCAGTCCTGCCAAACAAAATTTCATATGGAGACAGTTTAGTCTTACCCCTTGGGGTATTGCGTATTGAGTAAAGGGCCAGTGGAAGGCATTCTGTCCAAGGCTTTCCTGTTTCAGCCATGGCTTTCTGTATTTTTAATTTTAAAGTTCCATTCATGCGTTCCACCTTACCAGAACTTTGAGGATGATACGGAGTGTGTAACTGACTTTCAACACCCAACATTTTCAGTACATTTTGAAATATTTCTCCAGTGAAATGAGTACCCCTATCTGACTCGATCACTTCAGGGAGACCGTAACGGGGTACCAGTTCGGCAACTAGCTTTACAGCAGTGTTTTTAGCTGAAGCCTTCCGAACTGGATAGGCCTCTGGCCACCCTGAGAACATGTCCACACACACCAACACATACTCATACCCATTACTTTTTGGCAGCTGGATAAAGTCTATTTGTAATCGCTGAAACGGATAGAGAGGTCGGACGTGGTGCTTCATAGGGGTCTTTGTTGTCTGTCCGGGATTATGTGCCAGGCATATAGCGCATGTTGCACAATAGTCTCTTGCGTAGTTGCCAAAACCTGGAGCCAACCAGACTTGCTTTGCCAGTAGTGTCATTGCATTTGCAGACACATGAGTAGGGTGGTGCAGTCCACCAACTACAATCGGGTACCAGGCTCTAGGTAGACATATTAGTCCATCTTTCTTCCAAATTCCTGCTTGTTCTTCTGCCCCTTCCTTTTTCCACCTGTCCCTCTCCTCTTCTCCTGCATCTTCCTGTGCTTGTCTCAGTCTATCTTCAGTATTTTCTGTGGGGTTTACAGTATGAACCTGCTGTAAGGGTTTGACCGCTGCTGCCTTGGCTGCTTTATCAGCCCTATCATTTCCCCTAGATTCCCTAGTGTCGAGTCTCACATGTGCAGCTACCTTAATTACTGCTACTTCTTTTGTTTCTTGTGCAGCCTCTAAGATCTGTTTGATCAAAGAAGCATGTTTTACAGGTTGGCCTGACGCTGTCATATAACCTCTAGCTCTCCAGATTACTCCAAAATCAAACACAATACCATATGCATACCTAGAATCAGTGTATATATTAGCTGTCTGATTCTCAGCTATTTTTAGCGCTTCAATCAATGCTGTTAGTTCTGCTTCTTGTGCAGACTGTTTCGGTGGAAGAGGTTCTGCTTTGAGAGTTTCAGATTCTGACACAACTGCATACCCTGTATGGAAGTTACCTGTGTCATCTGCAAACCTACTACCATCTATAAACAGCTCTAAATCTGGATTTTGAAGTGGTGTTTCGGATACATTGGGTAAGCCTACCGTCTCTTGTAAAATGAGCTCTGTACAATCATGTGTGTCTGTAGGGAAAAAATTTGCGTGTGGATCAGTGTCCTTATTCCCCCCTTCAGACTCGAGAGGTAGCAATGTAGCTAAATTGAGAGTCTGAAGCCTTGCAAATGTGATAGTAGAGGGAAGCAGCAAAGAACACTGTAGCCGCAAATGTCTGGCCATGGAAATGTGTTTTGGTTGGACCTGGTTTAATATCCCATAAACATCATGTGTAGTTTGAACTGTGAGTGGATGCTCTAGGACAATTTCTGATGCTTTGTCCAACAATAGCGAGACAGCAACAACCACACGTACACAGGTTGGCGCTGCTCTAGCTACGGGATCTAACCTTGCTGAAAGATATGCAATTGGTCTTTGTTTCCCTGCATGCTTCTGGGTAAGAACTCCTGTAGCATGGGAATCAACTTCTGCAGCCATAAGCTGAAATGGTTTGGTGTAGTCTGGTAGCCCTAACGCTGGAGCTGAAACAAGAGCATCTTTTAATTGTTGAAACGAAATCTGACCTTCTTTTGTCAACAAATAAGGTTCACTTTTTACACAGTCATACAGTGATTGCATTAGTTGACTGGCATGTATAATCCATTGTCTACAATGAGACACTATTCCTAAAAATGCTCGTAGCTGTTTATGATTTCTAGGCTCATTCATCTGTCTTATTGCTTCAGTTCTTTGAGGTGTAAGATGCGTTTTACCTTGAGAAATGCAATGACCTAGAAAGACCACTTTGATCTGACAAACTTGTAGCTTTTGTCTATTCACTTTACACCCTTCCTTTCCTAGAAAACATAGTAAACTCACAGTAGACCTTTCTGCGGTTTCTAGATCTGGGCAGCAAAGTAGTAGGTCATCCACATACTGCAAAATTACTACCTGTGATTCAGGTTCAAACCTTTGAAGAACTGTTTGTAGGGCATTTGAATAAAGAGTAGGGGAGTGTATCATTCCCTGTGGAAGGCGTGTCCACGCCAACTGTTTGCCCTTAAATGTAAATGCAAACAAATGCCAACTATCTTGGTGTAAAGGAACCGAGAAAAATGCATTTGAAAGATCTATTACAGTAAACACTTGAGAACTGGCTGGTATCTGTGATAGTAACGTATGAGGATTGGGTACAACTGGGGTGATTGGATCTAGAACTTTGTTTATTTCTCTGAGATCATGTACCATACGATATTTGGGCATGGAACCCTTATCAAGAGTTCTCTTCTTGACTGGATACAGAGGAGTGTTAGCAGGTGATTGTATCTCTACCAGAACTCCTCTCTCTCTATATCCCTCTATCTGTTTTGTAATCGCTAATTCCTGCTGGGCACTCACAGGGTATTGTCTGAGCTGTGGGAGAACAGTTCCTGGTTGCACAGATAGTTTTACAGGAGAGATATGCAATAATCCCACATCAGTGTCACCCTGTGCCCACAGTGTTTCTGGGACCATTGAGAGGTCTAGATCTGTGTTGTACTCTTTTTCTTCAGTATAATCCTCAAAAGCCTGAATTCTGACATATTGTTCTAATGTTTCTGCATCATCAGGGATAGTCAACATAACTGTGCCATCGTCCCTAAAATTGATGTTAGCTTCTAATTTCTTTAGTACATCAGTTCCTAACAGACATGTTGGGGCACCTCTGGCATACAAAAATCTGGATGCAAAACATTTAGGTCCTAATGAGACCTCTAGGGGCACAGTATATGGCAGTGTTCGAATTACCCCATCATAACCCTCAGCAAAAGTTGTTTGTTCTGAAATATCTTCCGGATTCGGAAGAAAATCTTGATTCAAAATTGAGGAAGTTGCACCTGTATCTATCAAAAATGGAATCTCTCTCCCCCCCACATTCACCTGTATCATAGGTCTTCTAGCTGGTAGGGAAGTTTGTAACACATCGAGTCAATCTGAATCTGGTATGGGACCATCTATGATGGTAGATTTCTGCTGGTTGTCCGTTTGGGGAGGGTTATTTCTGGGAACAAATTTGCCTGACTTTATATCTGCCAACTTCTTCCTGCACTCTCTTTGGAAATGACCTGGCTTTTTACAGTAGTGACAAGGAAAATTGTGTCTCATTCTTCCTCCTGTATTAGCTTGTGCTATTCTAACAGGCTTATGATTCTCTCTCATATCCATGGCTATTCCTAAACATCGTTGTTTCACAATATTTGGTTGTTCAATTGTTCTCCAATCTGGAGTAGAGGATTTAAATTTTTCTCTGATTTTCGGATCTAGCCCCTCTATTAATTGTTTTGTAAAAAGTCTCCTTACTGAAGCATCAGTCAAATCCAATCCTTCATCCCTAAAGCTATTTTCTAGTTCCTGACTATATTCTTCAATACTTTGCCCAAATTTCTGCATAATCACACCTGTAGACCCCCTTTCCCTCTGTTTTCCTCTCATGAAAATTATTAATGCCTCTGTGAACTGGGTACCTGATGCTTCTGTCTGTAAGGCACCCCCTTCTGCCACTGGTCTAATGGGCTGTAGGTGTGTCAATAATTCCTGAAAAAGTCCGGGGGACATTTTCATTCTACATAATTCTTCCCCGTCCGCCCAGACCCCAGCATGAGTCTGCATGATTTGTTGTATATACTGTGCAAATCTAACTGGAAACTGGATAGGATCTGGTGCGTTATGTAAGAGGGACATACCCTCAGCAGGGGACCAAGGGAAGTATTGTCTGGTCTGATGATATCTGGTGTTCATTACCCCGTCAGCACCAGCTTCTCTAAAAGGTCTTGGTACTACCCTAACAGGGGCAAGTACAGCGCCATATCTAGGTGTACCACAGGCTAGGCAATCATTTCTCCAATCTGGATTTTGTTGTCCACAGTGTGAACATTCCCATCCTCCTACCCCACCAAGATTGGGATACAAGGCTGGAAATTGTTTTTCTCCTTCTGCTCTTCCAGATGGTAGAAATGATTGGGCTTTTGGATCTAGGTAAGGTGGTGGGATTATATCACAACTTTTTCCCTTTCCCATGATCCATTTGGAAGTGTCTGGATCATACTTCCAATTCTCCTCTTTAGCTGTTTTTGAGACCTCTATCATACAGTGTATGATTTCTTCCCACCCATTGTCTTTGATAATTCCACCTCGTTCTTTACTCAGTCTTTCCCATTCTGTACTGAACATAAGTGCTTCTGAAATTCCCAATTTTCCTCTCACTCTTCTAATCTGACTTCTGACTGCCTTTCCACATCTTTCCTGTATGATATCTGCTGCTTCCACTTGTCCTAAGACGGTTTTGGTCTGTTTATTTCCCATTTTAGCTATTTCTACCCCAGGTGACGTTTGGACAATCACTGTGGTGATGTCTCGTTGCCTTCTCTCCTAGGGAGCTAAAATATCCTTTCAATATTTGCTATTTCTACCCCAGGTGACGTTTGGACAACCACTTCCTCTGTTGGTGGCGTCTCGTTGCCTTCTCTCCTAGGGAGCTAAAATATTGAAGGGCTTGTCTGCTCTGTTTCTTCTAATATGCAGGACGTACTTAAGTGCTATTATGCACACAGACCCAGCAACACCATACAGATCACAAAACTTTCTGTGTCAGTTAGCATACTTGTCCCAGGCTCATGAAAACCGCGTCCTGGGCTCATTCTATCACACCTTATCCAGGGAATGTAGAAACAAGTTCTATAGGAGAGTCAAGCATGGGCGGAGGTCTCCCAGAAGGACGCTACCTCATAACCCAGTTAGGCTGACTTCACCAATAACCTTGTTCTAACAATCGTGGCTTATTGTTCTACATACTTCTATTCTTCTTTCACAACATGTCACAACCTTCACACTGTTCACACACTGTTCACACACTGTTCACACACTGTTCACACACTGCCAGGGACAGGACTCATAAGTCTATACAATATGGTAACCCGAGTTTTATAGGTATCTACTCACTACTAGACTAACCCAGCGTGACACGGCTCATAGAGATCTTTCGGATAATACAGGGCAGATAAAAGAGAACTAATAATGTCTCTTACCTGGCCAGGTTTTTTTTCATTTGCCGTCCATTATCCCAGATCTCCGTTGTCCGTATCCGCAGGTAAATCTCGAGCAAACACTCTCTCCTCAGGTCCCTGTTCGGGCGCCAGAATTGTTGAGTCCTCATCCGTCCCCGGCTTTCTGATGTAGAGAGATCCAAGTAATAACACACAGCACAAGAGATGTGTATTCATATGCAGGGATCGCTCAGGAGCTCGCCTCTGACTCACTGGGCTCACCCCCTCCTTTTTATATAGGAAAAGAGATAAGGATTACAGACATGCGTACAAGGGCTCATATTCTCTAACAAAAGAATATCTATTCTGCTGGTCACGTCCAACTTCTGGAATGTAGGTCAAAGGTCACAATAACAAGAAGGAATGCTTCCATAAAAGGAAATGTCTATTTGGCTCAAGTCTTCCTCATATTAAGCCAGACGTCTCTGTAAAGGTAGGGAAGACAAAATGGATTCTTCAGTCTGATCTCTACAATTGGAACGCTCCCTGGCTATCTCTAGTTGCGTTTGTCAGGCGTAGGGCAGCGGTCAGCCCAGGTTCCATCACCCTAGAGCTCGTCCGATATTTGTTATACTTTGCTTGTCCTGTGCTATCCCTAGCCATTGGGGATTCATGACACATCACCTACGCAGACATAGGGGGCAACTTGTGGAGAGGGGCGACTCTAGGGTCTCGGAAGAGCTCCGAGCCTTCCCGTCATACGGGTGTGTCCTACCATAAGATCTGGGGGACGAGATTAAGAAGAACATCAGAATCGAGTTGTGAGGGAACACGAGAAACAGACACAACAGTTGTGGGGACTATCCCGTAAGCACAGCAGGGGAGGACCACAACACATAAGCGCTAGAAGGAAGGCACAGATTTCCACCTGCGAAGGGAACTCTGGAGGTGCCATCGGACCGGCCGGACTTGCGCAGCCCGGCTAACCGTATTCCGGACTGAGGACCCAGAAGCCTTCAGTAAAGAGGTAAAGAGACTGCAACCTGGTGTCCTCGTTATTTACTGCACCGCACCACAACCACCATCCACATCTATTACTGTACGCCCCTCAGCAGGGTCACGGACCGGGTCTAGCCACCGTGACAACCCCAGAGCAGAGACTCAGAGGCCCGGTACCGGGTACCCCTCGGCCCTGCGGCAGTGGGGGCGCTACACACGGACCCATTGACTTTAATTGGTCCGTGTAATCCGTGCGCTCCCACGAACACTGACATGTCTCCGTGTTTTGCACGCAGACATACGGTCCGCAAAAACACGCTGACATGTGCAGAGACACATTGATTTGAATGTGTCTACGTGAGTCAGTATCTCCGGTACGTGAGGAAACTGTCACCTCACGTACCGGAGCCACTGACGTGTGAAACCGGCCTAAATATTCCTCCTCACAGACTAAATCTTCCCCTTCGCAGAATAAATCTTCCTCCTCACATAATAAAACTTCCCCCTCACACAGAATAAGTCTTCCCCCTCACAGAATAAATCTTCCCCCTCACAGAATAAATCTTCCTCCTCACACAATAAATCTTCCTCCTCACAGAATAAATCTTCCTCCTCACAGAATAAATCTTCCCCCTCACAGAATAAATCTTCCCCCTCACAGAATAAATCTTCCTCCTCACAGAATAAATCTTCCCTCTCACAGAATAAATCTTCCTCCTCACACAATAAATCTTCCCCCTCACAGAATAAATCTTCTTCCTCACAGAATAAATCTTCCTCCTCATAGAATAAATCTTCCTCCTCACATGTAATTTCCTGTGTTTCAGCTCCACAGTGGAGCACTTACCACCGATGCTCTTCGCGCTTCTGGGCGCCGGCGAGTGACATCAGCAGCGTCGTCACGTCACCTTATCACATGACCTGATCACGCTGCAGCTTCTCTGTGCCGGCTCCCAGTCCAGGGCGCGGACCGTCGCATCAGGCGGCCTGACTGCCCCCTGCCGCCTGCGCCCCCAGATGCGCCTGTGTCTAGGAGTCCTATGGGCTGTGCGGGCACAGAACGCCCTGATGTTGCCGGTGCGGGCGCCAGAGGTGACAGCGCTATCGGGGCAGGAGTGTGTGCAGCGCCACAGCCACTGCCTCTTGCTCCTGGCACTGGGGGAAGACTGTGAACTGCAGCCAGGAGTGCGCTACCGCATCCCCATAAGGGGCCGCCCAGACCCCCGAGTGAGCCCTGGTACGTGCTCGGTCTGGATAGTAGAGAATTCTGGAGGTATACGGTCAGTCTGCTCTCACCTTGTCACCTCCTGCAAGGGTTCACACTAAACTTACTGCATGGTTATCAGGGGCAGATGACCTGCACGGGGGCCCAAGAGGACTGGGGCCCCATCCACCCCAAAACAGGAGGAATTGTGCATGATGAGGAGCGACTGGACTGCAAAGGGCCCAGACGTTCTTTTACAGGGGCCACTGCTGGCTGTGTCCCACAGTGTGTTGTATGGAGTCACCGGCACACCTAGTGATACCTGGAGATCGCCATCAAGAGCAAAAGCTGAAATCACCACCAAACCCAACTCTGGTGTCGTCTTCTTCCTACTCGCAACCAATATTGCAGCCGTCGCAGCGCAGCAGGGCTCGGTATCCGCTCTCCACAGTGGCAGCTTGTTCTGGTGATACAGCGCAGCAGGGCTCGGTATCCGCTATCCTCACTCCTCAGTGGCGGCTTGATCTGGTGATACAGCACAGCAGGGCTCGGTATCCGCTCTCAGCAGCGGCTTGTTCTGGTGATACAGCGCAGCAGGGCTCAGTATCCGCTCTCCTCAGTGGCGGCTTGTTCTGGTGATACAGCGCAGCAGGGCTCGGTATCCGCTTTCCTCAGCTGCAGCTTGTTCTGGTGATACAGCACAACAGGGCTCGGTGTCCGCTCTCCTCAGTGGCGGCTTGTTCTGGTGATACAGCGCAGCAGGGCTCGGTATCCGCTCTCCTCAGTGATGGCTTGTTCTGGTGATACAGCACAACAGGGCTCGGTATCCGCTCTCAGTGGCAGCTTGTTCTAGTGATACAGCGCAGCAGGGCTCGGTATCCGCTCTCCTCAGTGATGGCTTGTTCTGGTGATACAGTGCAGCAGGGCTCGGTATCCACTCTCCTCAGTGGTGGCTTGTTCTGGTTATACAGCGCAGCAGGGCTCGATATCCGCCTTCCTCACTCCTCAGTGGCGGCTTGTTCTGGTGATACAGCTCAGCAGGTCTCGGTATCCGCCTTCCTCACTCCTCAGTGGCAGCTTGTTCTGGTGATAAAACACTGCACCCACGCGGCTCACTCAGATTTGTATCAGGAACGATCTCTGCTGAGATACAACGTATCATTTGTGGCCATCACTGATATCGGCCCCTGCAGGTGATGGCGCTGACGTCAGGGGCCTGGATCCCTGGCAGTGGCCTCTGTACAAGAGGAGAGGCGATGAATATTACATGGGGCTACACCTGTTATAGCTCCTTGTACACATGAAACATTAATGCAGCTGCTGAGTGTCTCGTCATCTGTAGCTTGTTTACATGTGTCATGAAGTCAGCTCCTGCGCAGGCGAAGCCTGGACCACAGCCGAGATGGCGACGACCGGCGTCCGCTGCGCCTTGTGGGAGTAACAACCAACAATGAAAAATTTGTATCGACGAAGATTTGCAACTAATTACTGGTCAGTGGGAAAGTGAATGAAGTGTCTGAGAGAAGGGACGATTAATAACGTGTGATTGTCTGCAGCCGTGATGGAGACGTAAACATGGTGGAGAACACCAGATAACTACATGAATGGCGCTCACTTTATAGGGTTCAGTAAAGCTAACAGCAAGCACAAAGATTGATGAACTCGTCGTCTGTCCCCACCGGAGACATACGGCTATGAAAAACCGCCCATGATCAGCGCGTCGGCTCCAGCGTCCTCAGTGCACACATAAGGCTCAGGACTACAGGAGAATATTGCCCCTGAGCAGTGACAGCGCAGTTTATATATTGGCCCCTGAGCTGTGACAGCGCAGTTTATACATTCGCAGCAGTTTTCCATGCGGTTTACAGTACCATGTAAACCCATGGAAAGCCAAATCTGCAGTGCCCATGGTGTGGAAAATACCGCCCAGAAACGATGCAGATTATTTTCAGCAGCATATCAATTCTTTGTGCGGATTCCACAGTGTCAGTAGGAATCCGCAGGTGTAAAACCACAGGTGAAATCCACACAAAAAACGCAGGAAATTCGCAGGTAATTTTACCTGTAGATTTTTCAAAAATGGTGTGAAAAAATCTGCACACGAATCCACAATGTGTGCACATAGCCTATGACATGGAGATCTCCTGGAAGATATTGAAATCGCCCAACCGGCGGCGTCTGCTGCTTGCATCACCTCATGGTGCTCACATCTGCCTTGTGGCGCTCACACTTGCTCGTGGCACTCACACTTCCTCGTGGTTCTCACATCTTCCTTGTGGTGCTCACACTTCCTCGTGGTGCTCACATCTTCCTCGTGGCGCTCACATCTTCCTTGTGCTCACATCTTCCTCGTGGCGCTCACATCTTCCTTGTGCTCACATCTTCCTTGTGGCGCTCACATCTTGTGGCGCACACATCTTCCTTGTGGCTCTTACATCACCTCGTGGAGCTCACATATTCCTTGTGCTCACATTGCCTCGTGTTGCTCACATCATCCTTGTGCTTACACCGCCTCTTGGCGCTCACATCTTGTGGCATTCACATCTTTCTTGTGGCTCTTAAATTGCCTCATGGCGCTCACATATTCGTTGTGGCGCTCACATCTTCCTTGTGGCTCTTACATTGCCTCGTGGCGCTCACATATTCCTTGTGCTTACACTGCCTCTTGGTTCTCACATCTTGTGGCATTCACATCTTTCTTATGGCTCTTACATTGCCTTGTGGTGCTAACATCTTCCTTGTGACTCTTACATTGCCTCGTGGTGCTCACATCTTCCTTGTGGCTCTTGCATCGCTTTGTGGCACTCACATGTTCCTTGTGGCTCTTACACCGCCTCATGTTGCTCACATCTGCCTTACGGCGCTCACATCTTCCTAGCGGCACTCACATCTTCCTTGTGGCGCTCACATCTTCCTTGTGACGCTCACATCTTCCTTATGGTGCTCACATCTTCCTTGTGGCTCTTACATCGCCTCGTTGCGCTCACATCTTCCTTGTGGTGCTGAGATCTTCCTTGTGGTGCTCACATCTTCCTCGTGGCGCTCACATCTTCCTCGTGGCGCTCACATCTTCCTCATGGAGCTCACATCTTCCTCGTGGCACTCACATCTTCCTCGTGGTGCTCACATCTTTCTCGTGGTGCTCACATCTTCCTCGTGGCGCTCACATCGCCTTGTGACACTCACATCTTCCTTGTGGTACTCGCATGGCCTTGTGGCGCTCTTTGAAGTCTGTAGACCCGGTGGAGATCCCTGACTTTGTAGCTTCTATCCTTGTGTAGCAGACGCTTTATGGGGCAGAATCTCCTAGTAGGGGAGGATTAGGTTTAGATGTGCTCTACATGAGCCGCCAGCCCGGCATCCAATACGGGGTCTGGGAACTAAACTCTTCTGTCATCCCGTAGAAAGGACATTAACGCTGCATCACAGATATAGGACTAATGAGGGCGGGGATGTGGATAGTGAGGATGGAGGACTGACGGACGTCGTCTCGGTAGCTGAAGCCCTTGTTGTCTCCAAGTATTAATGCGAGGTAAAGCAGCAGAGCTACTCAGGGACATCTTCTCTCCAGCTGATGGTTACGGAGGGCCCCTGTCTGCGGATATATTTATAGCTTCTCTCTCCCAAATTGGACGTCTACTACAGACACCAGCGATGATGGCGGTCCTGGGCGGGCAGCCCACTCTGCAGTCGTCATACACAGACTCATTAAGAAACTCATATCCCAACGGTTTCCAAGGAAGGAGCAGAAAGATGTTCTTGGTCTGTGTAACCAAAATAAGGAGCTTCTGGATGGAGCGATCTCCCAAAAATTGCGCCGTCGGCCATTAATGATGCCATTCTCTTTCATTGTTTATTAGGCCATGTTCATACCATGAGTTTTTGGTGAGTTTTCGATGCTGCAGATTATCTGCACCCATTAAGTAAAACCGGTCACTTAAACTTTTACAAAAATACGCAGCGTGAAAAACTCACAAAAAACTCATCATGTGAATGTGGCCTTACATAGAGGTGATGGTGTATCTGTAGGGGAAGTCTTGCAGCACTTTGCACCACACCCTGGACCAGGCGAGAATTCTGATCTGACGCTCTACATTCGACAGGTTCAGGAATGGCGTGCAAGTCATTCTGCGGCAAACTTCCATCCTCCAGTCCTGGGACGCCGCTGATTTGCAGGTACTATCTCTCCCGAGCACATTTCAATGCTTCGCCTTCATTAAGACACTTGATGTGGTTAGCAGGTGGAGTTATGACAGAAGAAAGTACATTGTTTATCACCATATAGAATGACAGCGACCGCAGCGGAGGGCGGACGGCCAGGACTGATGTTCATTATGTTAGATTCGGTTTATCAGGGATTAAAGCAAAGTCTTATTTAATTAAATTCTGCATTGTCGCCACATTATCCAACGTGTAGGTTTTATTTTCATTCAGATAAAAATGATTTAATTAGCGGAAGAAGTGGTTGAATCAATTATGGAATATTTATTAGACGTTGTGTTGTTTTGCATTAAATACAATGTGTCTGAGTGGGAAGATTAATTATGATAATGAGATAACGACGAGAACTATTATCAGACGCGGAATTGAGGGAATGGAAACATTGGGGCTCTGGTAGATGCACAGACCGGTGATCGGACCTAATGACACAGCGGAGGAGCAAACCTTCACGTCTCTGCCTCTACAGTGCAGAGGAAATGGAATCTGATGGAAGAAAAGAGACAATTTGCCCGTCTCGTCTCTGATTTTCCTGGCTGAGCTGAGATGAAGCCGATCTTACAAAGTTACTTCACAAATATCTTTTTGAAACTATGACGCATTCGATGAGAAACGAAAATAGAAATCCTTCACTAGAATCAGAAAAAGACGTGGTGAATAATCCCCTAAATACCTTGTAATGTTCCTGGTCTGGCCACATGTCTCAGCAGAGACCCCTCATGCTGTAGATTACTAATCTCCCAAATCTCAGGTGCCCGCTGTTTCTCAGGCAATGAGCCTGGCGAATCCATGAGGCCTAAGCAGCTCCGTCATCAATCTACCAACAAAGTGAGACACTGGGCATTGTATAAGGCAGCACGGCCAATTCTCCTGGTCTCCAGGGTCAGACCGAACGTGGACACTGACTACAGGTGACCATGTCTCTGCTCATCACAATGCGCATCAGGGGACCTATACAAGCATGAACACAGCCTGCCAGCCTTTGCTGTCTTGCCCTATGCGCTCGCTCACACGATCGTATAACTCGGCCGAGTGTGGATGTTTTATGGCACTTGAAGTAACTTTTTCCTCATGATATAAAAAGCAGCAGCATGCGGTGAGTGGCTCTGCAAATCTGATCATTCTCACCCACTCAAGTCTATGTCATCAAACCACACTCAGGTGACATCTGAGTGAGTGCAGTCCGACATCCATGGACAGAGACAATCGAGAAGATGGAGAAATTAAGTTCTCCGTCTTCTCACTTGTGCAGTGAGTCTCACACGCGAGAGCATCGGATCATCTCGGATGATACTTGGGTCAGAGTTTGAGCCGAGCGTCATTACGGTAATCGATTTGATTCTCTGAGAAGAGAGAATCTTCCCTCGTTTGCCCCCAGCCTTACTCTGTATAGCACCATGGTTGAGGTAATAGCGCTCAGTCTCATTGCTTGATATACGTCGGCGATTACTTTTTCTTTTCCATACATCTCCCCCGGATGTATCTGTAAACCTGTCAGGAACGGCTGTATGCAGAAGACTCCAGAAACACATGTCTACCAGCTTTTTAACATGGGCACCTCTGGGCGACACAGAGTACCCCGAATGTCTACGCTGGCATTCATCAGAGGTGTATGCCAGGGAATCCTCCCAACATGTCTGCTGGACGTCTCAGACCGCAACCTAAAAGCAGCTTTACTGATTGAATAATCACTTAGGTCAAAGTCTGCCATCTTTCATAAGGGCCATGCGAGTGCCGCACACAGTGTCTGCAGACTGAGGGCTATTAACAGAACATGTAATTCAAGTCACTTTGTGGAGGACGTCAGAGATGGAAACAGGAGGCGTGGGGGCAAAGAGGCAACTGAAACACAAGCTCCCAAGCTCTGCTGCCACGAGCTTCAGCCAGGAAAATAGCAACTAATGGGTTACCAGTAATCATACGCCTCGTTCAGGGAAAGGTCTGACTGCAAGTTTACTGAGATATTTGTAGGGCCCAACAGGAGGTAAGTGTTAGAGAGAAGGAGCCGCGGGGAGGCAGGTAATGATAGCATCCACAACTCAATCATGGGGACTCCGGGACCCGTCCTCACGGCCAGACCTACAAGCAAACATCCAAAATCAGACTTCTGTGCAAGAATGTAAAGATGGGAGGATCGAATGCCTGTGTGAGATGGGGAACATTGTCTGAAAAGTCGTCTGCAGCCAATGTAAGGGCATCACCTACAGCCAACATCAGGCAAAAAAACCCCAAAACACCAGAAAGTGTTCAACGTGTCAGGAATAAATGGGTTCACAGACCCCGAAGTCATGATATAATACAGCGCAAATAGAAGAAAAACAAACCAAGAAAAGTATACAAAGTATCAACAGAAGCTTCAGAGAAGAACCTAAACCAAAGATGTGTGATACACGTAGGATGTGGTGCGTGAGCTCCAGAAGACGCGCCTTATACTCAGCCCGGTCATGTCACATAGCGGGCAGCGAGGCGGCCATGGCTTACTGTACCACGGACACAGCGCAGTACAAGAAGAAATGGCGCACGGTCTTTATAGTGCTTCCCAGTGTTTCCGCCAGTGTGTTTCAGAATTATTGCATGTCTTGTTACAAAAAGGCCAAAAACATCTCCAAAACTCTGAAAAAAATCGCAGAAACATCATTTTACTCTTCCCATTGACTTGTATGGTAAAGTATTGATTGTCTGTCTTCTTTTTACCACATAGCGTCTTTGAAAGCCTGAAGATTTTAAAAGATGCTCCAAAGCATGAACAAGTGAATATCAAATAGTTTTTCCATATAAACAAATGACGCGATTCTTTCTTGCTTTTTATGAAAAATGTTTCTTGCATTTTTATGCGCTGGTACAGAAAACAGAAAAAAACTGTTGGAAAAGATGCAATCTGAGCACACACATAGACAATGCTTACCTTAGTTAGAAAGGCCGCCATTTATCGGTGTACAGAGAATAGGTAACAGCTACCACCAGGAGCGGGGACCTCAGGGGCCAATGGCTTTTCTGCTGCCCCTATAATAAAGAGATAAATGTATTTGGCAGATTGGCCAGTAACAAATTCTGCATTCAGGTCCAGGACCTAATATCAGACATACAGTGGGGGAAAAAAGTATTTGATCCCTTGCTGATTTTGTAAGTTTGCCCACTGACAAAGACATGAACAGTCTATAATTTTAAGGGTAGGTTAGTTTTAACATTGCGAGATAGAATATCAAAAATAAATTCCAGAAAATCACATTGCATAAATTATATACATTAATTTGCATTTTGCAGTGAGAAATAAGTATTTAATCCCCTACCAACCATTAATAGTTCTGGCTCCTACAGACCAGTTAGACGCTCCTAATCAACTCGCTACCTGCATTAAAGACCGCTGTCTTACATAGTCACCTTCATACAGTGCCTTGCGAAAGTATTCGGCTCCCTGGAACTTTTCAACCTTTTCCCACATATCATGCTTCAAGCATAAAGATACCAAATGTAAATTTTTGGTGAGGAATCAACAACAAGTGGAACACAATTGTGAAGTTGAATAAAATTTATTGGCTATTTAAAATTTTTGGGGAAATTCAAAAACTGGAAAGTGGGGCGTGCAATATTATTCGGCCCCTTTACTTTCAGTGCAGCAAACTCCCTCCAGAAGTTCATTGTGGATCTCTGAATGATTCAGTGTTGTCCTAAATGCCTAATGATGATAAACATAATCCACCTGTGTGTAATCAAGTCCCCGTATAAATGCACCTGCTCTGTGATAGTCTCAGGGTTCTGTTTGAAGCACAGAGAGCATCATGAAGACCAAGGAACACAACAGGCAGGTCTGTGATACTTTTGTGGAGAAGTTTAAAGCCGGATTTGGATACAAAATGATTTCTAAAACTTTAAACATCCCAAGGAGCACTGTGCAAGCGATCATATTGAAATGGAAGGAGCATCATATCACTGCAAATCTACCAAGATCCGGCCGTCCCTCTAAACTTTCATCTCAAACAAGGAGAAGACTGGTCAGAGATGCAGCCAAGAGGCCCATGATCACTCTGGATGAACTGCAGAGATCTACAGCTGAGGTGGGACAGTCTGTCCATAGGACAACAATCAGTCGTACACTGCACAAATCTGGCCTTTATGGAAGAGTGGCAAGAAGAAAGCCATTTCTCAAAGATATCCATAAAAAGTGTTGTTTAAAGTTTGCAACAAGCCACCTGGGAGACACTAAACATGTGGAAGAAGGTGCTCTGGTCAGATGAAACCAAAATCGAATTTATTGGCAACAATGCCAAACGATATGTTTGGCGTAAAGGCAACACAGCTCATCACCCTGAACACACCATCCCCACTGTCAAACGTGGTGGCAGCATCATGGTTTGGGCCTGCTTTTCTTCATCAGGGACAGGGAAGATGGTTAAAATTGATGGGAAGATGGATGGAGCCAAATACAGGACCATTCTTGAAGAAAACCTGTTGGAGTCTGCAAAAGACCTGAGACTGGGACGGAGATTTGTCTTCCAACAAGACAATGATCCTAAACATAAAGCAAAGTCTACAATGGAATGGTTCACAAATAAACGTATCCAGGTGTTAGAATAGCCAAGTCAGAGTCCAGACCTCAATCCAATGGAGAATCTGTGGAAAGAGCTGAAAACTGTTCACAAACGATCTCCATCAAACCTCACTGAGCTCGAGCTGTTTGCCAAGGAAGAATGGGCAAGAATTTCAGTCTCTCGATGTACAAAACTGATAGAGACAAACCCCAAGGGACTTGTAATCGCAGCAAAAGGTGGCGCAACAAAGTATTAAGTTAAAGGGGCCGAATAATATTGCACGCCCCACTTTTCAGTTTTTGACTTTCCACAAAAATTTAAAAAAACCAATAAATTTCGTTCAACTTCACAATTGTGTTCCACCAAAAATTTACATTTGGTATCTTTATGTTTGAAGCATGATATGTGGGAAATGGTTGAAAAGTTCCAGGGGCCGAATACTTTCGCAAGGCACTGTAAAAGACTCCTGTCCACAGACTCCATTAATCAGTCAGACTCCAAGACCAAAGATCTTTATAAGGATGTCAGGGACAAGATCATAGACCTGCACAAAGCTGGAATGGGCTACAGAACCATAAGTAAGACGCTGGGTGAGGAGACAACCGTTGGTGCAATAGTAAGAAAATGGAAGAAATACAAAAGACATAGACATCGATCTGGGGCACCATGCAAAATCTCACCTCTTGGGGTATCCTTGATCATGAGGAAGGTGAGAAATCAGCCTAAAACTACACAGGGGGAACTTGTTAATGATAGTTAATGATAGCAAGGCAGCTGGGACCACAGTCACCAAGAAAACCATTGGTAACACATTTTATATACCGTATATATACATACATACACTTTATATCGCGGCGAGTGGCAGGATGTCAGATTTCTGCAGCAGGGCAAAGGTTAATATTGGATTCAATTTATCATTTTTGGCAGAGACGACCAAAAGAAGAAAGTGAGGAGAAGAAAATCATCATAAAACCCGGAGGAATCGATGGAGTGCTGTAAGCTCATGGTATTGATTTGTTTTTTTCCTTCTGAATCCAGACAGATTGTTTAGCAGAGGAGAGATTTTTCTGACACACTAATTGACGGGGGCGCTGTCAGCGAGGAGCTGTGAGTAATCTACTGTCTATTGTCCTCCAGACAGAGAGTACTACAAGTTCCAGCAATACCTGCAATCTGTCACCCTCCAAATGACGTCACTCTGTGGAAGATTCAGGCTTCCAGGTGGAAATGTGTTCTTTGCTATATGATATAATGAGTGCAGCCATAAAACCTGTATAAATGTGCAATAAACGTCAGAAAGTGCAAATATCAGACACATTTCAGGCTTGGTTAAAGAGATTTTTATGGTCTTGAAATTAATTTCTTTGGTATGAGAGTAGTGGGAATAACACTTTAATAACAACATCAAAATACATGGATCCCAAAATGATTGCATTGAAAATACAACTCGCCAAAAAAAAACAAAATCCTCATGGAGCTACATAAAATAAGATAAACATGGCTGTCAAAAGTCTTTGATGAAAAAAAAAAAATCTGTGTCATTAAGGGGTTAATACGCTTCCCTCACTGTGATGTGCCCACAGGCCGGCGACACTGAGCAGCATAGAAGGTGACGTGGTGAAGCACCGTGTCACACTGTGGAGCTCTGCAGCCTCCTAATAGGAATACATCCAATGAATGGCTGCAGCAGAGCCCTGCCCCCTGGGAGAGCCAGCCCCCGAGCAGCCGACAGAAACTGATCCAGACAATTCATGTATTTCTGTGGCTAAGGAGATGGATTTTGGTCAGGATCCAGTATGAGCAGCCCAGGGGACGTCACCTTTCTGAACGGCAAGTTGTGCATTTATGCACCGCTCCACCTGTCATTTCTGTGACTACATTGTGAATCCCTCTTGACATCAAAGCAAAAGTGAAAATTACAATGTACTCAAAGCATCTGAGCACCAGCCCCTAGAGCCGGAGAGTCGCAGGATGCGCTCCGCACAGCTGCTGCAGAGTGACAAACGACATTTCTAACACTCCTACCGGGGTTATCCGGGATTAAATTATTTTTTTACTATGAGACGAAAACAAACAGGCAGTTAGTAACTAGTTTTCAACTACCCGCCTATTCTACCCAGCACTGGCCCAGAGTGGCCACTGAAAGCTCTTGCTGTGTCGACAGGGTGTAACTGCCGATGTCATGCTGATTGACAGCTGGCTTCTTGTACTTAGGCAGCAGGGAACTGGCTGTCAATCAACATGACATCAGCAGTGATGCTCCGTCAACAGAGCCGAATGGAAGTGAAGTCGCAGAATTGCCGGAAGGAGCGTTCAGTGATCGCTCTGGACTGGCAGAGATCGGCGTCGGGCACAACTGGCAGGTAAGTAGCAATTGCATGTTTAGCTCTTAGGCACATTGTAAAAAAATAAACATAGTTCTGAATAACTTTTAAGTCTTTGTTTAGTTTTTACCTATACACAAATTTAGAAAACCGCGCACAACATGACCACAGAATGGAGAAAAGTCAGAGCAGAGTGTGGATCAGATATGACAGAGAAGTACAGTTATATGAAAAAGTTTGGGCACCCCTATTAATCTTAATGTTTTATAAAAATTGTTTTTTTTGCAACAGCTATTTCAGTTTCATATATCTAATAACTGTTGGACACAGTAATGTTTCTGCCTTGAAATGAGGTTTATTGTACTAACAGAAAATGTGCAATCTGCATTCAAACAAAATTTGACAGGTGCATAAGTATGGGCACCCTTATCATTTTCTTGTTTTAAATACTCCTACCTACTTTTTACTGACTTACTAAAGCACTTTTTTTGGTTTTGTAACCTCATTGAGCTTTGAACTTCATAGCTAGCTGTATGCAATCATGAGAAAAGCTACTTAAAGTGGCTACTTGCAAGTTGTTCTCCTGTTTGAATCTCCTCTGAAGAGTGGCATCATTGGCTCCTCAAAACAACTGTCAAATGATCTGAAAACAAAGATTATTGAACATAGTTGTTCTGGGGAAGGATACAAAAAGCTGTCTCAGAGATTTCACCTGTCAATTTCCACATTTCCAATTTTCCTCACATTTTTATGTGAGGAACATAGTAAGGAAATGGAAGAACACAGGTACAGTTCTTGTTAAGGCCAGAAGTGGCAGGCCAAGAAAAACATCAGAAAGGCAGAGAAGAAGAATGGTGAGATCAGTCAAGGACAATCCTCAGACCACCTCCAGAGAGCTGCAGCATCAACTTGCTGCAGATGGTGTCACTGTGCATCGGTCAACTATACAACGCACTTTGCACAAGGATAAGCTGTATGGGAGAGTGATGCGAAAGAAGCCGTTTCTGCAAGCACGCCACAAACAGAGTCGGCTGAGCTATGCAAAAGCACATTTGGAGAAACCAATTTCTTTTTGGAAGTAGGTCCTGTGGACTGATGAAACCAAGATTGAGTTGTTTGGTCATACAAAAAGGCGTTATGCATGGCGGCCAAAAAACACAGCATTCCAAGAAAAACACTTGCTACCCACAGCAAAATTTGGTGGAGGTTCCATCATGCTTTGGGGCTGTGTGGCCAATGCTGGCACCGGGAATCTTGTTAAAGTTGAGGGACGCATGGATTCCTCTCAGTATCAGCAGATTCTTGACAATAATGTTCATGAATCAGTGACAAAGTTGAAGTTACGCAGGGGATGGATCTTTCAGCAAGTCAATGATCCAAAACACCGCTCCAAATCTACTCAGGCATTCATGCAGAGGAACAATTACACTGTTCTGGAATGGCCATCCCAGTCCCCAGACCTGAATATCATTGAACATCTGTGGGATCATTTGAAGAGGGCTGTCCATGCTTGGTGACCATCAAACTTAACTGAACTGGAATTGTTTTGTAAAGAGGAATGGTCAAAAATACATTCATCCAGGAACTCATTAAAAGCTACAGGAAGCGACTAGAGGCTGTTATTTTTGCAAAAGGAGGATCTACTAAACATTAATGTCACTTTTCTGGTGAGGTGCCCATACTTATGCACCTGTCAAATTTTGTTTGAATGCATATTGCACATTTTCTGTTAGTACAATAAACCTCATTTCAAGGCAGAAACATTACTGTGTCCAACAGTTATTAAATATATGAAACTGAAATAGCTGTTGCAAAAAAAACAATTTTTATAAAACATTAAGCTTAAGTTTAATAGGGGTGCCCAAACTTTTTCATATAACTGTATAAGACTATGTTCATACGTTGCATTTTTGCGGCATTTTTTACGCAAAGTTTAAGCTGCATTTTACAGTGTCAGCAGTGAACAAGATTACAGAAATCTCATGCACGCATATTGGTTTTATTTTCCTGATTGATTTGGAAAAGTGGTGCTGTTTTTTGCAAACTGAGCATGTCACTTCTTTCAACATTTTTTTCATTGTATTTGCAGCATTTTTTTTCACAAATAGGAAACAATGAGTAAATGCAAAAACACAGCAAAAAATATAGTTCTTACCGATAACGGTATTTCTCTGAGCCCATGACGGCACCACGGAGAGAGGGGATCCGCACACCAAGGACAGGAAACCTACAGATAAAAAGGCGGTACCACTCTCCTGCATCAGTTGTTTTACATAGAGAATGATGGGAGACTACTAAAACATTTGTTAATTTTAACTGTTTAGCATAACGAGATACCGCGTGACTTTAAAACTATGAATAGACTATGGCACTATTTTGATGTGAGCACCCACAAGTGAAGGGAGGGAATGTACGGGTGCCGTCATGGGCTCAGAGAAATACCGTTATTGGTAAGAACTATATTTTTCTCTGATCGCCCATGACGGCACCACGGAGAGAATTGCATAGATAGTACATTCAGGGAGGGACCACCGCTTCCAGAACCCTTTTACCGAAGGTAAGGTCTGAAGAGGAGATTAGGTCCAATCTATAGTGCCTATAGAATGTGGATGGTGAGGACCAGGTAGCAGCTCTACATATCTGGTCTATGGAGGCTCCGGCCTTCTCCGCCCAGGAAGTTGCCACTGCCCTTGTCGAGTGAGCCTTAACCTCCCCTGGAACGGACATCCCACTTGCCGAGTATGAAAGACTGATGGCGTCCGTGATCCATCTTGCTATGGTGGCTTTAGATGCTTTTTTCCCCTTCCGGGGACCCTGGAAACACACAAACAGAGAGGAATCCTCCCTACTCTCTCTAGTGACTTCTAGGTAATGTAAGAGACACCTTTTTACATCCAGTGTATGTAATGTTTGTTCCTCCTTATTTGTAGGGTTGGGACAGAAGGATGGGAGAGATATCTCTTGAGACCTGTGAAATTTCGAAGCCACTTTCGGGAGATATGCTGGATCTGTTTTCAAAATGACCCTATCCTCTAGAAATTGTGTGTAAGGAGGATTAACTGAGAGAGCCTGTAAGTCGCTAACCCTACGGGCAGAAGTGAGGGCGACTAACAGAGCAGTTTTGAGAGATAGGTTTTTTATTGAAGTTTCGTGTAATGGTTCAAATGGTGGACTAGTCAGGGCTTTTAGGACCAGGTTTAAGTCCCATTGAGGAACAGTTTTTATCGGAAGAGGCCTCGATCTTCCTGCTGCCCTGATGAATCTAGAGACCCATCTATTTGCAGCTAAGTCAAAATTAAATAGGGCTCCCAATGCCGCCACGTGAACTTTTAGGGTACTAGTGGCTAACCCCATCTGCAACCCATTTTGTAGGAACTCTAATATGGAATTAAGGGGAATTTCTTTCCCTATTTTTGTACCTGATGAGGACAGAAACTTTTTCCATATTTTGCCGTACTGTTTTGTTGTAACCGGCTTCCTACTTTGTAACAAAGTTGAAATTAACCCCGGGGAGAACCCCCTGCTTTCTAATAGTTTCCTCTCAAGAGCCAAGCTGTCAAGTGCAAGTTCTTGACTCGTGGATGACAGACCGGGCCCTGCGACAATAGATCCTGGAGATCTGGTAATACCCAAGGGTCGGATATTGACATCTTCCTCATCCATGAGAACCAAGGTCTCTTCGGCCAGAACGGGGCAATTAAGATGACCAGCGCCCCGTCCTCCCGAATCTTCCTCAGCACTGCTGGAATCAGAATAAGGGGAGGGAAGGCATAGACCAGGTGGTGACTCCAAGTCATCAGGAAAGCGTCCACAGCTACTGGGTTCCCCAGAGGAGATAGGGAGCAGAAGGAGGCTACTTTTTTGTTTAGATGACTCGCAAAGAGATCTATTTTGGGAACACCCCATTTTTCCGTGATCTGGGTAAATATCGCCTGATTTAGTTCCCATTCTCCCTGTTTTAGGCTGGACCGACTGAGGAAGTCTGCTTTGTAATTGTCTACTCCCTTTATGTGTAGGCTTGTTAGGGATAGGAGGTTTCTCTCGGCTATTTGTAGGATTGAGTTGGTTACTTCCATCAGATTTTTTGAACGGGTGCCCCCTTGGTGATTTAGGTAAGATACTACCACTCGGTTGTCCGACATCACTCTTACGTGATGAGAGTGAAGGACCTCCAGGAATTCCTGAAGGGCAAATTTGATTGCAAGAAGTTCCTTCATATTGGAGGATTCGTTTGCTAGACACGGAGGCCAAATGCCCTGGGCTACTAGATCGCCCAGATGGGCCCCCCATCCTGAGGGGCTTGCGTCTGTGGTCAGGACCTTCGAGATCTGAATTACCCATGGGATTCCCTGGGAAAGATTTTCCTGCGATTTCCACCATGTTAAAGAGTGATTGGTGCGAGGAGATAGAGTTAACAGCCCGTCTAAATGCCCTCCTAGATGGATTTGCTCTGACAATATCTGCCATTGGAGATCTCTTGAGTGTAATTGGGCCCACTGTACCGCGGGGATGCAAGAGGTCATGGAGCCTAAGAGGGACATACCCTGACGGAGTGTTATGGAGGGAAGAGATTGAACTCTTGACACTAAACTTTTCAGTTTCTGTATTTTGTTCTCCGGGAGCCGACATTCCATTTTTTTGGAGTCTAGAGTGAGGCCTAGGTACTCTTGGACCTGGGAAGGCATTAGTCTGGATTTTCCTATGTTTATCAGCCAACCCAATTCCTTTAGGGAATTAATTACTATCGCCAGTTGACTCTCGCAATGTTGCGGGGAGGAGCCTATCACCAAGAAATCGTCCAGATATGGTACAATCAAGGTATTTTCTTTTCTGAGGTGAGCCATTACCTCCGCGATCAGTTTTGTGAAAACTCTCGGGGCTATGGCTAGACCAAATGGTAGGGCTGAGAACTGGAAGTGACTTAGGACTCCCCTGATGTGAACCGCCATCCTGAGGAATTTCTGGTGGTCCTTGTGTATTGGGACATGATAATATGCGTCCTTTAGGTCTAGGACCACCATGAAGCATTGAGGAAACAGCATCTTGATAGATGATTTTATTGTTTCCATCTTGAACGCTTGCACCTCTAGGTAATCGTTTAGGTTCTTCAGATTTATAATGGTCCTGAAGGAACCGTCTGGTTTTTTCCTCAGAAATAAAGGGGAATAGTACCCTTGCCCTCTTTCTTGAGGGGGAACCTCCAGGAGTACCCCTTTTTTTATTAACCCGATGACCTCTTTCTCTAGTGCCAACTGCTCTTCTGCCGAAGATCTTGTAGATGTCATCGTAAAAGAGGGGCGGGGGCATCTTTTGAACGTTAACCTCAGTCCCGATTCTATGATGTTCAGTATCCATTGACTGGAGGTAATTCTCTTCCAGGCTGGGAGAAAGAGAGATAATCTCCCTCCCACCTGGGCGAATCTTCATTGTGGAGGTTTCTTGTTATCGCTGGGGTTTTTGTTGAAGATAAACCCCTTATTTTTGTTCCTCTTATCCTCCCATTTTCCCTGGTTTTTCCCCGGGTTCTTACGGAAAAACCTCTTGTTCCGAAAGGGCTTCCGGTAAGAGGGGAGACCCAGAGAGGGAAAGGACTTTTTCTTGTCCCCTGCTTTTTCCAAGATGTCGTCTAAGGTAGAACCGAACAAGAATTCTCCTTCGCAGGGGATGGTACACAGTTTTGTTTTTGTCTGCAGGTCGCCCGGCCAGTTTTTAAGCCAGAGGGCGCGCCTGGCTGCATTAGCAAATGCTGCTGATCTGGCGGCTAGTCTGATGGAGTCGGCCGAGGCGTCAGCCAGGAAAGCCGCAGCCCCCCTCATTACTGGTAAAGTATTCAATATCGAGTCTCGGGAAGTTTTCCCCTTTAATTGACCCTCTAGCTGACTCAACCAGATCATTAGGGAGCGAGATGTACATGCAGCTGCTACTGCTGGTTTCAGACCTCCTCCCGCTGCCTCCCAAGAGCCTTTGAGGAAGGCATCCGCTTTTTTGTCCATAGGGTCTTTTAGGACCCCCATGTCTTCAAACGGAAGGGCAAATTTTTTGGACGCTTTAGCTATTGCTACATCTACCGTATTTTCCGGCGTATAAGACGACTGGGCGTATAAGACGACCCCCCAACTTTACCAGTTAAAAAATAAAATCTTCTTAAAAGTCGGGGGTCTTCTTATACACCCTATGTCGTCTTATAGGGCCGGTGAATATGTGCCTTTTGGGGGGGGGGGAGTGATCCTGATGAGGACGAGGGGGCGTCTCACAGGAAAGTGAGTATCCCCCATTACCTTATCATAGCGCTGCAGCGTGGGGTCTCTGTGCTGGGAGCGGCGGCTGCTGTGCTGTGGCGGCTCCTCTTCTGCAGTGTGGGGCCTCTGGTGCTGTGGGGCGGTGGCGGCGGCGTATCTTCATACAGTCGGGGCTCCTCCGGCATCTCAAAGACTGGAAGCCCCGCCGGCAACTCCATGGGTACAATGCGGTCAGGTGGCCTCCGGGAAAATGGCCGCTGCTCAGATTCAGATCTCGTCCCGAGATCTCGGGAGACGAGATCTGAATCTGAGCAGTGGCCATTTTCCCGGAGGCAGCTCAATAGGTGCGATGCGGTGGCCCGGCCGCTGGGGGCTGCGCATGCTCAGATTCAGATCTCAACGAGATCTGAATCTAAGCAGCGGCCATTTTCCCGGAGGCCAGCGCATTGTACCGATGGAGTTGCCGGCGGGGCTTCCAGGCTGAGATGCCGGAGGAGCCCCGACTGCATGAAGATACGCCGCCGCCGCCACCGCCCCACAGGCCCCACACTGCAGAAGAGGAGCCGCCACAGCACAGCAGCCGCCGCCGCTCCCAGCACAGAGACCCCACGCTGCAGCGCTATGATAAGGTAATGGGGGATACTCACTTTTCTGTGAGACGCCCCCTCGTCGTCATCAGGATCACTCCCCCCCCCACCCACCATATACACCCGGCGTACAAGGCGATTCCCGGCGTACAAGACGACCCCCGACTTTTAAGAAGATTTTCAGGGGTTAAAAAGTCGTCTTGTACGCCGGAAAATACGGTAATTTGGGGGCTTTCTCCCAAAATGAGCATGATTCATCCTCGAAGGGGTATTTCCTTTTTGGAGTCAAAAGAGTCTTTTTCATGGGTTTTTTCCATTCTTTTTTAATTAAAGCTGCAATCGCGTCTTTAAGTGGAAAAGCTCTTCTCTTTTTTTGTTCTAGGCCCCCAAACATAATGTCTTGTACCGATTTTTTAGGGTGGGAGTCTATTAGCCCCATAGTACTCCTCACTGCCTTTATGAGGCCATCGGTGTCCTCTAGTGGAAAACAGTTGTGCCCCCCTGAGGAAGAAGTGGATGAAGAAGATGAGGAGGAAGAGTCGGAGGATACTGAACTCGCACTATCGCTGTCAGATTTTGAAACTGGAGACGGGGACCTGTGTCTGGTCCTTCTCCGTTTTTTTCCCCTTTTTTGGGATCTAAAGGTGTCTTCCACTTGCTCTTTAATCAGGTTTTTTAGATCAGTTGCAAACCCGGGCAGGCTCTCGGATACTGTCTGTTGTATGCAAGTGTTACATAGCCTCTTCTCCCAGGTGGGTGGAAGATCCTCACTACAGATGGCACAGATTTTATGCTTCGTTTTACATGCGCTTTTCCTCCCCTAAAAGAGACAAATAATAATCTTACTGTCTCTAACTTTCACGAAGATCAACATTTAACAGATCTCATTTAAAGCTTCCCGCTGCTCTGCCCTTTTTTTTTTTTTTTTTGCGCCTGCGCAGTAGCGTCCGGCCGACGGCGAGGAGCGCCGAACGCCGGCGCCTGCGCAGTCGAGCTTTCTGCGGCGCCTGCGCAGTAGCGCCCGGCCGACGGCGAGGAGCGCCGAACGCCGGCGCCGTCGAGCATTTGCGGCGCCTGCGCAGATTGACTATGCGCCCGAGCGGCAACCCCGCCGGCGCCTGCGCTGAAGCGCCGCCACCTCGCGAGACCAGCGTAATCCCGGGCATGCGCCATCTTTCAAGATGGCCCCGGAGTGCAGAAATGGCGCTGCTGACCGGCACCCCCGGTCCTATGCAGACCCTACCACGCGGCTCTGCACGCCCGATGGCGGTGCAGTGTGCAGACTGACGCTTGTTTGGGGAGGGCCGCGCCGCACCTCCCGCAACCACAGAGGGACCCCCCTGGATGCTGCCGCTGCTGCATCTTACCTGGGGAGGTGACCGCGAACTCCTTGTCACCTCCCCCGCACACCTTAGAGGCCCACTAGCCCCCAGCGGTGGCGCTTCGGGTCACCACCCTAGCCGAGGCAGAGGGACCCCAGCTGCCTGAGTTGGACTGGTTGGCCCCGGAATTCCAACGTCGATCTGGTAAGTCCGTAGGTCTCCCATCAAGGACAGGAAACCAACTGATGCAGGAGAGTGGTACCGCCTCTTTATCTGTAGGTTTCCTGTCCTTGGTGGGCGGATCCCCTCTCTCCGTGGTGCCGTCATGGGCGATCAGAGAAAAATGGCAGTATCAGTTTCTCTGCATTTTTGGTGCACAACCTTAAGGAAATTAAATCATGGTTTTCTGGGGGCCACTAAATGTTATCAGCATGCACAAGAGGCAGCAACAAATGCAGCTGCCTTTGTAAGCAGATAAAACGCACCTTAACATTTGCATTAAAAAAAACGCAACGTGTGAACATAACCTAAGTCCTTGTATCCTGGCTCAAAGCTTCTCATGGTGGTGAGAAATAAAGTGTAGCAGAAAATTGTAACCCCCAGAAGGTGACGATGGCACCCACCCAATTATCAGATAATGTAACAATGGAAGAAGAGGATTTCAGTTTTATGAAAAAGCTGCATTGTATCACTTTTGTGACAATTTCAGGGGTATTCTTCTGTAGGTAGCCTCTCGGCAGGAAGCTGGCGCTGATTGTCACGGGTCACAATATACAGTAGATCATGACCATTGATTACAATGCTGGTAACTGCGGGCCCTGCGGTGGAGGAGGCTGAGGGTTGGGGTATCGGATTGGATGCTTCATTCTGCTCAATCTCTTTGTAATGCACTTAAGTCAAATGTAAAATAAAATTTAAACATTAGAAAACAAGAATTAGGCAAATTGCTTTATTGGCATTGCTAATGAAGAGGCGAGATAATTTTGTTAGCATTAGATGCAGGGAGAGCGTCGCCGGTAATTGCACTGTGTATTTTTATACTGCACAGTAATTAGTAATTACTGGAGGCTTGTGTCGGAGCGGCTATAGGTTCACATTCGGAGGCCGGGCAATAGCTATCGCTAACTTGTCTGATTGCAAGAACGGCCCCGACGTCAGAGCCGGCAAGCGAGGGAGGGAGGCCGTGGTGGTTCTGGGATCAGCCCCGTATAAAGAGCCCACATCTGCCCTCTCAATACTGAGCAGTCTGCGCTCTTCTCTTCCCCCCACATTTCCCCGACACCTGTCTTTTCATGACACTTGCTGAATTACTGCAATTTTTGTAGGAAAAGTGCTGATGTTTGCTGGTGAATAGACGGATGATCTGCATTCAGGAACGTACTGTAGATTTAAGGAGTTCGCCGTCAAACGATCTGTAATAAAAGTCTACATTTTACAGGCAGCAATCTGGTAGCTGCAGACTGGCATAACAAGACTCCACCAATTAATACAAATCAGGAATGAAATTTACATAACAGCCGTGTGTGAACAGAGGACAGAGCACTACCACCAAGTCCAGGGGCCAAACCTCCATCCGGTGCCTCCATCCACCCTTAGATCACCTCTCTATTCGTATAAACACGGGTCATCCTAGACCAGGAGTCCAAAAATCTCCCCCCCCCCACCCCCCCGGGAGACATGTGAAGAACTAATGCCAGCTACCAAGGGGTACATCCCAGGAAAACGGAACTCATTACCTCTGGTCATGTGGTGATATCCAAGTATTTCTATAAAAAGGTCCACAACCTGTCTCCTCCATAGATCTGTGACCTCGTCTCCTGATACTCACCCACACGCAACCTTCGATCCTCTCATAATCTCCTTCTCTACTCCCCTCTTATCTCTTCCTCCCACAACCGCATCCAAGACTTCTCCCGTGCTTCCCCTATACTCTGGAACTCTCTACCCCAACACATCAGACTCTCGCCTACCACAGAAACCTTCAAAAAGAACCTGAAGACCTACCTCTTCCGACAAGTCTACAGCCTGCAAAGATCCTCAACCTACTAAACTGCCGCACAACCAGCTCTACCCTCTCCTAGTGTATCCTCACCCATCCCCTGCAGACTATGAGCCCTCGCGGGCAGGGTCCTCTCTCCTCCTGTATCCTCACCCATCCCCTGCAGACTGTGAGCCCTCGCGGGCAGGGTCCTCCCTCCTCCTGTATCCTCACCCATCCCTTGCAGACTGTGAGCCCTCGCGGGCAGGGTACTCCCTCCTTATGTACCTGTTAGCGCCTTGTTTTGCTCATGTTTATTATACTTGTCTATATTTGACCCTTTCACGTGTAAAGCGCCATGGGATAAATGGCGCTATAAAAATGTATAATAATAATAATTTAAAAAAGTAGAAAATTCACAAATCACACCTTATAAAGGATTTTTTTGGATATTGTCCGTGCTGCTGAACAAATGGAAGTCCGGATATATTCATGAAAAGCAATGGTGGTTTTATTCAACGCATTTCGAAGTCTGTATATGACTTCTTCCTCAGGAAATACCACACTCATATATTTGATGTACTCTAACCCTGTACTCTACTGTAAAGAATTATAATTAATGGTCACCCTGAGTAAGTTTTACCCAGGATATTCCAACAGCAAATCATGTTTCCTTTGTGTAACTCTCATATCCTGAGGGGTGTCCGTACAACAAGTACTCACACTAACAGATTTCATCAAACAGCTGGACTCAACTACAGAGGTAAGTATGAAGATTGCAGAAGAGCATTTATTTTCAAACTGAATTCTTGTAGTTATAGTATACTACAGTATATTATAATACATTAGGAAAAAAACACTATCCTGAGCCAGAGATGAAAGGACTTTAGATTCTTAACAAGGCTGACATACAGAGAGGAAGAAGAGGGGGAAGTTACGGACATCAGAGCTAGGGAGGCGGACAGGGAGAGAGGGAGGACAAACTTCTAACAGACAAAATAGCAACAATACACAACAGCAACAATACACAACAGTAACAATACACAACAGCAACAATACACAACAGCAACAATACAAAACAGCAACAATACACAACAGCAACAATACAAAACAACAGCAATACTCAACAACAATACAAAACAACAGTAATGCACAACAACAATATAAAACAACAGCAATACACAACAGCAACAATACACAACAGCAATATAAAACAGCAACAATACACAACAGCAACAATACAAAACAGCAACAATACACAACAGCAACAATACACAACAGCAACAATACACAACAGCAACAATACAAAAAAGCAACAATACAAAACAACAGCAATACACAACAGCAACAATACAAAACAGCAACAATACACAGCAGCAACAATACACAACAGCAACAATACAAAACAGCAACAATACACAACAGCAACAATACAAAACAGCAACAATACACAACAGTAACAATACAAAACAGCAACAATACACAACAGCAACAATACACAACAGCAACAATACAAAACAGCAAAAATACACAACAGCAACAATACACAACAGCAACAATACAAAACAACAGCAATACACAACAGCAACAATACAAAACAACAGCAATACACAACACCAACAATACAAAAGAGCAACAATACACAACACCAACAATACAAAAGAGCAACAATACACAACACCAACAATACAAAACAGCAACAGTACACAACAGTAACAATACAAAACAGCAACAGTACACAACAGCAACAATACAAAGCAACAATACAAAAAAGCAACAATACAAAATAGCAACAATACACAACAGCAACATTACAAAACAACAGCAATACACAAAAGCAACAATACAAAACAGCAACAATACACAACAGTAAAAATACAAAACAGCAACAATACACAAAAGCAACAATACACAACAGTAACAATACAAAACAGCAACAAAACAGCAACAATACACAAGAGCATCAATACACAACAGTAACAATACACAACAGCAACAATACACAACAGCAACAATACACAACAGTAACAATACAAAACAGCAACAATACAAAACAGCAGTAATACAAAACAGCAACAATACACAACAGCAAGAATACAAAACAACAGCAATACACAACACCAACAATACAAAGCAGCAACAATACACAACAGTAACAATACAAAACAGTAAAAAAACAAAACAGCAACAATACACAAGAGCATCAATACACAACAGTAACAATACAAAACAGCAACAATACACAACAGCAACAACGCACAACAGCAACAATACACAACAGTAACAATACAAAACAGCAACAATACAAAACAGCAGTAATACAAAACAGCAACAATACACAACAGCAACAATACACAACAGCAACAATACAAAACAACAGCAATACACAACACCAACAATACAAAACAGCAACAATACACAACACCAACAATACAAAACAGCAACAATACACAACAGTAACAATACAAAACAGCAACAATACACAACAGCAACAATACACAACAGTAACTATACAAAACAGCAACAGTACACAAAAGCAACAATACAAAACAGCAATAACAAAACAGCAACAATACACAACACCAACAATACAAAACAGCAACAATACACAACAGTAACAATACAAAACAGCAACAATACACAACAGCAACAATACACAACAGTAACTATACAAAACAACAGCAATACACAACACCAACAATACAAAACAGCAAGGGACTGGCCGATGTGCTGGCCAATGGTCTGAGCATCGTGCGTTGGAGCCCGGTTACAACCACATCGTGGCGGATTACTGGCTCTGTCTTCAGCGACTGCGTGGTTGTTGTGGCTGGAAGCCGCGGGGGATTGTTCTCCCCGGCTGAAAGCCCTAGCGGGTCCCCGTGATTTAGAGGATCTGACCCGTGCGCGATGACTCCTATCCGTGCTCAGCGATACATCGGACCCCTCGGATGTTGCTGATGACAGCCATCCTGAGGCCCGGGATCTGCGGCGGCTCCCATGGGAGCTGCGTCTCCGTCTGTGACGGGAGGGGCGTTTAGAGGGGTAGCGCGAATGGTGCCGGGAGTCATCAGAGGAAGAATGGGAGGACGTTCGGCGTCTACGCCTGCGTCCGCCGTTACTTAGCGGTGTAACGTGGGGGATTCTAACATTGTTACTAGGGGGATTACCGTCAGTGTACGGTCCCGCAGTGCTACTGAAAAGGGGGGGAGTTAGGGGGTAACTGTATTCAGCCCCATTGCTGGGATTTGGCGGGGCGGTTAACGGAAAATATTTATTAGGGATTTGGTCAGTGGGGGGAGGTGTAAATGTGTCTGTGTTTGGTGCGTTTAATGATGTTACGCAGTGATTCCCGCTGTACAGCTGTTGAGCGCACTGATCGGTCCTATTGGACCGAACCTCGCGCTCCTCAGCTGACCTGTCACATATACGGCCTGACCCCTGATACCCCTGTGCAGGCATCAGTGCTGCGTCTGCCGGGGGTAAGCTGAAAGTCAGGCCTGGTGGGAAAACCGCGCGCTGAACGGTCTGGTTTGACCGATCAGCGCGCTCTGGGGGCCATGCAGGGTTAGTGCCGGCCTCCAGGTTACCCTCTGCGGGCGGCATATATGTGCCCGCAGGGAAGGTAACGGAGGACCGGCCAGCGCTGTTCTCAGCGCTGAAATGCGGGGACAGGAAGTTGGTGGGCGGGGACAGGAAGTTGGTGGGCGGGGCTACCTCTGACCGCCGGACTGAGCCCGACGAGGGAGCCGGAAGACGCCGGCAGCTGAGAGGCGGCGAGGCCGCCCCCTCCCCAACCTGGAGCCGCTCCGGGGCGCGGGGCAAGCGGGCAGACCGCCTGCCCCCCCGCGCAGCTGAGAGATCCGCCGGAGCAGCCAGGGAAGGGGGCGATGCCTCGCGCCGCCCAGCGCCGCCCGCCTGCTCGCCGCCAGCCACCGGAGCCACGGGGAGAGGAGGCGACGCTGTGCGCCGCTCGGCGCAGCCCGGTGCCCCGTCGGCCAGGGGGGCCACTATGCTTTTGCGGCGTGTGCGGCGCCCGGCCCTTCCCCGCCGCTTCCGAGAGGCCTGTCCAACCTCGGCGGCTGGGAGACCCCCGGACCGCTGCGCGGACGATAGGGGCATCACCGCTTCCCGCTCCGGACCGTGGGGAGGCCGCACAGGACGCCCCCCAGCTAGCAAGCAGGCCGAAGGTGAGGCGACCATAAGGGGCCCCGGGGGCGTGAGGGTGGACGAGACTGACCCGACCAGACCAGATGAGGGGGGTGTGAGCAGGGGGTCGGGAGAGGGCACAGAAAGCTGAGCCCTGATGTCGGCGACAATGGCCTGAAGCCAGTTCTCACCTTTCTGTGCCGCTCTCCTCTGCAAGGCCTCAACCAGGGGGTCCGACATCACTACTACAGGGACAATGCTTCCAGGTGTCCGCCGGGAGGAAAAGAGAAAGTTCCCGGCCGGACGCCTGGATTTAACCCCTGTAGGAGTGGCCGCAGGACCCCTCCCCTCTAGTGACCACTGGCCGGCCGGGGGTCTTCCAATTAGTGCATCACTAAGGGGGAGTGATGCCAGGGGGGATCTGGCACTGACAACCTTTCTGTGCTGCTCTATCTATGTGCTCCCCAGTCAGAGACGCGCACCTTATACAGTACCGCGTCTGCCAAACAGCAACAATACACAACAGCAACAATACACAACAGTAACAATACAAAACAGCAACAAAACAGCAACAATACACAAGAGCATCAATACACAACAGTAACAATACAAAACAGCAACAATACACAACAGCAACAACACACAACAGCAACAATACACAACAGTAACAATACAAAACAGCAACAATACAAAACAGCAGTAATACAAAACAGCAACAATACACAACAGCACAATACACAACAGCAACAATACAAAACAACAGCAATACACAACACCAACAATACAAAACAGCAACAATACACAACACCAACAATACAAAACAGCAACAATACACAACAGTAACAATACAAAACAGCAACAATACACAACAGCAACAATACACAACAGTAACTATACAAAACAGCAACAGTACACAACAGCAACAATACAAAACAGCAATAACAAAATAGCAACAATACACAAGAGCATCAATACACAACAGTAACAATACAAAACAGCAACAATACAAAACAGCAACAATACACAACAGGAACAATACACAACAGCAACAATACACAACAGTAACAATACAAAACAGCAACAATACAAAACAGCAGTAATACAAAACAGCAACAATACACAACAGCAACAATACAAAACAACAGCAATGCACAACACCAACAATACAAAACAGCAACAATACACAACACCAACAATACAAAACAGCAACAATACACAACAGTAACAATACAAAACAGCAACAATACACAACAGTAACTATACAAAACAGCAACAATACACAACAGTAACTATACAAAACAGCAACAATACACAACAGCAACAATACAAAACAGCAACAATAAAAAAACAGCAACAATACACAACAGCAACAATACACAACAGCAACAATACAAAAAAGCAACAATACAAAACAGCAACAATACACAACAGCAACAATGCACAACAGCAACATTACAAAACAACAGCAATAAACAACAGCAACAATACACAACAGCAACAATACACAACAGCAACAATACAAAACAGCAACAATACACAACAGCAACAATACAAAACAACAGCAATACACAACAACAACAATATAAAACAACAGCAATACAAAACAGCAACAATACACAACAGCAACAATAAAAAACAGCAACAATAAAAAACAGCAACAATACACAACAGCAACAATACACAAGAGCAACAATACAAAACAGCAACAATACACAGCAGCAACAATACACAGCAGCAACAATACACAAGAGCAACAATACAAAACAGCAACAATACACAACAGCAACAATACAAAACAGCAACAATACACAACAGTAGCAATACACAACAGCAACAATACACAACAGCAACAATACACAACAGCAACAATACAAAACAGCAATACACAACAGCAACAATACACAACAGCAACAATACACAACAGTAACAATACAAAACAGCAACAATACAAAACAGCAGTAATACAAAACAGCAACAATACACAACAGCAACAATGCACAACAGCAACATTACAAAACAACAGCAATAAACAACAGCAACAATACACAACAGCAACAATACACAACAGCAACAATACAAAACAGCAACAATACACAACAGCAACAATACAAAACAACAGCAATACACAACAACAATATAAACAACAGCAATGCAAAACAGCAACAATACACAACATCAACAATAAAAAACAGCAACAATACACAACAGCAACAATACAAAACAGCAGCAATACACAGCAGCAACAATACACAACAGCAACATTATAAAACAACAGCAAAACACAACAGCGATAATACACAACAGCAACAATACAAAACAGCAACAATACAAAACAGCAACAATACACAACAGCAACAATACAAAACAGCAATACACAACAATACAAAACAACAGCAATACACAACAGCAACAATACAAAACAACAGCAATACACAACACCAACAATACAAAAGACTAACAATACACAACATCAACAATACAAAACAGCAACAATACACAACAGTAACAATACAAAACAGCAAGAATACACAACAGCAACAATACAAAACAGCAACAATACACAACAGCAACAATACAAAGCAACAATACAAAAAAGCAACAATACAAAACAGTAACATTACAAAACAACAGCAATACACAACAGCAACAATACACAACAATACAAAACAACAGCAATAACATCACCAATACAAAACAACAGCAATACACAACAGCAACAATACAAAACAACAGCAATACACACCAGCAACAACACACAACAGCAACAATACAAAGCAACAGCAATACACACCAGCAACAATACACAACAGCAACAATACAAAACAGCAACAATACACAACAGCAACAATACAAAAAAGCAGCAATACAAAACAGCAACAATACACAGCAGCAAAAATAAACAACAGCAACATAGCAAAACACAACAGCAACAATACACAACAGCAACAATACAAAACAGCAACAATACACAACAGCAACAATACAAAACAACAGCAATACACAACAGCAACAATACAAAACAACAGCAGTACACAACAGCAACAATATACAACAACAGCAATACACAACAGTAACAATACAAAACAGCAACAATACACAACAGCAAGAATACACAACAGTAACAATACACAACAGAAACAATACACAACAGCAATACAAAACAGCAACAATACAAAACAACAGCAATACACAACACCCACAATACACAACAGTAACAATACAAAACAGCAACAATACACAACAGCAACAATACACAACAGTAACAATAAAAAACAGGAACAATACACAACAGTGACAATACAAAACAGCAACAATACACAACAGAAACTATACACAACAGCAATACACAACAGCAACAATACAAAACAACAGTAATACACAACACTAACAATACACAACAGTAGCAATACAAAACAGTAACAATACAAAACAGTAACAATACAAAACAACAGCAATAAACAACAGCAACAATACAAAACAACAGCAATACACAACACCAACAATACAAAAGAACAACAATACACAACACCAACAATACAAAACAGCAACAATACACAACAGCAACAATACAAAGCAACAATACAAAAAACAACAATACAAAACAGCAACATTACAAAACAACAGCAATACACAACAGCAACAATACATAACAGCAACAATACACAACAGCAACAATACACAACAATAACAATACAAAACAGCAACAATACAAAACAGCAGTAATACAAAACAGCAACAATACACAACAGCAACAATGCACAACAGCAACATTACAAAACAACAGCAATAAACAACAGCAACAATACACAACAGCAACAATACAAAACAGCAACAATACACAACAGCAACAATACAAAACAACAGCAATACACAACAACAACAATATAAACAACAGCAATGCAAAACAGCAACAATACACAACATCAACAATAAAAAACAGCAACAATACACAATAGCAACAATACACAACAGAAACAATACAAAACAGCAACAATACACAGCAGCAACAATACACAACAGCAACATTACAAAACAACAGCAATACACAACAGCAACAATACACAACAGTAACAATACACAACAGCAACAATACAAAACAGCAACAATACACAACAGCAACAATACAAAACAACAGCAATACTCAACAACAATACAAAACAACAGTAATGCACAACAACAATATAAAACAACAGCAATACACAACAGCAACAATACACAACAGCAATATAAAACAGCAACAATACACAACAGCAACAATACAAAACAGCAATAATACACAACAGCAACAATACACAACAGCAACAATACACAACAGCAACAATGCAATACACAACAGCAACAATACAAAACAGCAACAATACACAACAGCAACAATACAAAACAGCAACAATACACAACAGTAACAATACAAAACAGCAACAATACACAACAGCAACAATACACAACAGCAACAATACAAAACAGCAAAAATACACAACAGCAACAATACACAACAGCAACAATACAAAACAACAGCAATACACAACAGCAGCAATACAAAACAACAGCAATACACAACACCAACAATACAAAAGAGCAACAATACACAACACCAACAATACAAAAGAGCAACAATACACAACACCAACAATACAAAACAGCAACAGTACACAACAGTAACAATACAAAACAGCAACAGTACACAACAGCAACAATACAAAGCAACAATACAAAAAAGCAACAATACAAAATAGCAACAATACACAACAGCAACATTACAAAACAACAGCAATACACAAAAGCAACAATACAAAACAGCAACAATACACAACAGTAAAAATACAAAACAGCAACAATACACAAAAGCAACAATACACAACAGTAACAATACAAAACAGCAACAAAACAGCAACAATACACAAGAGCATCAATACACAACAGTAACAATACACAACAGCAACAATACACAACAGCAACAATACACAACAGCAACAATACACAACAGTAACAATACAAAACAGCAACAATACAAAACAGCAGTAATACAAAACAGCAACAAAACACAACACCAACAATACAAAACAGCAACAATACACAACAGTAAAAAAACAAAACAGCAACAATACACAACAGCAACAATACACAACAGTAACAATACAAAACAGCAACAAAACAGCAACAATACACAAGAGCATCAATACACAACAGTAACAATACAAAACAGCAACAATACACAACAGCAACAACACACAACAGCAACAATACACAACAGTAACAATACAAAACAGCAACAATACAAAACAGCAACAATACACAACAGCAACAATACACAACAGCAACAATACAAAACAACAGCAATACACAACACCAACAATACAAAACAGCAACAATACACAACACCAACAATACAAAACAGCAACAATACACAACAGTAACAATACAAAACAGCAACAATACACAACAGCAACAATACACAACAGTAACTATACAAAACAGCAACAGTACACAACAGCAACAATACAAAACAGCAATAACAAAACAGCAACAATACACAAGAGCATCAATACACAACAGTAACAATACAAAACAGCAACAATACAAAACAGCAACAATACACAACAGGAACAATACACAACAGCAACAATACACAACAGTAACAATACAAAACAGCAACAATACAAAACAGCAGTAATACAAAACAGCAACAATACACAACAGGAACAATACACAACAGCAACAATACACAACAGTAACAATACAAAACAGCAACAATACAAAACAGCAGTAATACAAAACAGCAACAATACACAACAGGAACAATACACAACAGCAACAATACACAACAGTAACAATACAAAACAGCAACAATACAAAACAACAGCAATGCACAACACCAACAATACAAAACAGCAACAATACACAACAGTAACAATACAAAACAGCATCAATACACAACAGTAACTATACAAAACAGCAACAATACACAACAGCAACAATACAAAACAGCAACAATAAAAAAACAGCAACAATACACAACAGCAACAATACACAACAGCAACAATACAAAAAAGCAACAATACAAAACAGCAACAATACACAACAGCAACAATGCACAACAGCAACATTACAAAACAACAGCAATAAACAACAGCAACAATACACAACAGCAACAATACACAACAGCAACAATACAAAACAGCAACAATACACAACAGCAACAATACAAAACAACAGCAATACAAAACAACAGCAATACAAAACAGCAACAATACACAACAGCAACAATAAAAAACAGCAACAATAGAAAACAGCAACAATACACAACAGCAACAATACACAAGAGCAACAATACAAAACAGCAACAATACACAGCAGCAACAATACACAGCAGCAACAATACACAACAGCAACAATACAAAACAGCAACAATACACAACAGCAACAATACAAAACAGCAACAATACACAACAGTAACAATACACAACAGCAACAATACACAACAGCAACAATACACAACAGCAACAATACAAAACAGCAATACACAACAGCAACAATACACAACAGCAACAATACACAACAGTAACAATACAAAACAGCAACAATACAAAACAGCAGTAATACAAAACAGCAACAATACACAACAGCAACAATGCACAACAGCAACATTACAAAACAACAGCAATAAACAACAGCAACAATACACAACAGCAACAATACACAACAGCAACAATACAAAACAGCAACAATACACAACAGCAACAATTCAAAACAACAGCAATACACAACAACAATATAAACAACAGCAATGCAAAACAGCAACAATACACAACATCAACAATAAAAAACAGCAACAATACACAACAGCAACAATACAAAACAGCAGCAATACACAGCAGCAACAATACACAACAGCAACATTATAAAACAACAGCAATACACAACAGCGATAATACACAACAGCAACAATACAAAACAGCAACAATACAAAACAGCAACAATACACAACAGCAACAATACAAAACAGCAATACACAACAATACAAAACAACAGCAATACACAACAGCAACAATACAAAACAACAGCAATACACAACACCAACAATACAAAAGACTAACAATACACAACATCAACAATACAAAACAGCAACAATACACAACAGTAACAATACAAAACAGCAAGAATACACAACAGCAACAATACAAAACAGCAACAATACACAACAGCAACAATACAAAGCAACAATACAAAACAGTAACATTACAAAACAACAGCAATACACAACAGCAACAATACACAACAGTAACAATACAAAACAGCAACAATACACAACAGTAACTATACAAAACAGCAACAATACACAACAGCAACAATACAAAACAGCAACAATAAAAAAACAGCAACAATACACAACAGCAACAATACACAACAGCAACAATACAAAAAAGCAACAATACAAAACAGCAACAATACACAACAGCAACAATGCACAACAGCAACATTACAAAACAACAGCAATAAACAACAGCAACAATACACAACAGCAACAATACACAACAGCAACAACACAAAACAGCAACAATACACAACAGCAATACAAAACAACAGCAATACACAACAACAACAATATAAAACAACAGCAATACAAAACAGCAACAATACACAACAGCAACAATAAAAAACAGCAACAATACACAACAGCAACAATACACAAGAGCAACAATACAAAACAGCAACAATACACAGCAGCAACAATACACAGCAGCAACAATACACAACAGCAACAATACAAAACAGCAACAATACACAACAGCAACAATACAAAACAGCAACAATACACAACAGTAACAATACACAACAGCAACAATACACAACAGCAACAATACACAACAGCAACAATACAAAACAGCAATACACAACAGCAACAATACACAACAGCAACAATACACAACAGTAACAATACAAAACAGCAACAATACAAAACAGCAGTAATACAAAACAGCAACAATACACAACAGCAACAATGCACAACAGCAACATTACAAAACAACAGCAATAAACAACAGCAACAATACACAACAGCAACAATACACAACAGCAACAATACAAAACAGCAACAATACAAAACAACAGCAATACACAACAACAACAATATAAACAACAGCAATGCAAAACAGCAACAATACACAACATCAACAATAAAAAACAGCAACAATACACAACAGCAACAATACAAAACAGCAGCAATACACAGCAGCAATACACAACAGCAACATTATAAAACAACAGCAATACACAACAGCGATAATACACAACAGCAACAATACAAAACAGCAACAATACAAAACAGCAACAAAACACAACAGCAACAATACAAAAAAGCAGCAATACAAAACAGCAACAATACACAGCAGCAATAATAATACACAACAGCAACATTAAAAAACAACAGCAAAACACAACAGCAACAATACACAACAGCAATAATACACAACAGCAACAATACAAAACAGCAATACACAACAGTAACAATACAAAACAGTAACAATACAAAACAGCAACAATACACAACAGCAACAATACACAACAGTAACAATGCAAAACAGCAACAATACACAACAGCAACAATACAAAACAGCAAAAATACACAACAGCAACAATACAAAACAACAGCAATACACAACAGCAACAATACAAAACAACAGCAATACACAACAGCAACAATATAAAACAACAGTAATACACAACAGCAACAATACACAACAGCTACAATACACAACAGCAACAATACAAAACAGCAACAATACACAACAGCAACAATACAAAACAGCAATACACAACAGCAACAATACAAAACAACAGCAATACACAACACCAACAATACACAACAGTAACAATGCAAAACAGCAACAATACACAACAGCAACAATACACAACAGTAACAATACACAACAGAAACAATACACAACAGAAACAATACACAACAGCAATACAAAACAGCAACAATGCAAAACAACAGCAATACACAACCCCAACAATACACAACAGTAACAATACAAAACAGCAACAATACACAACATTAACAATAAAAAACAACAACAATACACAACAGTGACAATACAAAACAGCAACAATACACAACAACAGCAATACAAAACAGCAACAATACAAAACAACAGTAATACACAACACTAACAATACACAACAGTAACAATACGAAACAGTAACAATACAAAACAGTAACAATACAAAACAACAGGAATACACAACAGCAACAATACAAAACATCAGCAATACAGAACACCAACAATACAAAAGAGCAACAATACACAACACCAACAATACAAAACAGCAACAATACACAACAGTAACAATACAAAACAGCAACAATACACAACAGCAACAATACAAAACAGCAACAATACACAACAGCAACAATACAAAGCAACGAATATAAAAAAGCAACAATACAAAACAGCAACATTACAAAACAGCAGCAATACACAACAGCAACAATACACAACAATAGAAAACAACAGCAGTACACATCACCAATACAAAACAACAGCAATACACAACACCAACAATACACAACAGCAACAATACAAAACAACAGCAATACACACCAGCAACAATACACAACAGCAACAATACAAAACAGCAACAATACACAACAGCAACAATACAAAAAAGCAGCAATACAAAACAGCAACAATACACAGCAGCAACAATACACAACAGAAACAATACAAAACAACAGCAATACACAACAGCAACATTACAAAACAACAGCAAAACACAACAGCAACAATACACAACAGCAACAATACAAAACAACAGCAATACACAACACCAACAATACACAACAGTAACAATACAAAACAGCAACAATACACAACAGCAACAATACACAACAGTAACAATACACAACAGAAACAATACACAACAGCAATACAAAACAGCAACAATACAAAACAACAGCAATACACAACCCCAACAATACACAACAGTAACAATACAAAACAGCAACAATACACAACAGCAACAATACACAACATTAACAATAAAAAACAGCAACAATACACAACAGTGACAATACAAAACAGCAACAATACACAACAGAAACTATACACAACAACAGCAAAACACAACAGCAACAATACAAAACAACAGTAATACACAACACTAACAATACACAACAGTAACAATACGAAACAGTAACAATACAAAACAGTAACAATACAAAACAACAGGAATACACAACAGCAACAATACAAAACAACAGCAATACACAACACCAACAATACAAAAGAGCAACAATACACAACACCAACAATACAAAACAGCAACAATACACAACAGTAACAATACAAAACAGCAACAATACACAACCGCAACAATACAAAACAGCAACAATACACAACAGCAACAATACACAACAGCAACAATACAAAGCAACAATATAAAAAAGCAACAATACAAAACAGCAACATTACAAAACAGCAGCAATACACAACAGCAACAATACACAACAGCAACAATACACAACAATACAAAACAACAGCAGTACACATCACCAATACAAAACAACAGCAATACACAAAACCAACAATACACAACAGCAACAATACAAAACAACAGCAATACACACCAGCAACAATACACAACAGCAACAATACAAAACAGCAACAATACACAACAGCAACAATACAAAAAAGCAGCAATACAAAACAGCAACAATACACAGCAGCAACAATACACAACAGTAACAATACAAAACAGCAACAATACGCAACAGTAAAAATACACAACAGCAACAATACACAACAGTAACAATACAAAACAGCAACAATACGCAACAGTAAAAATACACAACAGCAACAATACACAGCAGTAACAATACAAAACAGCAACAATACACAACAGCAACAATACACAACAGCAACAATACACAACAGTAACAATACAAAACAGCAACAATACACAACACCAACAATACACAACAGTAACAATACACAACAGCAACAATACAAAACAGCAACAATACAACACAGCAATACACAACAGCAACAATACAAAACAACAGCAATACACAACACCAACAATACACAACAGTAACAATACAAAACAGCAACAATACACAACAGCAACAATACAAAACAGCAACAATACACAACAGTGACAATACAAAACAGCAACAATACAAAACAGCAACAATACACAACAGCAACAATACAAAAAAGCAACAAAACACAACAGCAACAATACAAAACAACAGCAATACACAACAGCAACAATACAAAACAACAGCAATACACAACAGCAACAATACAAAACAGCAACAATACACAACACCAACAATTCAAAACAGCAACAATACACAACAGGAACAATACAAAACAACAATACACAACACCAACAATACAAAACAGCAACAATACACAACAGCAACAACACAATACTATACAATAGTGTATGGTTCCCAAGTCAGGGACTGTGACAAACAGAGAGTGTCAGAACTTACTTTATTATTAATAATTGCACCCAAATACTTTTTGAGGAAAATCACCCAAAGGTCACTGGAAAATACAACATTATATCATAAAGCATTCATTGTAATCAGGTTTATTAAATGTCTTTACTAATCAAAAATGCTTCCAGCACTGAGCACCTACTTATTAACAGAGCCGGAAGTCTGAGACCTCGTTTGTCATCTGATGATTCAGCGGCAAACAAAAAAGTGAAGCTGAGAAGGGTATTCTAGTTACTAAAAACTATATATGCACAAGATAGGAAAGAACTACCATGTTGGTGGTGGTCTGACCCTCGAGACTCCCCCAATTTCCTTGTGCAGGGGACGGTGCATGCATATGACCAGTGTTGCTGAATTCGATCTCTAATGGACTGCCAGACACAGCTCGTACATATTGCTTACATGTGGATAGGCCTCCTTTTGCAGTAAGTGGAATGCCCCTTTAACTAGAGTAAATCATTCATACCTTGCTTGCCCATTACACATTGACATTAGTTCTTCATGTTTTTGTCTTTGGGAATGATTATTATACCTGCGAGGTATGGAAACCAACCAACATCCCTCTTGAATTCTTGCCTTTTGTTGGTAGACGAGGCTCAGCACCCATCATCTCGCCGCTGCTCTACATAAACAGGTCAGGATTATCATAAATACTCCAACTGTCCTATAATGTTAGAGAAAAACTCATAGAAGAAATAGCTCCGTCCACCAGTAAATGAAGAACTGAAATCCCTCTGGGTCAGAGAACTGAATCCCGTAATCCCTTTCAAGAATTATCTAGTGTTTTCTCAAAAATATTGAAGTAGATTTGCCAGGGCTGTCTCACCAGGGAGATAAAGTGTAAATCTAAGCCGCCCTCCGGGTAAAGAACCATTTTTCTAGGAAAGAAAATTACTTTCTTTGAGATGGGACCACGTTGAGTAACTCGTCCCACCGGCTCTCTGGTACATGGCGCTCCATAGAGAAATTACACATCTGCCAAATGCACTTAACTTCTTCCAGCCCGAGACGCGCCTCTGCTGTTTCTTCAGTCTCGTAGATGGCGTTCATCTTCTCGGCAGATCTGTGGCTCATTGCACATACTCCTTCATCCATCTTGGCGCATCACTCAGGGAAGTATCAGCCGCTCGATTTGTCATCATCCTCCTCTATAAGATGAGTGTTGGCGTGCCGAGCACCAACACTGCCGATATTAATGACTCACTAAACTCTTTCTGTTCCTACTTAACAGTTATTAAAAGGAAACTGCAGAGAGCTGGCTTCAAGTGGAGACACTCTAGTAGTAATCCATCCTTACACAGGGTTCAGAGAAGCGACTTTGTCAAAGTGGATAGTAGCAGACGAGTGATTTTCAACCTGGACCAAATGGCCGAGTGAAAAGAAAAAAACACAAACCAAACAGCCGCACATGCTCGTCTCTACCATTTCTTAATGGATGAACTGGAAAGATGGATGACACTATCGGTTTAATATGCATCCATTGCAAAGAGCACATAGGAAACTGAATTAGACCTTTATTATTTTTTAGTTCTGGATATTGTGCACAGGGAGGGGGATCATATGTGAGGGTCGATATGTGTCCCCCAGGATGTGGAAGGGGTCCTCTTAGACCCTCTGGAGTGCCTTGTGGTCACAGCAGGACGCCTGTGAGTCACAGGGCAAAATAAAAATGTGTCAGGACTCTGAACATTTTTTTACCTTTTGTGCATTACTGCGCTTTTCCAAGATGGCGTCTTTGGTCTCATGTACACTGTGTCTTCCTGCTATAAAACTCCAACCCAGCCTTCAGTCTGTGCTAGAGTATTCTGCCTTGCATCCAGCTCCGGACCTCTGATTACTACCTGGCTATATACCTGCTCCTGTGAACCTGTGTGGTGATCCTGCTACACCAGTTTCAAGTAATCCTCCTTCATCTGCTGCTCGTGTTTACTTCCATCTGCATTTGCTGGACATGTAAGCTGTTTCTGCTCTGCAAAAAGCTGAGACTATTAACCAGGCCTCCCTGGTTGAGCGAAGATATGATTTGAACTGCCTTATAAGCTTATCTATCTGTGTTTGGACTAAGACAAGGATTTATTCGTGTCAAGTATCCTCAAGAATAACTGTGCTTCATAGACTTTCTGCTTGATTGCATTTTCCTCTGAAGTTTCCTATAGACTGCTAAGCTGCGTTTAATATTTACACCAAGTGTTGTGGACTTGAGTTTCTCTCTGCACCTGTTTGAATCACCGTGTGATAATATAGACTTTACCACTCTTAAAACTGTGTCCTGAAGTTGTCTTGTTCCACGCAAAGAGTCTCCTGAGTTATCCCCTATAATTATTACAGGATACTCTAGCCTAAAAAAAAAAAAGGAGACTGCTGGAACAATGACTGCAGAAAGCAGATTAGAGCAGGTGTTTTCCATAATTAGATCACTGCAGAAAGATGTGGAAGGTCTGCAAAAGAAGTTTGGAAGCTTTGAACACAATCAACAAGTGTTTGGACAAACTTTGCAGGACTTAAGCAACCGCATGGCAGCCTAGGAAAACAAACTTGCTGGCATAGAGTCCCAGTATGGACGGGCTTTTCAGGACATAAGCACGCAAATAGCTGCACAAATGACTTTACCCTCTGGGCAACCACAACCAGCTAGCCCATCTAATTTGCCCCCATTCAGATTTAATGGTGATCGCAACAAATTTTGTGGCTTTGTGAATCAATGTATGCTATATTTTGATGTGCATGCTGACCGTTTTCCTAATGATAGACTCAAAGTATTGTGTGTAATAATGCTGCTGACCGCACGAGCGCTCGCTTGGGCGAATCCGATGATTGAGTCTCGTGACCCACGGTTAAATAACTTGGATGATTTCTTGGCCGCTATGGCATTAATGTTTGATGATCCTGGCAGACGCGGTACTGTATAAGGTGCGCGTCTCTGACTGGGGAGCACCTAGATAGAGCAGCACAGAAAGGATGTCAGTGCCAGTTCCCCCCTAGCATCACTCCCCTTTAGTGATGCACTAATTGGAAGACCCCCAGCCGGCCAGTGGTCACTGGAGGGGAGGGGTCCTACGGCCACTCCTACAGGGGTTAAATCCAGGTGTCCGGCCGGGAACTTCCTCTTTTCCTCCCGGCGGACACCTGGAAGCTTTTGTCTGTACCCCTGCAATAATGTCGGACCCCCTGGTTGAGGCCCTGCTGAAGGGAGCAGCACAGAAAGGTGAGCACTGGCTTCAGGCCATTTTTTTCCAGGGTCAGGGCTCAACTTTCTGTCCCCTCTCCTCCCCCCCTGCTCACAATCCCCTCACCCGGTCCATTTCCCCTGCACCTCCAGGTCCCTGCGTGTCCGGCTCGCCCCCGACCGGCACCCCAGCTGCGGGTCGCTGTGTGCCGGGGGTCCGGAGAGCGGAGCTGCCCAGTGTCCTACGCCGGAGCCCCTCTCTGTACCGCAGCGGTCTGCCCGGATTCCTACGCCGGAGCCACTCTCGGCATCGCAGCGGTCCGGGGCCCTCCCTGCTGCGGGTGTGCAGGCGACTGCCCGGAGGAGGCGGGGTCGGGCTGGGTGACGCACCCGCCGTAAAAATGTTCACAGTCCCCCGTCAGAGGGGGCGGTGGGTCGTGCCGGTACGCGTGCGGCGCCGCCACTTTCCCCCGCAGCGTGGGGGTGCAGCGCCGGGCGGCTAGAGGCATCGCCCCATTCCCCGACCGCTCCGGTGATGCTGCGGGCGGTGCAGGGGGAGGGGCGGACCGCCCGCTTACCCCGCGCCCCAGAGCGGCTCCAGGTCGGGGAGGGGGCGGCCTTGCCGCCTCGCAGCTGCCGGCGACGTCCGGCTCCCTCCTCGGGCTCGGTCCGTCGCTCCGAGCAAGCTCCGCCCACATACTTCCGGTCCCCGCCCACATACTTCCGGTCACCGCATCAAAGCGCTGAAAACAGCGCTAGCTAGCCAGTCCTCCATTACCTTCCCTGCGGGCACATATATGCCGCCCGCAGGAGTAGCCTGGAGACTGGCATTAACGCCACACGGTCTCCAGAGCGCGCTGATCGGTCGCACCAGACCGATCAGCGCGCTGATTGTTTACCTGGCCTTACCTCCAGCCTACCCCCGGCAGACGCAGCACTGATTCCTGCTCGGGGGTATCAGGGGTCAGGCCGTGGAGGTTACAGCGCAGCTGAAGAGCGCATTGTTCGGTCCAAAAGAACCGAGCAAGGCGCTCAACAGCTGCACAGCGGGAATCACTGCGAAAGATCAGTAAACGCACCAAACACGGACATATTTACACCTCCCCCCACTGCCCAAAATCCTAATAAACAGTATACGTTTACCGCCGCCCTGTCAAATTCCAGCAACGGGATAGAATACGGTTACCTCCTAACCCCCCCCCCCCCACACTCCTAAGTAGCACTACGGAACCGTACACTGCCATTAATCCCCCTTGTAATAATGTTAGAACCCCCCCCATTACACCGCTGAGCAACGGTGGACGAAGGCGTAGACGCCAAACGTCCTCCCAATCCTCCTCGGACAACTCCCATCACCATTCGCGCTACCCCTCTAAACACCCCTCCCGTCACCGTCGAGTTTCCCCATCCTGCGACATCACCCTGTCATCATCTGCGGGGGGTCCTCCAGGATCGGAGTACACTCGTCCAGAGTCACACAGCGGTGAGTGTTCCAAGGGTGGCAAGGAAATGTTACAAGAAATGGAGCTAACTTCAGCGGTAAAGGAGTCAATCCTACAACTATCACACTCTAGCGAACAAGTGGTGAACAATACAGCACCACAATCCGCTAATCTACACAAAGACGCCTTCTTCTGCGGGATCAGCCTGCTAGGCGCCCATATAGATCAGGAAACTAGACAAAAAATCTGGAGCAACGATTATGTGGACATATGGTCGCTGATATCAGCGGACCAACAAACGGTGGATAAAGTCAACGATAGGAATTTCGATAGGGGGAGATCAAAAAATTGCATTAACCATTAATAATTGGCTCCAGGCCTTCGCAGTATTGGGCTGTATTATGGGCCAGAAACATCCGGAACGCTGCTCCGAATTGTTATATATCAGGACACGATATATAGTTCGTACAAGTCGCACGGCGGTTCAGCCTGGCGTCTGTACGACAAGGAGTTCCGCAGGCGTCTGGCCCTACAGCCCGATCTAGGCTGGGGGGTTAAAGCAACAGACGTATGGTTGGCCCCCTGGCTAAAGCTCTACCCCAATAAGAAAGCGGGTTTTTATTCCCTTTAGGCTAACAAGAACGCCAACCCTATCCGATAACCTAATATCGGCTCGCGAATTTCCCCAAATGCTTAGACAAAAAATTGAAAATGAGGTAGAACTGGGTAGAATAGCAGGCCCCCTTTAAGTCGCTCCCCTTCAAAACCATTAAAATATCATCACTAGGCATACCAAAAATGAAACCCTGTAGTTACCGCCTAATCCATCATTTATCTCACCCAAAGGGCGGTTCGGTTAACGCTGCAATTTCACCAGAAGAAGCTTCCGTATCATCATTATTGGGCCTACTGACGTTCGCCTGTCGCGTAATGCCGGTCGGCAGTGCATTCTCGCGCAGACTTTCTTTGGCAACAAAAGGCGCTTCGCAGCCCGGCCATAGAATTAGGCTCACTCGTTCGCTAAAAGCCGTTCTGTTAGTATGGCAGACGTCCTGCAATCGTACAACGGTTACACGTGCGTCATGGATAGAGAGATCACATGCTAGGAATTAGTGCTGACAATAGGGTGGAACAAAACAGAGGGTTTTGCAGCAATCTACAAAAACCAATGGTGCAAATCTGATTGGCCAGGGAAATGGACGACAACAAAGTGGGGGCAAGATCCAGCCCTATGGGAATTGTTTGCGGTTGTAACGGCATTGGAGTTATGGGCCGATCAGTTGAGAAACATGAACATTCATTTCCCAAAAAAAAAAAAATGGGAAAACAGCAAAGAGATTAAATCACATGTCTTCTTCATCCTTGCCCATACTCGCTCTTTTGCGCCAGCTAGCGCTGATATGCCTAGAAAGCAATATTTGGTGTAGAGCCACCGTGGTGGCGGAAGTTGACGATAATATCATTAGCCCACTGTTAGTTTCCAATTGGCAGGCTTTCAGAATCCAGCAGCCCAACGCGCAACCGCGGGGACACAGTGGCCAATCATTGATGCCCTTATTCCGGGCCTCCGTTTCCCCAGCTACCTGGCTGGTGTATGGTAAGGCTTGGGAGGAGTGGTGCTCACTAAGTCAGGGTAGGCCAGTTGACGAAAGCGTCGGAACACGAAGCGCGGTGACGGATGAGGGAAGGCAGGGCCTCGAGGACCTCGGCACAACGGAAATTAGCGGGACTAGCATTTTTTCTTTCAATTATTGGGATGGAAAATACAGCAAAACAAGGCAGAGATGCTTACCTGCCTAGGCCACCAAACAAATGCACTCTCAGGATGCAGTGGACCCATGTGGTAGAAGAAACACAGGTGCAGCATAACCGATGAAGCAGCCACTCACAACCTACCAAATTAATGGAGGGGGTGGCTGCTTGGCACATTGCCGCACATAAAAGACTTGTATGCGGCGCTGTTCACACAATGGAGATGCACAGCATCCAGGCAGGCCAATGTGTGAACAGCGCCGCATACAAGTCTTTTATGTGCGGCAATGTGCCAAGCAGCCACCCCCTCCATTAATTTGGTAGGTTGTGAGTGGCCAAAATATTAACCAATACCTCACATAGAATTTTTTTTTTTTTATGTGTTTTTTGCACTTTTTTTTCAGGGTGCAGTTGGGCCCATTTTTGTCTTGTAAACTGTGGTGTCTGTTCACATGGGGTGCATTTGGATAGCGCTGGGCAGGCCCGCCTGATCTAATAGAAGGGTGTCACTACTAGGCCTGCCTGGATGCTGTGCATCTCCATTGTGTGAACAGCGCCGCATACAAGTCTTTTATGTGCGGCAATGTGCCAAGCAGCCACCCCCTCCATTAATTTGGTAGGTTGTGAGTGGCTGCTTCATCGGTTATGCTGCACCTGTGTTTCTTCTACCACATGGGTCCACTGCATCCTGAGAGTGCATTTGTTTGGTGGCCTAGGCAGGTAAGCATCTCTGCCTTGTTTTGCTGTATTTTCTATTTTTGGAGGATCTTTGAATCCTCTTTTTGTGCTTTTGCTGTTTAGAATTATTGGGATGGGTAGACGTAACTAAGTCCTTCTGCATAAGACAAGCCATAAAAGGTTGGAAAAGGCTTCAGCCAAGAATGTCGCCGCCCCATTTCTCTGAGACTATTGCAGGACCTGATTGCGATATCCCCGTCAGTCTGCTCATCGCAATATGAGGCGGCCCTCATACCGGCAGCTTTTGCGACCGTCTTTTTCGGAGCACTGCGTATTAGTGAATTGCTACCGCGGTCAAAAAACACGTCGGAAGGAGGCCTAATTAATGAGGGCATAGTTATATACAGCGACGCCCTGCGCATCAGGGTTTGAAAATCCAAATGCGATCCCACCGGTAGGGGCACATGGGTCCCGGTTAACTCTACAGAGGGCTCAGCTTGCCCTCTGAAAATTGTTAAAAGATACGATGTAATAGGACACGCTGGTAGATTTTTCTTCACTCAATCTTCACTCATACAGACGGGTCCCCTCTGACCAAGTACCAATTCCAGGCACAGTTCAAGCTATGCTTAAAAAAAAAAAAAAAAAAAACGGATCCAAAGGAGTATGGAACACATTCGTTCCGGATAGGGGCGGCCACAGAGGCAGCTAAGGCAGGAGTGTCAAGAGGCCGAAGTGCAGAGAATGGGTCTTTGGAAGTCCGCATGCTTCGCCAGATACATAAGACCCGACTTGCTTAATTAACATGTGTTGTCTCTTACAGGGGTTGAAGTTTGGGTTGTAGGAGATTCCTACGTATACTGGGCCGAAGAGAGGGCCAAACTGCGGCCGGGAGGAACAAATCTTTACCTCCCGGGCATAAACGTTAACTGGAGGGATGTCAGAGGCCTCCAGCGGAAGCAGGTGTTCAAGGAGATGGTTGGCATAGCAAGGATGGCGGAGCACCTGGTGATAATGGTCTTACACGTGGGTGGCAATGACCTTGGCAAACAAAAGGTGGCCGAATTGTACAAATGGGAGACAACTGATATGGATTGGTTCAGCTGTCTATTCAGGAACATGATACTGGTGTGGTCGGATGGAACACCACGGGACCTATGGCGAGGAGCAAGAGATAAAAGAGCCATAGAGCGGACAAGGGGTAAATTCAATGCTCGGATTGGAAAATGTGTGAGGAAAAGGCGGTATCGTGATTCGTCACCAATACCTATAAGGGGATAACACGCTACAATTAAGACCGGACGGAGTTCACCTAACGGACATTGGCCTCGATAATTCTTGTTGGGTTTACAGGATGGGGTTGAACAGGCCCTAACATTGATGGGTGGGGTCGGAGTCCCGCGTAGGTAATACACGGGATCCTCCGTGGCGGAAGAAGCGGAGGAGGGCAAAGGTCGTAACCGCTCGTTGGGCCAATTCCCCTGTCGATCACGGACAGGAGCTCGGCGCGAGCCGCTCGTTACGATATGTAATTGCCTTTCTCTGATTATTTAATTAATAAACTGTGACCGACCTGTTCAACCCACCTAGGACTGTGTGTGTTTCATTACGGGATTGATGGGAGGGGGGAAGGCACTGGTTACGACACCCAGGTCTCCACAGTCTGGCAGACGCGGTACTGTATAAGGTGCGCGTCTCTGACTGGGGAGCACCTAGATAGAGCAGCACAGAAAGGATGTCAGTGCCAGTTCCCCCCTAGCATCACTCCCCTTTAGTGATGCACTAATTGGAAGACCCCCAGCCGGCCAGTGGTCACTGGAGGGGAGGGGTCCTACGGCCACTCCTACAGGGGTTAAATCCAGGTGTCCGGCCGGGAACTTCCTCTTTTCCTCCCGGCGGACACCTGGAAGCTTTTGTCCCACCCTCCCTCCCTTTTAAAGGCTATTGGGGATACTAACCCGCGGGATAATGTAAATTTGTAAAGTCTATGGCAATTTAAAAAAAAAAAAAAAAAAATGTGTATATAAGCATGTGGATGTAACTAACCTTAGTAATTTTATTAATTCACAGCGGAAGAAGCGGAGGAGGGCAAAGGTCGTAACCGCTCGTTGGGCCAATTCCCCTGTCGATCACGGACAGGAGCTCGGCGCGGGCCGCTCGTTACGATATGTAATTGCCTTTCTCTGATTATTTAATTAATAAACTGTGACCGACCTGTTCAACCCACCTAGGACTGTGTGTGTTTCATTACGGGATTGATGGGAGGGGGGAAGGCACTGGTTACGACACCCAGGTCTCCACAGTCTAATCGCCGTGCAACCGCTGAATCGGCTTTATTGTCTTTACGCCAGGCAAAACGTTCTGTTATTGAGTATGCTACTGAATTCAGGAGATTAGCGGTAGATACCAATTGGGACAGTTATGCAAAATTGCCTATTTTTAAAAGGGGTCTGTCTAGTATTGTAAAAGATGAACTAGCTCGCTCTGAGTCACCACAAGAGCTATAGACATTTATACAGCATTGTGTGGGCATAGACATTCGCCTTACTGAGCGTAGGCAGGAGAAATTTGCTGCATATAACCGTATTTCTAATTTTTCCCTTCCTTCCAAAGAGCCTGCAGGTAAAACCTCTCGGGAGGTGGAGGAGGTGCCCATGCAAATTGATTCCATTCAGAGGCGCGAGATCAATGAGCGCCGGGAGCATCGCCTTCGTGAAAGTCTGTTTCTACTGCGGCCAGTCTGACCACTTCTTGATCAATTGTCCTAAGTGTCCTAGACGGCCTAACAAGGTGCTAGCAGCAGTAGGGGAGTATGACAACTGTGATGATGAATCTTGACATCTCTGAATGTAGCCTGCCTTTAAACGTTGTATTCCATTCACTTTCTATGACTTCACCCCCCAAGGAGCTGAAGGAGAAGAACTCTCACTGTTCTCTCTGTATTAAGATCCTGTGTTCAGGACAGTGGATTTCCAGTGCAGCTATGATTGACTCAGGTGCAGGTGGCAATTTCATGGATATCGCATTTGCCAAGGAACATGGTATTGAAATTCAGCAAAGAGCCTCTCCAATTACCATGGAAACAGTGGATGGGTCACCTTTAATCTCTGGGCCTGTGGATCAGGAGACCGTACCCCTTGAAATTTTGTTGGAGCCTAATCATCAGGAGCAACTTTCTTTCTTGCTAATTTCTTCTCCTCATTTTCCTGTGATTTTAGGCATTCTTTGGTTGCATTCTCAGAACCCAATTATCAACTGGGAGACCAAGGAGATTATCTTTCCAACAAGGAGCAACTCAGCGTTAACAGAAGCTGTCCCTGAGTCCACGGCTACGGAACCACATGTACAGGTATTTTCTTTACCTCCAGCATATAAAGAGTTCTCTGACATCTGTGACAAGAAGAATGCAGATCAGCTTCCTCCACACAGGCATTATGACTGTCCCATTGAGCTGCTTCCTGGGGCAGCTATTCCTTTTGTTAACGTATACCCTTTGGCGGCACCTGAGCTTCAAGCCTAAAGGAGTATATTGATGAAATTCTGGCCAAAGGCTTCATACGTCCTTCTTCCTCACCAGCAGGGGCACCTATATTTTTTGTAAAAAAGAAGGATAGGACCCTGAGACCCTGTGTTGACTATCGGGAACTCAATAAGGTAACCGTATGAAACCGTTACCCTTTGCCTCTGATTCCCGAATTACTGGAAAGAGTCCACCATGCTAAGGTGTTCTCTAAACTGGATCTTTGTGGGGCTTATAATTTGGTGCGTATTCGTCCAGGGGATGAGTGGAAGACAGCATTCCGATGCCGGTATGAACACATTGAATATCTCGTGATGCCCTTCGGGCTTTGTAATGCCCCTGCAACATTTCAACACCTTGCTAGTGACATTTTCAGAGATTTGTTGGACTAGTTTGTGGTGATCTATTTGGACGATATTCTAATCTTTTCTGACTCTCTACAGGAACATGAAGAACATGTCAAAGCTGTTTTAAGACATCTGAAAGAGAACCATCTGTATATCAAGCCGGATAAATGCGAGTTCCATCGTTCTGAAATACAGTTCTTAGGTTATATCATCTCTCCCCAGGGGCTGAACATGGAATCTCGTAAGATTCAGACTATCCTTGACTGGCCAGTACCCAAGAACATTAAGGAGGTCCAACGTTTTATTGGTTTTGCAAATTTCTACAGACGCTTCATTCGACATTTTTCTGATATTGTCCGTCCCATTACTTCCTTGACAAAGAAGGAAAAGCCCTTTAAGTGGTCATCACAGGCTCAAGAAGCTTTTGATCGGCTTAAGATCTGTTTCACATCAGCACCGCTGTTGATACACCCAGATCCAACACTTTCTTTCATTGTGGAGGTGGACGCTTCTGATAATGCTTTGGGGGCTATTCTTTCCCAAAAAACTGGAGAGAAGGGTCTGCTACATCCTTGTGCTTTCTTTTCCCGTAGACTAACCTCAGCAGAGAAGAATTACGACGTGGGAGACAAGGAATTGCTGGCTATTATTGCGGCTTTCAAAGAATGGAGGCATCATCTGCAAGGAGCTGCACAACAGATCATAGTGCTAACTGACCATCGCAATTTAGAGTTCCTTAGATCCGCTAGATGTCTTTCTCCTCGTCAGGCTCGTTGGAACTTATTTTTAAATCAATTTAACTTTGTTATCTCGTATTGTCCAGGTTCTCGTAATGGGAAGGCTGATGCTTTATCCCGAATCCATGCTGCGGATTCTGTACCTGGAGCCCCGTCCAAGACCATTCTATCTGATGCCAATTTCATTGGAGTTATCCATGATCAGGACTTGTGGAAGGAGTGCAGGGAGGCCTATGACGGTGATGTATTTCTGGCCAACCCACCTGTGGATATTAATCTTGTCTTTAAGGGTGGCATGTGGTTCATGCATGTGGACGTATCTACGTCCCTGAGGTCGTCCGTCTGCAGATCCTCAAGTTGGTACATGACTCCAAGTTGGCTGGTCACAGGGGGGAACAGAAGACACAATAGTTTCTGAGCCGATTCTTCTGGTGGCCAACTTGCCTGAAGGATACCAAGGACTATGTTCTGTCTTGCGAGGTATGTGCTCATTACAAGACTCCTCATGTGGCACCTACGGGTCTTCTACAACCATTACCCTTGTGATAGAAATATATATATCATGTAGATCTCACTTGCATGTATACTCCTCTATAATCAAATATATACTTATATGCTCACAGCTAATATATACATTATAATCAATGGTTTAAAATGGCTGACACAAACTGAACTGATATAAGCCTGATATAACCCAGACAGATCATATGGTGTTTTTCCATCTTAAAAACAGGAAATCGGGTCAGATGTCTGAGATAATGCCTAGAATCTAGCTGAATCTTGCTGAAACGGCAGACCAACAGTGTCAGGTGTCTCCACTTTGTCCTAGACAGAGAACTCGAGTTTAGTTGCTTGATCAGCAGTCATATGAGCATTAATCACAATATTCCATATATGTTTAGATAACCAATGACAGAGGAGCTAGACAATATGGTAATTAACTAACCACCCCTGACAACCCCTAACCACTCCTTTCTATGTGAAAATATAAAACTATGTATGTACAATAAAGTATCAGTATTGATGGAATGTTGTTCTGTCACAGTTGTGTACAGTCCATTCTTGATGAGCGCTCAGAATACTCAGTCTAATTGGGAGCGGCCACAGCACACACAGGGATATATTTATCCAACCCTAATATTTCCATAACAGAATGGCCCCCAACAGCGAGGCACGGATGAAAGCACGGGATCCTTCTAACCGGAGATACGGAAGTGTAGCGGTGGCCTTGGCACAGGGGCAGGAGACTGCGCAGCTCCATAAGTAAGGTAAGAAAATGTTATCATCTTACCTGAAAGTCCCCTGTGCCCAGTCCTTGTCTATGCCTCTTGCCGGTAAGATGTGGTCACAAATTCCCAGGTAGTGTAAAAAATCCGTAGCCACGAATCCACCCTGGGAGGTGTCTGCTGTGGACCGTGTATGTGTTTTGTGTAAAATCCGAGAGAGGAAGGAAAAGTGACTTTTGTTTGTGATTGCTGAGAAACAGACCGCAGGAGGTCAAATCGCTCGATAAGTTATTGCAGGATTCCCGTGCATAGGAGGAACACGCAGAGTTCCGGGGCAGGTAGTCCCATGTTCCAGGCACGGGTAGTGATAACTTAAGAGGGCTACTGCAGATTCCCGTAGTGCCGGCGATCCAGTCAGGACGTCCGGACCGGGGTGGTAGATTTCCCGCTTGTTGTGCTTCTCAAGCACTCAGGTGGCCCGGGCGCAGGTGCGTCCAGTGCGATTGGCAGTAGTCTGTTCCCAGCGCAACCTGCATGTGTCACAGAATTTAAAAGGGCATCTCTCGGATTGTCTATCTGTCTGTTTGTGTCATGTACTATTGCCGCTTTAAGAAGCAGAAATAGTTCTCTTGTCCGAACTTCCTCTTTCTCCGTGCTGTTTAGCAGAGAGATATGCATTGTAAATCAAACTGTCACAACTGTTTTTTTTTTCTGACTTCGGCTGCAATGCTGGGTATGTGTAGTTTTTTTTTGTGAAGAAGTGAAATTTAAATTGTATCTATCATTTTTTGATGTGACATAAGTGTTTTCAGAAACGTGATTTTAGTGACATTTGATATTATTGCAATTTCATACGGAATAAAGAGGAAGTGTGTCTCTGACTGACAGCCGTTTTAATTTTTAATTTTTTTTACTCTCTTAAAGGGTCTTTCTTTTTGCGGCATTTTAAAGTTTTTAATTAAGTTTTCCTCAATCTTCAATCTCTTTACCTTTTTATTTTTTATTTATATATATTTTTGAAAAAGTTTTTTTTTTCTTTACTATTGTATCAAAGTTTTGAGTTTTTGGTTGTGAACTAAGTTTTTGACGGTTTTTCTTATCGTTTTGGGTTTTACTTAGTGTTTTATATACTCATTTTTAGAAGTTTTTTTTAGTACTGTTTTCTTTTCTCATTTTTGTGTGTTTTTCATTTTCATTTTTTGCTTTTGCCATGGGGAATAGAGTGGCCGAGCAACAGGAAAGTCAGTAGATAGTGACAGAATACGAAGGTGTTAAGTATGTGAAGATTTTTGGAAGGTATAAAGTACGTGAAATTCATTAGAATGGCAGACTTCAAGCTGCGGAGTGGCATGACGTAGAAAGGAAAATAAGGGAAGTTACAGTAGCTGATGTTAGATTGCTGAATACTAATACATGGTATGAAGTGGCAGCAGAGCTTACATCGTTTAGATGGTACAGAAAGTTATGTGAGCAAACCAGGAAGTGATTTTTGTGGGTATGAGACGGGAGAATCTGCGCAGTCTGCTTTTAGCAGAATCCATGGTATAGGTAGTTATTTTTGCACAGTATGTGGTGCGCCCCGTCTCTCCCTACAGGGAGAAGGCATAATTGCTCCTCTCTATTGTTCTTGTTGTTCTAATCTATCCTCTTTTTCTCTCTGTCAGTCTTTTTCTCTCCGCATTCTCTCTCCTTTCTCTCTCCTCTCTCTCCACATTCTCTCTCCCCTCCTACTACTCCTTTGTCTCACTCATCACCCCCTCCTCCTTCTTCTTCCTCTTTTTTCCTCCGTGTTGCCGGCTGGGCCAACGCCCAATTCAAACAGTATGGTGCTTACAGCACAAGGTGTCCCTGGCACAGTCCAGCCATTGCCAGTTGTGATATCGGGGAGAGAAGGTGAAAGCCCCCCCTACAGTGGGCAGCCCCAGACACGTCAGGCAGCAGTCAGCTCAGCCCTGGGTGCAGAGGGGGGAGGAGTGATATCAGAACGAGCTCACTGACAGATCCTCCGTTACCTCATTTCACAGTCAACAATATTGTAACCCTTAAGGTTTTACATGAACTTTGATATCACCATGTATTGATAATGTACAGCTTCAGCACCGGTCAGAGCTGCCTGCATCCACATTCACACCAACATGAAACTATAAGCCTAATCCATCACAGCTTCAGCAAGGGGGGAGACATCCTCACAAAAAAAAAAAAAAAAAAGCAACTTCTAAGTCCAAAATCAGTCAGTGTACGACCCCAGTACAAGCTATCACAACTATTCCTCTGATGAAGATGAAGAGGGAACATCATACATGCTGTCTAGTACTAGAAAAGAAACCCACAGGCACCAAGAATGCAGGGGCAGATAGAGGCACCACCATTACACTATGTGCACTGCACATCAAGTCAGGTGACAATTTTCCAGACCCAGGGATGCATCCCATGCCATTTTACCGAAGAAAGTAGCAGAAGCAGCAAACATATGCAGCCACCTGGAATGATCTCTGGGCCATGAATGAAAATAGAAGCAGGTGATGCACTCTGGCCAATCATGAAGGAACAATTCAAACCTCCAGCAGAATCAGACATACACGCTTGGGAGTCAGGGCCACAGCTAATTGAACAGCTCAGAGAGTGGGCCAAAGGCAGATTGGCAGGACAAGCCATGACATGAGCCAAGATAAGACAGAGTCTGTAAAGAAGTTTCATTGCAGAGTAATGCAAGTATTCCAAGACTTGGGCTTCACCATTCATGACCAGATACACAGGCAAATGTTGACACAGGTCTTTGTGCATGGACTGAGACAGCCAATCAGGAAACCACTGATAGTGGCTAGGCCTGAGAACAGGTCAATAACAGTGGACTGACCCAGCAAAATGTTTTATGTGCGCCTAGGAGACTGTTTATTGCCGATTGTCACCAAAACTGCCGCCATTATAGCACCGCAAAGAGCGCGAAGAAGGAAACGGGTGCCGTGCTGCTGAGAACGCTGGAAGGGGAGCCAGAGGTGAAGACGCTGCAAAGTGCCGACCAACACACCAGAAGAACCGCTGCAGACTCCTCAATAAGGTTAGCAAAGGGGAGAAGCTATGTTGGAGCAGGGGGAAGAAGTGATGGCAGATGCAGCCACAGCCCCTGTAACGCCCCAAGACCTTGGGTTGGATGCAGCCGCCGGTCCCATGGCACCCCAGGCCTCGTCACGAATGCACCTGCAGGCCCCGTCTTACCACCGCAGCTTCAATCAGCAGGCCGGACCCCGCTGCCGCTACAGTACCCATCATGCCGTTGTCCACAGTAGCCAAAGGGATTGAGTCCCAACCAGGGGTGCAGAAGACAGCCCCTCTCATGGTGACCACTGACCTGAAAGCGCAACCACCCTACAAAGACAGAAAAAGTGTCAAGTGTTACATCTGTGGCAAGTTTGGCCATTTCCAGAACCAGTGCAAAGCACTCACGCCCCCGAAGAGACTGGACCCATGCAACCCAAGAGTTGGTCCAGAAGAAACAGGTCAAGGAAGAAGTGTAGAAAGCAGTGAAGTACCCCGTCCATAGGACAGAGGCAAGCAAGCCAGGCCCGCAAGACACTATGCTCCTGACATGTAAAACTTCATCTGCAGGACCAATACCTCAAATTACCCTTAAAGTGGATGGCGTTGTCAGATCCAAAGTGGTGCAGCCAGAAGTGTGATGACACACGTGGAACTCACTGATCCCACCTGCATATCAGAATCCTCTGTGTCTCGCATGGGCATTGATGGTCAAGTCAGACATTCTCAGCTTACAAAGCCACTGAGCGTGTGCACTCAGCCAGGACACTCTATCCTGTCCCAGTTTGTGGTGTAAAGGACCTGCCACTCAACCTACTGGGAGCGAACCTACTGCAGAAGCTGAAGGCAACCACAGTGTTCCAGGAAGATGGGACAGTGACACTTTCTTCATCCCTGACCCGAGAAGAGTCATGCTGGCGGCCCTACAAGAACATTAAACAATCGAGGCCTACCCAAGGAGGTACTGGATGTAGTACCAGAAAGTCTATGGTCTAAGGGACCCCAGCACATGAGAAAACCTCAAGTTGCCCCAGTACGGGTGTCACTCAAGCCATGAACCCCGTACCCTCGTAAGGCCCAGGCCAGGCCTAGAGTCAAGCTGCCTCTGACCAACTGAAGGTCTACCTGGAAATAGGAATCATTGTTCCTCGCACATCGCCTTGCAATACCCCGCTTTTCCCCATCAAGAAAAAGACTGTAAAAGGAGAGCCTGCCAAGTTCAGAATGGTATACAACCTGAGAGCTGTGAATGACGCCACGGTGTTTGAAACTGCAATTAAGCCGAATCCACACACTCTGCTCTCAAATGTGCCTGCCACAGCAAAAGTGTTCACAGTGAACAACCTGGCAAACATTTTCTCCAGTGTTCCAGTTCATCCGGAAGACCAGATCCTGTTTGCCTTAATGCACCAGGGGGGACACCACACATGGACAGTGATGCCACAGTGGGCCCAGAACAGCCCTTCACAGTTCACCAAAGCAATGTCCACAGTTCTCACCAACTGAGTCACAGAACAAGCAGAAGTAACCCTGCTACAATACATGGACAATCTACTCCTTTGTGCAGTTGACTTTGACACGTGTAAAGCCCATTCCTTGTATCTCCTACTCTACCTGGCGGAGCAGCACTGCAAGATCTCAAAGAACAAAGTCCAGTGGTGTCTGAAGCAAGTTACGTTCCAGAGACACTGTATTGCTCACCAGGCGAAACACCTGACAGATGACCGGAAGACCACAGTGGAGAAGATGGTCCCTCCGACAACTCCAAAGGTGCTACAGGCCTTCCTTGGTCTAGTTTCATATTGCAGAGCCTGGATCCCTGATGCTTCCGTCCTAATGCAGCCTCTGTGTGAATACGTCAGCGTGACCCCCGTTCCTCCAGAGAGATGTGGCCTTCAGTTCGTTCAAGAAGTTAAAAGGCTCTGTAGTCTCTGCCAGCACTAGGCCTATCTGACTACAAGAAGCCATTCCGTCTCTACTTGATGAGAAGAGAAGGCCTTGCTACTGGAGTCCTGACACAGCTTCAGGGGGGAAAGCAGAGACTTTCGGACTACTTTTCAGCTTGCCTGGATCCAGTTGCAAGGGGAGCCTCTTCCTCCCGCATGAGAGCAGCAGTTGCAGCACACGCCCTCCTGGACAGGACTACTGACATCAGTGGAAAAACCATTGGAAATCCTGGCTCCGCATGACATCTCGGCAATCCTCAACCAAACCCAGCTAAAACATCTCTCCACCGCCAGGCATCTTCGCCTCCAGTGCTCTCTACTCCTGCCCAACAATGTCACCATCTCCAAATGCACAGTCCTCAATCCGCCCACTCTACTCCCACTCCCAAGGGGGGATACAGATACGGATCCTCAGATAAAAAGTCTGATCAAAATCTGCATGATACCTTCTGCAGGGATCTGAATTTGCTCCGGACGGATGACCATGATTGCTTCAGCATCATGCAACAGGAAACAGCAGGACTACCCAAGGTGGCAGAAGAGCCACTGACCAACCCAGAGTTGATCCTCTATGTGGATGGCTCCAGATTTGCAGATGATGAAGGAAGATTCCACACGGGAGGTGCAGCGACCAGCAATCAAGAGATCCTGTGGTCCAGAAGTCTGCCGCCCAGTCTGTCAGCCCAGGAAGCAGAACTGATAGCGCTGATGAAGGCCTACCAGATGGCAGAAGACAAGACTGAGAAAATGTATACCGATTCAAGGTACTTGCATGGCATAGCACACGACTTCGGACCCATCTGGGCTGCAAGGGACTTCATAACAGCCAGCGGAACAACCGTGAAGCATCAATGGAGCCATTAAGGACCTGCTGAACACACTTCAACTTCCAAAAGTGGTGACAATGCTAAAAGTCAAAGCGCATGGAAAACTGAACACAGTAGGGGCACGAGGCAACAACATGGCGGATATGGCAGCCAAAGAAACAGTCAAGGGGAGACAATATGGACAAGTGGAAGAGGTCGTAGAGCCGGACGGCTACTACAGGACGGCTGAAGACAGGTAACCTGACAAGATGACATCCTGGGATCTGCTCAAAAAAGTTGCAAGAGCAAGCCCCAAAGGACAAGAAGGAATGCTGGATGCAGAAGTGAGCAACACATGAAGAAGGAAGGGTATACTAAATGGACTACAAACCCTGTTTACCCCGAAGCATGTACCCTATGGTGGTCCAGTGGGCACATGGGCCCACACACAGATTAAAGACACAGATGAATGATCCGATTGGTGCTTACTGGTTCGCTCCAAAAATCTCCACCCTAACAGCCAAGTTCATAAACAGCTGTCTGACCTGTGGCAAATGCAACCCTGGAAGAATGAAGAAAGTTCCCACACATCAACTTGCCAGACCACTGTACCCCCTTCCAGAGGATCCAGATAGACCACATCCAGATGCCGCCAAGTGGAGGATTCGAATATGCCCTTGTGGTCGCGGACGTGTTCTCAGGATGGCCAGAAGCTTTCCCAGTGAGGAACCAGTCAGCAAAGACTACTGCAAAGAAGCTACTCTCAGAGACGAGATATGCAGCTATGGGGTCCCAGAAGTGATAGAGAGTGACCAGGGACCTGCATTCACAGCAAACCTCACATGAGAGATCTAGTCAGCAGTAGGGTCAGACTTAGGCCTACACACTCCCAATCACACTACTCAGTGTTTAGGCACACTCCCAGAGGCCCAGAAAAGCTGTCACCATGTGAAATTTTGTTTGCGTCTAGTCCCAGATTAGGGGTATCCTTTCCCTTAGCAGCTGATTATGTAATATGATACTTTGTCTGCTTATGTAATTGAAATCACCAAGAAACTTGCTAACATCCATTCTCGAGTTTTTTCTTCATTGCCAGATCCAGATTCAGTGTCCGGTATGCACTCCTAGAAGCCAGGAGACTGGGTGTTGGTGAAAAAGCTTGTAAGGAGAACACCACTCGATCCCAGATTTGATGGTCCTGCTCAAGTGCTGCTGATGACACCAAACTCTGTGAAACTGGAGGGAAGACTCGCTTGGATCCACTCATCGCATGGCAAGAAAGCTCCCCTACCAGAAGATGACACCCAAGCCAGAATGATGTTGCGGCCTGACCGAAAAGATGACCTACCTGATAAAGACTGCACATCGCTCACTACACATGCTATTGACTAAGAGACTGATTGCAACGAACCCCCGTTAGGGACAGATCTCCTGACCGCCCATTTGCGAAAAGTCTGTATGGAGTGGGGCACAGGCGTTAGGCTTGTGTCAGTTCGCCAACAGCACAAAAGAGTTGCAGCGCTTTGGGACAGGAGGCTAGGATTAGGGCAAGTGATATCTAAGGGGGGCTTGTGATAGAAATATATATATCATGTAGATCTCACTTGCATGTATACTCCTCTATAATCAAATATATACTTATATGCTCACAGCTAATATATACATTATAATCAATGGTTTAAAATGGCTGACACAAACTGAACTGATATAAGCCTGATATAACCCAGACAGATCATATGGTGTTTTTCCATCTTAAAAACAGGAAATCGGGTCAGATGTCTGAGATAATGCCTAGAATCTAGCTGAATCTTGCTGAAACGGCAGACCAACAGTGTCAGGTGTCTCCACTTTGTCCTAGACAGAGAACTCGAGTTTAGTTGCTTGATCAGCAGTCATATGAGCATTAATCACAATATTCCATATATGTTTAGATAACCAATGACAGAGGAGCTAGACAATATGGTAATTAACTAACCACCCCTGACAACCCCTAACCACTCCTTTCTATGTGAAAATATAAAACTATGTATGTACAATAAAGTATCAGTATTGATGGAATGTTGTTCTGTCACAGTTGTGTACAGTCCATTCTTGATGAGCGCTCAGAATACTCAGTCTAATTGGGAGCGGCCACAGCACACACAGGGATATATTTATCCAACCCTAATATTTCCATAACACCTGTTCCGTCCTGCCCTTGGGGGTCTATATCAATGGACTTTATTGTGGAGCTGCCTACATCGGGGGGCATGAATACAATCATGGTGGTAGTTGATCGCCTTACTAAAGCTGCTCATTTTGTTCCATGCACCGGCCTCCCCTCAGCTAAAGATACAGTGAACTTGGTTATACAGAATGTCTTTCGGTTGCATGGGGTTCCGGATGAGATCATCTCTGACCGTGGAGTACAGTTCACTTCAAGATTCTGGAAGGGGTTTTGCTCTGCACTCAATATTAATGTCTGTCTCTCTTCCGCTTACCATCCCCAGACAAATGGTCAGACTGAGCGAACCAACCAGACGCTGGAACAATATCTAAGATGCTATGTCAGCCATCTCCAGGATGATTGGTTGGAGTTGCTGCCATTAGCCGAATTTTCATATAATAATTCTCAGAGCGCCTCCACTAAATTTACACTTTTCTTTGCCAATCTGGGTTATCATCCGTGTATTTTACCTAGGTCTCCAATTAATTCTCCGGTTCCGGCAGTGGAGGAAAGGCTGACTGCGATGAGACAAAATCTGGAGGTTCTGAAGGAATCCCTGACCACAGTTCAAGAACGTTATAAGAGATCGGCTGATAGATTCCGTAAACCTGCACCCATGTTCAAGGGAGGAGATTCCGTGTGGTTAGCATCTAAGAATCTGAAGTTAAACGTTCCTTCTCAAAAACTTGGACAGAAATTCATTGGCCCTTTCAAGATCAACGGTATTGGGAGCTCTCTGGCCTGCCGGCTGAAGCTACCTAGGACTATGAAGGTACACCCAGTTTTTCATGTATCTTTACTAAAGCCTGTATCTCCTAATACCTTCCAGGGATATGTTGTGCCACCTCCGCAGCCTGTGGTGATTGATGGGCAAGAACAATTTGTGGTGGAGGAAATTATTGATTCCAGGATTCGCAGGAATCGGCTCCAATATCTGATAAGATGGCAGGGATATCCCCCTGAGGAAGACTCTTGGGAACCTGTGGAAAACATCAATGCCCAACAGAAGATTTCTCGTTTTCATCAGAGATTCCCTGAGAAAACAGGTCCAGGATCGTCCTGAGGCCGCTTCTAAGGAGGGAGTAATGTCAGGACTCTGAACATTTTTTACCTTTTGTGCATTACTGCCCTTTTCCAAGATGGCGTCTTTGGTCTCATGTGCACTGTGTCTTCCTGCTATAAAACTCCACCCCAGCCTTCAGTCTGTGCTAGAGTATTCTGCCTTGCATCCAGCTCCGGACCTCTGATTACTCCCTGGCTATACACCTGCTCCTGTGAACCTGTGTGGTGATCCTGCTACTCTGCTCTGAGTTCCTGCTGCATACACCAGTTTCAAGTAATCCTCCTTCATCTGCTGCTCATGTTTACTTCCATCTGCATTTGCTGGACATGTAAGCTGTTTCTGCTCTGCAAAAACCTGAGACTATTAACCAGGCCTCCCTGGTTGAGCTAAGATATGATTTGAACTGCCTTATAAGCTTATCTATCTGTGTTTGGACTAAGACAAGGATTTATTCGTGTCAAGTATCCTCAAGAATAACTGTGCTTCATAGACTTTCTGCTTGATTGCATTTTCCTCTGAAGTTTCCTATTGACTGCTAAGCTGCGTTTAATATTTACACCAAGTGTTGTGGACTTGAGTTTCTCTCTGCACCTGTTTGAATCACCGTGTGATAATATAGACTTTACCACTCTTAAAACTGTGTCCTGTAGTTGTCTTGTTCCACGCAAAGAGTCTCCTGAGTTATCCCCTTTAATTATTACAGTGTGGACCTGGTCAAGCTTTTTGGCCTAGGCATTGTTAAGAAAACCCATTATGGGCTTTTATTTTTGAAATGGACTGCAGGAAGGTAGTGGGGCGGTCCGTTTCCTCTGGCCGGGTTTACCATGTGGCCTATGGCCACGGGTTGGTAACCCTGCAGTATAGGGTTTGGTGTTTCAGTGTGGAGTTGGCAGCAAGAAGAGCAGTTGGCTCTGCAAAAGCTCAGCCTGTGTGAGGGAACACAGATCCCAGCAGAGCGAACTCCTGGAACCCCACAGCACGATATGGTGGTGCAGTTGCCCTCGGAAACCAGACGCACTTATGGACTGTCTTGTTTCCGGCTGCGATCCGGAGTATACCGTGTGCTGTGCACTGTGCGAGTTGGGACATTAAATACGTTTGCTGTGAACTTTACCTGCGGTCACTGTCTGTCACACTGCACCAACTCCGCTGCACTACAACATAAAGAGACAGGCTGCAGAAATCAGACCCATGGCACACCGTACAGATAACAGATACTGACCCGTAACGCTAAACCGTAATGTGAATGGTTACATATTTTAGGGTCACTCCTCTGCGCTGATATATTTCTGAGCGCGCGCTTCCTACGACATGAGGTCAGTTTTGTGTTCCTTTTGCACTATTTCCGGTCCCCAATTGTTCTAATAACTGGTGAGCTCTTTCTGGGAGGACGGAGACCACTGCAGCCTGACGCATGTAACACACAAAAACCTGCAGAAAATGTTCATATACAATGATGAATCTTATGTGTAGAGGACTGGGCGCCGGCCCTCTAAGGGATCACGTCTCCTGGATGGTGATGTAATCGCAGAAGGAATATTCTCACTATGACACAGACGACATCACAGCAGATCTATGACATGGGAAACAGAAGAGCGATCTGAACGGGGAAGAACGCCAATCATTCTGCTCAGCTCTAACATATTAGGATCATCGCTTTGACGCTCCTTTTATGCACAGTTACATTTTTTTTGCTTTAGCAGCCACTACTTGGTTAATGACTTCACCCAGGTCCTCTGTGTGCAAATTATTCCCAGTTGAATCCTGATTACCGTATACAAGGGCACACTGTGCTATCACTGCAGAGTGATTCATTACTTTACATTTATCAACTTTTCTTTTCATCTGCCATGTTCCTGCCCAGGCTGCAGAGTCTCCAATATCTTTTCAATATTTCACAATTAAGCTGAGTTTTAAGTACTTTACATAGTTTTCTGCCAGCAGCAAAAAAAACCTCCTGTTCCATCCAAAAAGTCATTAATAAAAAAACAAGAAAAGACACAATGTGCTTTCCCCTTCTCCCAGTACAGAAAAATAAGATTTCCCCTGCTCCTAGTTCAGAACCCTGGTCTCTTTCCTGTTTCCAGTCCAGAACCCTGCGCTCTTTCCTGTTTCCAGTCCAGAACCACGCGCTCTTTCCTGCTCCCAGTCCAGAACCCTGGTTTCTTTCCTGCTCTCAGTCCAGATCCCTGGGCTCTTTCCTTCTCCCAGTCCAGAAGCCCATGCTCTTTCCTGGTCCCAGTCCAGAACCCTGCACACTTTCCTGCTCCCAGTCCAGAACCCTGGTCTCTTTCCTGCTCCCAGTCCAGAATCCTGCACTCTTTCCTGCTCCCAGTCCAGAACCCTGGTCTCTTTCCTGGTCCCAGTCCAGAACCCTGGTCTCTTTCCTGCTCTCAGTCCTGAAACCTAGGCTCTTCCTTCTCCCAGTCCAGAACCCTGTGCTCTTTGCTACTCCCAGTCCAGAACCCTGTGCTGTTTCCTGCTCCCAGTCCAGAACTCTGGTCTCTTTCCTGCCCCCAGCCCAGAACCCTGCTCTCTTTCCTGCTCCCAGTCCAGAACCCTGTGCTCTTTCCTGCTCCCAATCAGAACCCTGTGCTCTCTCCTGCTCCCAGTCCAGAACCCTGGTATCTTTGCTGCTCCCAGCCCAGAACCCCGCGCTCTTTCCTGGTCCCAGTCCAGAACCCCGTGCTCTTTCCTGCTCCCAGTCCAGAACCCTGGTCTCTTTGCTGCTCTCAGCCCAGAACCCCGCGCTCTTTCCTGGTCCCAGTCCAGAACCCTGGTCTCTTTCCTGCTCCCAGTCCAGAACCCTGGGCTCTTTCCTTCTCCTAGTCCAGAAACCTGTGCTCTTTCCTACTCCCAGTCCAGAACCCCGTGCTCTTTCCTGCTCCCAGTCCAGAACCCTGGTCTCTTTCCTGCTCCCAGCCCAGAACCCTGTTCTCTTTCCTACTCCCAGTCCAGAACCCTGCTCTCTTTCCTGATCCCAGTCCAGAACCCTTTGCTCTTTTCTGCTCTCAGTCCAAAACCCTGGTCTCTTTCCTGTTCCCAGTCCAGAACCCTGCTCTCTTTTCTGCTCCCAGTCCAGAACCCTGTGCTTTTTCCTGCTCCCAGTCCAGAACCCTGTACCTTTTCCTGCTCCCAGTTGAGATACTTGTGTTATCCAACCTTCTAGTCTACAATTCTGTGGCTTTTGCTGCATCAACCCCAGAGTCATGTGGTGTCTACTTCTCCAAGTCCAAAACCTGGAATTATTCAAGGCTAGTCGAGAAACATGTGGTACCTGTTGCTCCAAATGTAAGTCTAGAACCCTGTGGCCTTTGCTGCCCCCAATCCAGACCCCAGTGTTATCTGCTGCTCCAGATCCAGGACCCTGTGCCTTTCTAGGACCCTGTGGTCCGTGCTCCTCTCAGGACCCTCTCAGCTCCACAGTGTCATAGAACAAGCATACCTCCCAACCGTCCCGATTTCAGCGGGACAGTCCCGCTTTGGCACCGGGGTCCCGCTGTCCCGCTTCGGGCATTTAAAATCCCGAATTTGCGGCCGCCAGTGAAGCCCCGCCCACTTCCGGGACGTAGAGAGAGCCCGATTACAGTACTGTACCCGCAGCTGTTCGTTCCGTTCCCTGCCTGGGACTGTCTGCGTTGTAGCCACGCCCCCTTGAGTTGCCTCACCGCCCGCCTCCGGCTTCCTCCTCAACGTGGGCGGACTCTGAGGACACTAGAGCGGCAGCGCCAGCACCCGGACTGGTTTCTCGTGACCGCGGGAGCAGCGAGCGGGGATCTGCAGACTGACTGTAAGTGAATGTGTCTCTCCCCCTCTCCATGCAGCGCTGCCCGTTACAGCAGAGACTCTGATCTGACAGCATTAGGAGGACTGACACAAACTTTGTCTCCCCATGCAGCGCACCCCGCTCCCACTCTCCCCCTGGTACCCATCCATCGGATTCTCCACCAACCTGGTGCAGCACCCCTCTCCCCATGGTTATCGTTAAAGGGGTATTGTCACCCAAAATGCTAAATACGGCAGCAGCATGCCGACCCCTCACCCCGTTACTCACCTCTGACTCCACCGCCTCAGGAATCTTCGGTCGCACTTCACGTATGCGCACTCCGGGGGTCAGGAGGACCTGGTGCCGGGCAGATGTGCTCCGTGGGTGTTACTATGTTTTTAGCCCTGTCGAACCCATAACACAAATTACATGAACACAAAATGGTGCTCGGTGTATATCAGGGAGATATATACAAAAGGGACTTGGCCCCTATAATAATTATACCAGTAAGGCCGGCGTCACACTCGGCGTAAGACAATACGCCACGTATTATACGGCCGTACTACGGGCGTAATACGGAGAAATGTCCCCAAAATATTGATCCGTAGTCAGGGTGTGTCAGCGTATTTTATGCTATGGGGCATTTTATACGTGCCCCATCACGTGGGGCAAGTATACTGTACGCAGCATCATGTGGGGCCATTATACAGTATGGAGCATAATGTGGCCAATGGCCATTGTACAGTATGGAGCGTCGTGTGTGGCCATATTTTTTTGTTCATAATTATTGTTAACGAAACATTGTGATCAGAAGTGCTAAATGGGTGTGGTTGGGGCGTGGCTAGTTGTGAAATGGGTGTGGCCTAAAATTTGCCGCGGCGCGCTACGCGCGCCGCTGACTTTATCCCTCTTTCCCTTCCCCTAAAGTTGGGAGATATGGAACAAGACATTACATTACCGTTAAACATGTATTGGTGGTTGCTAGCTCCCACATGTTTGCAGGTTTAGTTGGCAGATTTCCACCCTTTCCTGGTACCCGGTAGCACAGTGACTTTCTGAATGTCATTCCATACTCCACTGTGCAATCATCTTCTGTCCCCAAAGAGTTAGGTGCTAGAAAAGTCACATTAATGGACTGGAGCCTGGCAATGACTGAGTCATGAGATGAGTAACCTGTTAATGCGGGAACACTGCCAGACATCGTCCCTCTCGTTGTCACACACCCTTGGGCTCTGTCACTCTTCCCGTGAACTGGCTCATAACTTCCCGGATTCCACATGTGTGACATTCGCTCATAAATACAATGTTTCCCTAGAGCTTCAGCCACTTCTGGAGGAATCTGACCCCACATAATAAACTCAGGAGATCCCACCATGGACAGAAGAGTGGAGTATAATACAGGAGGTAACTCAGGATCAGTAATGTAATGTATGTACACAGTGACTGCACCAGCAGAATAGTGAGTGCAGCTCTGGGGTATAATACAGGATGTAACTCAGGATCAGTAATGTAATGTATGTACACAGTGACTGCACTAGCAGAATAGTGAGTGCAGCTCTGGGATATAATACAGAATGTAACTCAGGATCAGTAATGTAATGTATGTACACAGTGACTGCACCAGCAGAATAGTGAGTGCAGCTCTGGGGTATAATAAAGGATGCAACTCAGGATCAGTAATGTAATGTATGTACACAGTGACTGCACCAGCAGAATAGTGAGTGCAGCTCTGGAGTATAATACAGGATGTAACTCAGGATCAGTAATGTATGTACACAGTGACTGCACCAGCAGAATAGTGAGTGCAGCTCTGAAGTATGATACAGGATGTAACTCAGGATCAGTAATGTATTGTATGTACACAGTGACTTCACCAGCAGAATAGTGAGTGCAACTCTGGAGTATAATACAGGATGTAACTCAGGATCAGTAATGTAATGTATGTACACAGTGACAGCGCCAGCTGAATAGTGAGTGCAGCTCTGGGATATAATACAGAATGTAACTCCGGATCAGTAATGTAATGTATGTACACAGTTACTGCACCAGCAGAATAGTGAGTGCAGCTCTGGGGTGTAATACAGGAGGTAACTCAGGATCAGTAATGTAATGTATGTACTGTGACAAAACACTCCGGGATCCCCTTGCTGGGGTCAAAGGTCACGTGGTTTGTGCATTGAACTCTGAGGCGACAGCAGGTTTCCAAGTTGACTGACCTCAAGTCAGGTTTATTAACCCCTTCCCGACCTGTGACACAGCGTATGCGTCATGAAAGTCGGTGCCAATCCGACCTGTGACGCATATGCTGTGTCACAGAATGATCGCGTCCCTGCAGATCGGGTGAAGGGGTTAACTCCCATTTTCACCCGATCTGCAGAGACAGGGGGAGTGGTACTTTAGCCCAGGGGGGGTGGCTTCACCCCCCCGTGGCTACGATCGCTCTGATTGGCTGTTGAAAGTGAAACTGCCAATCAGAGCGATTTGTAATATTTCACCTATGAAAATGGTGAAATATTACAATCCAGCCATGGCCGATGCTGCAATAGCATCTGCCATGGCTGGAGACCCCGATCTGCCCCCACCCCACCCCACCGATCGCCTCCCCAGTTGTCCTTTTTGCCCCGATCTCCGTTCCGCTCCCCTCCTCCCTCCTGTCGGCTCCCCCGGTCCTCCTGTCCGCTCCCCAGGTCCTCCGATCCCCCCCCCCCCCGTGTTCCGGTCCCACCCCCCCATACTTACCTAGCTCCGATGTCCCTCCCGGTGTCCGGCCGTCTTCTTCATGGGCGCCGCCATCTTGGAAAATGGTGGGCGCATGCGCAGTGCGCCCGCCGAATCTGCCAGCCGGCAGATTCGTTCCTGCACATTTTGGTCGCTGTGATAAGTTCTATCACAGCGATCAAAATAAAAAAAATAGTAAATAAATCCCCCCCTTTATCACCCCCATAGGTAGGGACAATAATAAAATACAGAAAATATAATTATTTTTGTTTTTCCATTAGGGTTAGGGTTAGGGGTACGGTTAGGGGTACGGTTAGGGGTAGGGTTAGGGGTAGGGTTGCACTTAGGGTTGCACTTAGGGCTGCACTTAGGGTTGCACTTAAGGCTAGGGTTGCACTTAGGGTTGCACTTAGGGCTAGGGTTGCACTTAGGGTTGCACTTAGGGTTGCACTTAGGGCTAGGGTTGCACTTAGGGTTGCACTTAGGGTTGCACTTAGGGTTGCACTTAGGGCTAGGGTTGCACTTAGGGCTAGGGTTGCACTTAGGGTTGCACTTAGGGCTAGGGTTGCACTTAGGGTTGCACTTAGGGTTGCACTTAGGGCTAGGGTTGCACTTAGGGTTGCACTTAGGGCTAGGGTTGCACTTAGGGCTAGGGTTGCACTTAGGGCTAGGGTTGCACTTAGGGTTGCACTTAGGGCTAGGGTTGCACTTAGGGTTGCACTTAGGGTTGCACTTAGGGCTAGGGTTGCACTTAGGGCTAGGGTTAGAATTAGGGTTAGAATTAGGGTTAGAATTAGGGTTGCAATTAGGGTTAGGGTTGGAATTAGGGTTAGAATTAGGCTATGTGCACACGGTGCGGATTGGTCGCTGCGGATTCGTATCAGTTTTCCATCACGTTTACAGTACCACGTAAACCTATGGAAAACCAAATCCGCTGTGCCCATGGTGCGGAAAATACAGCGCGGAAACGCTGCGTTGTATTTTCCGCAGCATGTCAATTCATTGTGCAATTTCGCAGCATTTTACACCTGCTCCATAATAGGAATCCGCAAGTGAAATCCACACAAAAAACACTGGAAATCCGCGGTAAACCCGCAGGTAAAGCGCAGTGCGTTTTACCTGCAGATTTTTCAAAAACTGCGGAAAAATCCACACAAATCCGCAACGTGAGCACATAGCCTTAGGTTTAGGGTTGGAATTAGGGGTAAGACTAGGGTTAGGGGTGTGTTGGGGTTAGGGTTGTGGTTAGGGTTGGGATTAGAGTTAGGGGTGTGTTGGGGTTAGTGTTGGAGTTAGAATTGAGGGGTTTCCACTTTTTAGGCACATCAGGGGGTCTCCAAACGCGACACGGCGCCACTATTGATTCCAGCCAATCTTGCGTTGAAAAGGTAAAATGGTGCTCTCTCCCTTCCGAGCCCCGGCGTGTGCCCAAACAGTGGTTTACCCCCACATATGGGGTACCAGCGTACTCAGGAGAAACTGAGCAACAACTTTTGGGGTCCAATTTCTCCTGTAACCCTTGGGAAAATAAAAAATTGCGGGCTAAAAAATTATTTTTGAGGAAAGAAAAATGATTTTTTATTTTCACGGCTCTGCGTTATAAACTTCTGTGAAGCACTTGGGGGTTCAAAGTGCTCACCACACATCTAGATAAGTTCCCTTGGGGGTTTAGTTTCCAAAATGGGGTCACTTGTGTGGGGTTTCTACTGTTTAGGCACATCAGGGGCTCTGCAAACGCAACGTGACGCCCGCAGAGCATTCCATCAAAGTCTGCATTTCAAAACATCACTACTTCACTTCCAAGCCCCGGCATGTGCCCAAACAGTGGTTTACCCCCACATATGGGATATCACCGTACTCAGGAGAAACTGGACAACAACTCTTGGGGTCAAATTTCTCCTGTTACCCTTGGAAAAATAACAAAATCAGGGCTAAAAAATTTTTTTTGAGGAAAGAAAACGTATTTATTATTTTCACGGCTCTGCGTTATAAACTTCTGTGAAGCACTTGGGGGTTCAAAGTGCTCACCACACATCTAGATTAGTTCCTTGGGAGGTCTAGTTTCCAAAATGGGGTCACTTATGGGGAAGCTCCAATGTTTAGGCACACAGGGGCTCTCCAAACGCGACATGGTGTCCGCTAATGATTGGAGCTAATTTTCCATTCAAAAAGCCAAATGGCGTGCCTTCCCTTCCAAGCCCTGCCGTGCACCCAAACAGTGGTTTACCCCCACATATGAGGTATCGGCGTACTCAGGAGAAATTGCCCAACAAATTTTAGGATCCATTTTATCCTGTCGCCCATGTGAAAATTAAAAAATTGAGGCTAAAAGAATTTTTTTGTGAAAAAAAAGTACTTTTTCATTTTTACGGATCAATTTGTGAAGCACCTGATGGTTTAAAGTGCTCACTATGCATCTAGATAAGTTCCTTGGGGGGTCTCCTTTCCAAAATGGGGTCACTTGTTGGGAAGCTCCAATGTTTAGGCACACAGGGGCTCTCCAAACGCGACATGGTGTCCGCTAACGATGGAGATAATTTTTCATTCAAAAAGTCAAATGGCACTCCTTCCCTTCCGAGACTTACCATGTGCCCAAACAGTGGTTTACCCCCACATGTGAGGTATCAGTGTACTCAGGAGAAATTGCCCAACAAATTTTAGGATCCATTTTATCCTGTTGCCCATGTGAAAATTAAAAAATTGAGGCTAAAATAATTTTTTTGTGAAAAAAAAGTACTTTTTCATTTTTACGGATCAATTTGTGAAGCCCCTGGGGGTTTAAAGTGCTCACTATGCATCTAGATAAGTTCCTTGGGGCGTCTAGTTTCCAAAATGGGGTCACTTGTGGGGGAGCTCCAATGTTTAGGCACACGGGGGCTCTCCAAACGCGACATGGTGTCCGCTAAAGATTGGAGCCAATTTTTAATTCAAAAAGTCAAATGGCGCTCCTTCCCTTCCGAGTTCTGCCGTGCGCCCAAACAGTGGTTTACCCCCACATATGAGGTATCAGCGTACTCAGAACAAATTGGACAACAACTTTCGTGGTCCAGTTTCTCCTTTTACCCTTGGGAAAATAAAAAAATTGTTGCTAAAAATCATTTTTGTGACTAAAAAGTGAAATGTTCATTTTTTCCTTCCATGTTGCTTCTGCTGCTGTGAAACACCTGAAGGGTTAATAAACTTCTTGAATGTGGTTTTGAGCACCATGAGGGGTGCAGTTTTTAGAATGGTGTCACTTTTGGGTATTTTCAGCCATATAGAACCCTCAAATTGACTTCAAATGTGAGGTGGTCCCTAAAAAAAATGGTTTTGTAAATTTTGTTGTAAAAATGAGAAATCACTGGTCAAATTTTAACCCTTATAACTTCCTAGCAAAAAAAAATGTTGTTTCCAAAATTGTGCTGATGTAAAGTAGACATGTGGGAAATGTTATTTATTAACTATTTTGTGTCACATAACTCTTTGGTTTAACAGAATAAAAATTCAAAATGTGAAAATTGCAAAATTTTCAAAATTTTCGCCAAATTTCCATTTTTTTCACAAATAAACGCAGAAATTATCGACCTAAATTTACCACTACCATGAAGCCAAATATGTCACGAAAAAACAATCTCAGAATCGCTAGGATCCGTTGAAGCGTTCCTGAGTTATTACCTCATAAAGGGACACTGGTCAGAATTGCAAAAAACGGCAAGGTCATTAAGGCCAAAATAGGCTGGGTCATGAAGGGGTTAAAGTGAAAGCAAATACAGAAAACAAAACATAAAAATAAATCCTAGCCTGTCCGGCGCTAACTAAACAAATACGTTCCTATCTAACAACTGGGGGGGCTTCTCCCTCCCAGCTAACATTACATAGATCATGAGCATAGCTCTCACTCACGTTTGTCTCACACAGACAGGCATTCTGTGTGCCCCAGGCTGACACCTGAAACCTCCAGCTGGTCAGCCTTTATTCCTGCACTTATTAACCCCTCGGTATCCTGAAGATACTGAGCGGCCTAATTCACATAGGACAAATACCTGGGCGAGATATACCTGCCCCCGACTACCAGACCGACATGACTCTTACATATCCTCCCCCCCTGCTCAGACCACTCAGGTCGAGCAAGAATACTCTCGAAACAGTGTACTCGGGACAGGGCATCAGTGTTCCCCATCTGCACCACGGGGCGGTGCTCCACCGTGAAAGAGTAAGCCTGCAGGGCAAGGAACCACCGGGTTACCCGACTATTACGGTCCTTGTGGAGATGCATCCACTTGAGAGGGGCATGGTCCGTGACCAGCCTAAACTTCCTACCTGCCAGGTAATATTTGAGGGAGTCGAGAGCCCATTTGATGGCTAGGCACTCTTTTTCAATCACGGCATACCTCTGCTCTTGTACATTCAGTTTCCGACTGAGGTAGAGGACCGGGTGTTCGACTCCGTCCCTGACCTGGGAAAGTACAGCTCCGACACCAGTATCAGAAGCATCAGTTTGCACCACAAACTCGCTGCTGAAATCAGGAGTCACTAGTACGGGCTGAGAGCACAAAGCCCGTTTCAGACTGTGGAAGGCCTCTTCAGCCGCTGAGGTCCATTTTACCATGACGGAATCCCTCCCTTTGGTAAGATCCGTCAAGGGGGTAGCCATGGCCGCAAAGTTGGGTATGAACCGGCGATAATAGCCGGCAATGCCCAGGAAAGCTTGAACTTGTTTCTTGTTCACTGGTTGCGGCCAGGCCTGAATTGCCTGTATTTTGTCGATCTGGGGTTTAACCACTCCTCTGCCAATCACGTAGCCCAAGTATCGGGCTTCTTCAAGGCCGATGTGACATTTCTTGGGATTCGCCGTTAAGCCTGCGTCTCTCAGGTCATCAATCACCGCCTGTACCTTCCGGAGGTGAGCTTCCCAGTCCACGCTGTAAATTATGATGTCGTCTAGGTAGGCAGAAGCGTACTGCCTGTGGGGCCTCAAGACTCGATCCATCAATCTCTGGAACGTTGCTGGGGCTCCGTGAAGTCCAAACGGCATGTAGATATACTGGAACAGCCCTTCCGGTGTAGCAAATGCCGTCTTCTCTCTGGCCGCCTCGGCCAGAGGGATCTGCCAGTACCCCTTTGTTAGATCCAGGGTCGTAATGTATCGGGCTTTACCCAGCCGATCGATCAACTCATCGACCCGGGGCATAGGGTAGGCATCAAATTTAGAAACCGCATTCAGTTTCCTAAAGTCATTGCAAAACCGTATAGAGCCATCCGGCTTAGGTATCAACACGATTGGACTGGACCAGGCGCTGTGCGACTCTTCAATGACTCCTAAGTCCAACATTGCCTTCACCTCCCGGGAGACGGCTTCACGGCGTGCTTCCGGAATCCGGTATGGCTTCACATGAACTGTGACACCAGGCTCTGTGACAATCTCATGTTTCACTAGCCTAGTCTGGCCAGGTTTTTCCGAGAAAGACTGTTGGTTCTGTAACAAAAACTGCTTAACCTCAGATTTTTGTCGTTCAGAGAGAGTCTCGGCAATCTGCACCTTCGGTACGGTAGGTGAGCAAACCGGACGGGGCAGATCCGCTGTTAGGGCAGCGCTGTCTTTCCAGGGTTTTATCAGATTCACATGATAAATCTGTTCTGGTTTTCTCTTACCAGGCTGGTGCACTTTATAGTTCACTTCTCCAACTCGTTCCATGACCTCAAAGGGGCCCTGCCATTTCGCCAGAAATTTACTATCCACCGTAGGGATTAGGATCAACACCCTATCCCCGGGTGCAAACGTACGGACCTTGGCGCCTCTATCATAACTTAGCCTCTGGGCTCCCTGGGCCTGTAACATATGTTCCCTAACAATGGGCATGACAGCAGCAATACGGTCCTGCATTTGCGTTACATGGTCTATCACCGTTTTAAAAGGAGTGACATGACCTTCCCAGGTTTCTTTTGCGACGTCCAACAGTCCACGGGGACGACGGGCGTATAATAGCTCGAAAGGCGAGAACCCTGTGGAAGACTGGGGAACTTCCCTAATGGCAAACAGCAAATAGGGTAACAAGTAATCCCAGTTCTTCCCATCTTTGTCTATCGCCTTCCGGAGCATCTGTTTTAAGGTTTTATTGAACCGCTCAACCAACCCATCTGTTTGAGGGTGATAGACAGATGTACGCAACGGATCTATTTGTAAGAGTCTGCAGAGCTCCTTCATCACCCTTGACATAAAGGGAGTCCCCTGGTCGGTGAGTATCTGTTTTGGAATTCCCACCCGACTAAACACTTGTACCAACTCTTTGGCGATCGTTTTGGTAGCAGTGTTACGCAAAGGGATGGCTTCTGGGTAACGAGTGGCATAATCCATGATGACGAGGATATGTTGGTGCCCACGTGCGGACCGGGGAAGGGGCCCAACCAGATCCATCCCAATTCTCTCAAAAGGGACTCCAATGATAGGGAGGGGTACCAAAGGGCTACAGAACCGAGGTTTAGGTGCCGAGATTTGTCACTCTGGACAGGACTCACAATAGTTACGCACATCATTGTGTATTCCAGGCCACACAAAATGCAATATTATTTCTGTGGTTTTTTTGTACCCCTAGATGTCCCCCCATTATATGTCCGTGGGCCAGGTCCAGTACCTTCCGCCGATAAGGTTTGGGTACCACTAACTGTTGCACAGTGTCTTCCCCTTTTTTTTCTACCTGGTAGAGTAAATCATTTTCAAGAACCATGTACGGGTACGCTAGCCTAGTGTCAGGTTCTACGGGTACGCTATCTATCACTTTTACATTTTTCCTAGCCTGAGTCAGGGTAGGATCTTTCATTTGTTCGCTGTGGAAGTCATCCAACTGGACTCCCAAATCTGGTAGGCAGGGTGCGGGATGGCTGTCTGCCTCCGCCTCTCGCTGAGTTTCCTCAGTTTCTTCAGTTTCCCCCGCCAGAACTGAGAAGGGGTACTGAAGGTTGGGTTCAATAACCTCCCCAGCAACATCTTCCTGAGGGGTCCCGTCTAGGAACTCGGGACCTCCAGATGGCATGGGGGAAGGTTCACAGCTACCGTGAAGGAGCAACTGATTCTCCCATAACTGCCAGAAATGGGGGAAATCCCTACCCAGGATTATATCATGTAACAATGCGGGAACGAGTCCCACTTTGTGTTGCACAGACCCATAGGGAGTGGAAATCGGTATGACCGCTGTTAGGTACGAGCAGGTGTCACCATGCACACACGTTACAGAGAATTTGTCAGACGAACCAGACGGAAGTGCCACCAGACTAGCTTTCACCAGAGTCACCACACTTCCAGAGTCTAGTAACGCCACAACACTTTTCCCATCAACAGATAATTCACACAGGTGTTTTGCTATATCATTTTGGCCCGCATTCACATTCACCAGCCGTGTAATCAAAGACATGCATTTCTTAGAGTCTATAACATCGCACTGCATGGGTTCAGTGGTAACAGGACAGTTCGCAGAAACATGGCCCTTCTCACGGCAACGGAAACACCTAACAGGCCCCCTACTGAGACCACCGTCCCATACTCTTGGTCTCGGAGTGCGAGCAGTCCCGGTTTCCTCCCCCACAGTTTTTGGCGATTTTCCTTCACCCGCAGTCGCTGGAACAGTCTTACCGGTTCCACGAGGAGAAGGCACAGACCGGGAGCTAGCGGTTTCGTCGGGAAGTCCTTCTGCCACGGAATAACGCTCGACCAACTCCACAAGTTGATCCGCTGTCATGGGATTTCCTTGGCTTACCCACCTTTTCAGCGCTGGAGGTAGCACTCTCAGGTACTTGTCCAGGACAACCCGCTGGATTATTTCTGGGGTTGTCAGTACCTCGGGTTCCAGCCATTTCTTTGTCAAGTAGATCAGGTCGAACATCTGAGACCGCGGCGGTTTATCAGGCTGGTATGTCCACTGGTGTACCCTCTGCGCACGGACAGCCGTCGTCACACCTAGCCGGGCCAGGATCTCAACTTTCAGCTTCTCAAAGTCCTGAGCGACTTCCGGGTCCAAGTCATGGTAAGCTTTTTGGGCCTCGCCGGAGAGAAACGGAGCAATCAAATCGGCCCATCGTGCCTTCGGCCACTTCTCCCTCAGCGCCGTCTGCTCAAACGTTGTCAGGTATGCTTCAACGTCATCTTCTGCAGTCAACTTTTGCCAGTACCGACTCACATGGATCCTTCTGGACTCTGCTTCCGGGTCTACCTCAGGCATGCTCACCAGGCGCTGCGCCACCTGTTGGAGAAGCTGGCGGTCTGCAACCGTCATGTCCATTAACTCCTTCAGCTGTGCGGCCATCAAGCGATTAGCTTCATGCTGTGCGGCAGTGGCCTGCTGCTGTACGGCAGTGGACTGTACTAGGGCTTTCACCACGTCTTCCATACTGTCGCCTGTGCCACGCGATGCCCGCGTTCTCCACCACAATGTGACAAAACACTCCGGGATCGCCTTTGCTTTGGTCAAAGGTCACGTGGTTTGTGCATTGAACTCTGAGGCAACAGCAGGTTTCCAAGCTGACTGACCTCAAGTCAGGTTTATTAAAGTGAAAGCAAATACAGAAAACAAAACATAAAAATAAATCCTAGCCTGTCCGGCGCTAACTAAACAAATACGTTCCTATCTAACAACTGGGGGGGCTTCTCCCTCCCAGCTAACATTACATAGATCATGAGCACAGCTCTCACTCATGTTTGTCTCACACAGACAGGCATTCTGTGTGCCCCAGGCTGACACCTGAAACCTCCAGCTGGTCAGCCTTTATTCCTGCACTTATTAACCCCTCGGTATCCTGAAGATACTGAGCGGCCTAATTCACATAGGACAAATACCTGGGCGAGATATACCTGCCCCTGACTACCAGACCGACATGACTCTTACAGTACACAGTGACTGCACCAGCAGAATAGTGAGTGCAGCTCTGGAGTATAATACAGGATGTAACTCAGGATCAGTAATGTATGTACACAGTGACTGCACCAGCAGAATAGTGAGTGCAGCTCTGGAGCATGATACAGGATGTAACTCAGGATCAGTAATGTATTGTATGTACACAGTGACTGCACCAGCAGAATAGTGAGTGCAGCTCTGGGATATAATACAGAATGTAACTCAGGATCAGTAATGTAATGTATGCACACAGTGACTGCACCAGTAGAATAGTGAGTGCAGCTCTGGGGTATAATACAGGATGTAACTCAGGATCAGTAATGTAATGTATGTACACAGTGACTACACCAGCAGAATAGTGAGTGCAGCTCTGGAGTATAATACAGGATGTAACTCAGGATCAGTAAAGTAATGTATGTACACAGTGACGGCACCAGCAGAATAGTGAGTGCAGCTCTGGTGTATAATACAGGATGTAACTCAGGATCAGTAATGTAATGTATGTGCACAGTGACTGCACCAGCAGAATAGTGAGTGCAGCTCTGGGGTATAACATAGGATGTAACTCAGGATCAATAATGTAATGTATGTACACAGTGACTGCACCTTCAGAGTAGTGAGTGCAGCTCAGCTGCTACTCATTGTGGTGATTGTGGGTGTGGTCGCCACTGACCCTGCTGTGTGCTCCTGAGCTCCTGAGAACCACCACCTCTCCACCCGGGGACCTGCTCTCTCTCTTACCCAGGGAGTGAGTGGGTTTCCGGGATGAGTGAAGGAGCCAAGTCCCAGGCTTCTGCTTCCCGGACCAGGCTGGCGGGGGGCAGAAGGAACCAGCAACCAGCCTGCACATCAGAGGATTCGGGGGTGAGACGCTCCACCAGGAGTCGCAGCAATGTGGCCCCTACTCCCCCCCCCCCGGTCTGCAGAGACCCAGAGAAAACGCAAGGCTTCCATGGAGGAGAAGCCTGCCAGCGTGCAAGATGGCGGTCCTTCCGGAGGAAAGCTGAGTGCTCATGGAGGTGAGGCCGACCTCACTGAGGAGGGTTGGGCGCTGCAGAGACCCCGGGAGTCTGTGTCCACCTATGCCTCCCGGGTCATGAGCCACCTCCGTGAGGATGAAGAGGCGAGTAAGACCCTGAGAAGGCTTCAGGAGGATCTGTGCTGCACAAGCAACAAAGCTGCAGGTTCCTCCAAACCGAGGAAGAATCAGCTCCAGGCGGAGTTAAGGAGACTGAAAGTTGAGATCAATGAGCTTAAAGTCAGAAAAGCTTTCATCAAAGAAAAAAGTGGACCATTTAAAGAAAAGCTTATAAATGAAGACCGATTCAGAGAAATGGCTGATAACAGAGAGCAAAGGCAGATGGGGCTGCAGCCTGAGAGCCAGGTGGATGATGATGATGATGATGATGATGAGGAGGAGGAGGTTGACCAGCAGAAAGCCCCACCTGGCAGCCTGCTTAGTCACCTACAGGCCACGTGCAGCGAGGTCCCTGCAGGAGAGGTGACAATGACATCTCGTCACAGTTCTGCTGGCTCTGGGGAGGACAGTTACAATATCGGCCAGGGAGGGGCACTAATGGCAGAGATCAAGCTCCTGGAGTCCCCAGTGTGCCTTCAGAACTTCCATCTTGGTGATGATTTACCAGAGGAGGCTCCTGGGGGCCAGAAGAAAAAGTCAAAGACCACCAAGTCAAAGCTGCAGGAAGCGGTAAGCTATGTGTCTGCCCCCCTCCCTGTACCCCCTGAGTCGGCTACAGGGTCAGCTCGCTGTATAAGCCCTGTTGCCCAGCCCGGTGCAAAGGCGTGGGGAGATTACAAAGCAATGCAATGAGGTGCAGAGCTCCGTCTCTGCTTGTAGTAGCAGGGACGTAGCAGCAGGTGCATCAGCCGAGAGGCTGGACAGTGAGGGCAGCCCGGCGGCGGGCGAATGGTCAGGCCACGATACTGTGGTCCGCTCCTCAGTGGGAGAGAGGAGCGGCCCGGTGTCGGCAGCTTCGGTGCCCCTGAATACTGTTGCCGCCGATCACTTAGGGTACTGTCACACAGTGCAATTTTGATCGCTACGACGGTACGATTCATGACGTTCTAGCGATATCGTTACGATATCGCAGTGTCTGACACGCAGCAGCGATCAGGGACCCTGCTGAGAATCGTACGTCGTAGCAGATCGTTTGGAACTTTCTTTCGTCGCTTGATCACCCGCTGACATCGCTGGATCGTTGTGTGTGACACCGATCCAGCGATGTGTTCGCTTGTAACCAGGGTAAACATCGGGTTACTAAGCGCAGGGCCGCGCTTAGTAACCCGATGTTTACCCTGGTTACCAGCGTAAACGTAAAAAAAACAAACAGTACATACTTACATTCCGGTGTCTGTCCTCCGGCGTCTCAGCTTCTCTGCACTGTGAGCGCCTGCCGGCCGGAAAGCGAGCACAGCGGTGACGTCTGACGTCACCGCTCTGCTTTCCGGCTATGGTGCTTACACAGTGCAGAGAAGCAGAACGCCGGGGGACAGACACCGGAATGTAAGTATGTACGGTTTGTTTTTTTTACGTTTACGCTGGTAACCAGGGTAAACATCGGGTTACTAAGCGCGGCCCTGCGCTTAGTAACCCGATGTTTACCCTGGTTACCCGGGGACTTCGGCATCGCTCCAGCGCCGTGATTGCAACGTGTGACCGCAGTCTACGACGCTGGAGCGATAATCATACGACGCTGCGACGTCACGGATCGTGCCGTCGTAGCGATCAAAATTGCACTGTGTGACAGTACCCTTAGTTGAGGAGCGGCGGCAGTGTGAGGGGGTTACCGGGGCTGGGAGTTCTGGTCCTCCCAAAGTCCTATTTTGTGTTGGTGCCGCTGGTCAACAAGATCCTGATGCTAAGGATCAGCGGTGCCTCACAGCAGCTAAAGATAAATGACGCCTGGTAGCAACCATGAAGCAGCGGAAAATATCAACTGATGATGCGGAGGGCACACATAAATCCAGGGGTGAGGTCACCTCCAGTTCTGTGGAGGAGACTCAGCCCCTTGTGCCTGATGATGCGGAGGCCAAAGTGTCACCCTCTGTTGTCACTGGTGCAGCAGGAGTGAATGTGGTGGTGGGTATGGATGCCGAAAACTCTTTGTCTAGTGGTGTGGTTGCTGGTTTGGTGGAGGGTGAGGGGATTATGGAGGTGGGTAATTGTGATATTGTTGGTGTGGATGTGGTCACTGGTCCGGTTGCCCCCCTGGTGGTGGCAGCGCCTGTCAGGAGCTTTGCCGCTGTCACCTCCGGGGGAAATAGGGCATCCTCCTCGTCTCTGGGCTCTGGGGACGGCATGTTGCAATGGCGTCTCCTGGAGGCTCTAAAGAAGGGGGAGAGATCACTAATGGTAGAGAGTCAAGAGGCTGATCTATCTTTCTGGATAGAGAGGCATGGCCTCGGTGCCTTCCGAGAGCAAAGAGTGGGGGATACAGCATGGTCCCTCCCAACAGTCGGGCCGGGTTGTGTGCGTAGGAATGTGGTCCGTCTTCAGTGGAGGGGCAGTGATGCATGTCCTCCAAGGTCGAAGGTTGTGGAGCTCCTGCTGAAGATGGGCTTCAAGGCGATTGACATCTATGCCTTGATACATCCCTATTCCACACCTGAGTTTGATGTCAGCTTTGTTCGGCCGGAGGGGCTTGAACTCTTCTGGTCGAACTATGAGTTGACTTTGCCGTTCAGGTGGTGTCTCACCAAAATCAAGTCAAGAAAGTGACTGTGATGACATGTAACGAGTCGTTTTCTTGTTATGACATCATGACGTGGCTTGGCCGGTATGGACAGGTAGTGGAGATGCCAAAGAAAAACCGTGACGAGTTTGGTATCTGGTCAGGGGCCTGGACGTTTATGGTAAAACTTAAGCATTCAGGTGGTACGGTTGCCCACATACCATCATCTGCCTTCCTAGGTAGGGATCGTATCCTGGTCTTCTACCAGGGGCAACCGAAGCTCTGTCACAGGTGTGGCGACCCCACGCACTTCAGTGCAAACTGCACTGTACAGAAATGTGCTTTGTGTGGGGATATCGGCCATCTTGCTGCATCTTGTGTGGAGATTAGGTGCCACCTGTGTGGTGAATTAGGTCACCCATTCAGCTGTTGTCCTCGCTCCTTCGCTAATGCAGTCGTGACCCCGGTGGGAGAAAGCCGCGAGGCTGATTCTGCTGGGGAAGGGACTAGCAGGGGTGAGGGAGCTAAGGGACCAAGGAGGAAAAGCAATAAAAAGACGCCTGCCCAGCTGAGGCATCTAGACAAGCGCAGACAGGATAGGGAGCTGGGCGAGCCTCGGGCTACTGCGGCAGCCCCTGTCCTGGAAGCCAGTCTTGCTGCTGAGGCCCCGAGGGATGATGAGTTGGATGAGGAGGTCAGGAGGATCCACAGGGAGGAAACCTCCACTGCCTCCGAATCCTCCCATTATGAAAGTATGGATGAGGATAATAGGCAGTGGCTACAGGAAAAGCGTAAGCTTGGCACCAAAAAGAAGAGAAAGAAGGGAGATAAAACATCTCCCGCTCTGACCAAAGTACCTAAGGAAGGAAAAACTGACTTCCCTCTGGTTGGTCTTTCTAACCGGTTCCAAGCCCTTGAGAATATCTCTTCCTCTGAGGAGGAAGCTGAGGGTGAGGTTCCGTCTTCGGCTGAGCTTACAGGGGCGCTGAGTTTCTTTCTGGGAATGTAAGGTCCTTGGAGGGAGGGACTGGCCCAGAGTCTGGAGATGAGGAGGATAAAAAGAAAAAACATGTGGAAATGGACACCTCCATGTCATTAAAGAGGGGGAAGGATTCCTCCTCTGAGGCAGAGGATAAGGGGAGTGGGAAGAAGAAAGCCATCTAACTCAATCACCAATGATGGCGTTACCCACTCCGTTGACGCTGGCGTCCATTAATGTCGCCAGCATAAAGTCAAATACAGCTAGATTTGCGGCCTTTGATTTTCTCAGCCGGGTTGAAGCTGACATTTTCTTTTTGCAAGAGACCAGGCTGCCAAACATGGCAGACGTGTTTAAAGCTAAAGGGAAGTGGAGACTCGGGCCCTCCTATTGGTCTCTTGCAGCCGAGCCGTATAGCGGAGTGGCGGTCCTTTTTACCGCACCGGCGGAATGCCGACGGGTTATTGAGTTAGAAATGGGGAGGTGCCTGATCTTAGATGTCCTCATGAAGGGACAAGAGCTCCGGCTCATTAACATCTATGGTCCCCAATCTAAGTGGGACCGGAAGTGTCTCTTTATGAGGATCAAGCCCTACCTTTTTACAAGTCGGCAGGTTGTCTTTGGAGGGGACTTCAATGCTGTCACGAGGCCCCTGAGATAGAGGTTCCAGAGACAAGTTGACTTATGATAGCGTCGCCCTTAATAGTATAGCTAGTGAGGCTCGCCTGGTGGATGTCCACATTCGGCACACCCCAGGCCATGAGGGGTTCACCTATCATAGAGGTAACTGTAGGTCCAGAATAGATAGGTTTTATTTAAAGGAGGAAGCTGTCTCTTCAGCAGTGTCTGTTGTTGAGGTGGAGTTTTCCGACCACTGTTTAATTTTGTTTTCTCTGAATGTTACAGAGACCCTCCGGATGGGAAGAGGCTTTTGGAGGCTCAATTCGTCTCTCTTGGAAGAAGCGGAGATAAGACAGTCCTTTGAGGACTTTCTTCAGAGCCAGGTACCCTTACTGGATCTTTGTAGTAGTAAGTCAGAGTGGTGGGAGATGTTCAAGGAAAGGGTGGCGAGATTCTTCCGCCAGCTCTCGAGCCTCAGGAGTCTGAGCAGGTACCGCCTGAATCAGGGTCTGAGGAGGAAACTCGAGCATCTTGTCTCAACTGGAGGTAGCCGCGAGGAGATCTCCAGAGTGAAATCTTTGCTTATGAGGTGTCAGTACGATAGACACGCATCTTTGGTTTTTGAGAGGGATTACGGGAAGTACCGCTCGCCCGACCCTTACAGAAACTGCAAGATGTCAGTGAATAGTAAAGTAGTTACAGGACTGGTCGACACTACGGGGTCCCTGAGACGATCCAGATCAGGGATCCTGGAGGTTGTCAGATCCTTCTACTCGCACCTCTTGGGGAAGAGGGATCTTGATTGGGATGAGATGTCGGCTTTCCTGGCTGAAGCTGTCCCAGAACTAGGGGTAGACCCCTTTCTTGACGTTTTGACAGAAATGATCAGGGAAGAGGAAGTTCAGTTGGCGATTGAAGGGCTTGCCCAAAAAAAATCACCTGGTCCAGATGGCTTAACATCTGAATTCTATAAGACCTTTAAGGACGTTTTGGTTCCCCTCTTGACTGAGGTATTCAATGAGTGTCTTTCCTTGGGCACTCTGCCAAAGTCAATGAGGAGGTCTGCTCTGATCATCTTGTCAAAGGGTAAGGACCCATCTTGCATTGAGAATTGGCATCCTATAGCGCTTCTCAATGCAGACAGGAAGGTTCTGGCAAAGGTGCTGTTTAATCGGCTGGTGAAATTTGCACCCCGACTCCTTTCGGAGGCCCAGCATTGCTCTGTTCCAGGCCGTTGCACATTTAGTGCTGTGCTCTGTGTCCGAGAGGCAGTGGAGCAGGGTAGGGCTGGTCACTGGAAGGGGTACATGCTGTCACTGGACCAGGCAAAAGCGTTTGATTGGGTTAATCACGAGTACCTCTGGTCCGTCCTTCTGAGATATGGCCTGCCAGGCGGGTTTGTTGATTGGCTTAAGACCTTGTACAGTGGAGCAGAGAGTTTCCCGCTTGTGAATGGTTGGATTGGCAGCTCTTTTGAGGTTGGGTCCGGTGTTCGCCAGGGTTGTCCCTTGGGCCCGCTGCTGTACGTGTTTGCGATTGACCCTCTTCTTAGGAGGGTGGAGCGTGGACCGTTGACCGGGATCGGGATGAACCAGGCAGCACCGGAAGCCACTCTGAGGGTGGTGGCGTATGCCGATGATGTCACTGTGCTTGTTTCCTCTCACGAGGAGGCAGGGTGGCTGATGTCAGAGGTAGATCGCTACTCGGAGGCATCCGGGTCCAAGATCAACCGAGATAAGTGTGAGAGTCTCTGGCTGGGAGGAGGAGATCCTGGTTTTGATCTCCCAGACACCCTTCCAGGACCCAAAGTCTCTGCAAAAGTCCTTGGCATTGAATATGACCAGGGGGATTACCCCAAACAAAATTGGGACAGCAGGCTAGAGATCGCCACTCAGAAGGTGAACCAATGGAAGGGTTGGTCTTTGACCCTAAGGGAAAGGGTAAACCTGATCAAAACTTACCTGCTCCCTTTACTGATTTACCTGGGCAGTGTGTGCATCTTGCCGGAATCTCTCTGGACTCGGGTCTACAGTTTGTTCTTCCAACTGTTATGGGGGAACAGTCTGAACCTGGTCAAGAGGGAGGTTACTTACCGTACGAGGAGACTAGGAGGGTTGGGTATGGTCAACCCTGTGGTATTCCTTGTGGATACCTTCATTAAGATCAATATTGCAAACCTCTGCAAAGAGAGGGCTCCTCCGTGGGTATTCTCCTGTAGGGGATGGTTTCAGCCTTTCTTCCAGGAATGGGAGACAGGAGGGCAAGTGAAGGATCTTCGCACACCGCATGGACATCTTCCGGCTTACGCTACCTTGGTTCTGAAGGTAATTCGTCGGTGGGGTCTGGGAATGTGGGAGATCAGGACTCTGCCAAGGAAACTCCTTGACAATAGAGTTCTGTTGACCCATTTCCAGAGGCCTCTGGCGCTCAGGGACTGCCCAAGTCGGGATCTTGGGGTGGGTTTGCATCTTTTGAATTCTATCAGGATCCCCTCGACTTTTTGGGACTTGGCGCTGCTTCCATGGGAAACTGTGTGTGAGGGACAATCTGAAGTGTAGGAGCTCTGAGGACAGGAATTGTCCCTGGGAGCATTGTAGTACTTTGCTGGAAAGCATGGACCACTTCCTGCTTCATTGTCCCTTCAACACAGAGGTGTACAACAGGGTGGGTGCCTTCATTGGCTGGTCTCGGCTGGCCGGTCTCTCCTATGCTGAATGGGCCTATGGAGCATTCGGAGACCTTGGTGGTCGGGACCGCTGCACCTTATTTCTAGTTAGAACAGTGGTTAGGTATCACACGTGGAACGCACGGTGCTTAGTGGAACGCCCCAGACGCAGGGCCGCGGGGTACTTGGTACCGGGCCTCTCTGTCTCGGTTCTGGGGTTGTCACGGTAGCTAGACCCGGTCCGTGACCCTGCTAAGGGGCGTCCAATGAAAGATGTGATGATGGTGCGTGGTGCAAGGTGCGATGAATAACGAGGACACAGGGTTGCAGTCTCTTTACCTCTTTACTGAAGGCTTCAGGATCCGCAATCCAGAGCACTGCTAACAGGGCTGGCTGAGACCGGCCGGTCCGAAGGCACATCCAGAGTTCCCTTTGCAGGTGGAAATCAGTGCCTACCTTCTAGCGCCTGTGTGTTGTAGTACCTCCCTGCTGAGCACCACAGGATAGTCCTCACAACTGTTGAGTCTGTTTCTGATGTTCTTCCTCACAACTATCGTTTCTCTTCTGATGTTCTTCTCCGTCCCCCAGATGATATGGCTAGGACGCACCCGTATGGCGGGTAGGCCTGGAGTTCTTCCGGGACCCTAGAGTCGCCCCTCTCCCACAATTGCCTCCTATGTCTGCTTAGGTGATTTAGGTGAGACAGCCAACCTAAAGTCAACTGCCCTGCCGCTGTTTGAAGTAATGCTTGGAGCCCAATACTTCCTCGGCGTTCCGGCCACCGGCTACGCACCTCAGTAGGATGTTGCCGATCTCGGGGCACGACTCCTACTGGTTCTATTCTCCTTTTTGCTGTGATCTCGTTTCTCACTTCTCCACAATAAACCTTGCTTCTTATCCTTTCTTAAGATACCGCCGCAATCAAGTGCAGGCGCGGTTCCGTAACGATCTGTCCTTTTCGCTAGGCCTCTGTCAGGATCCCACCCCTGACAGGGACCCCCCTGAATCTTCCCAAGCAACCCCTTCTCTCACTAGGTGTTGCCTGGGCAAAACCCAGTCAGCTTCTCCCTAACTTCCTATCCAGCCCCCAGTTTTACCAGATTGTGAGGAGTGGCCTAATCATAGAACCCTTTGCTCCCCCTGGTGGCCAGAGTGTGAAGTGTAATGTGTGACTATGATACCTGGTCAGGTGAACTCCTTAAGTGCCATCAGACGTACCATCACTCCCCTTAGTGGCGGAGCAACAGTACTGCAACGACCAGGACTCTGGGGCGCTGCACTTAGTATCGACGCAACGAAAAATCCTCCCAGTGGACGATGTGTTTAGGACCATACTCGGTGACCTGGTGAAGGTGCGCTCTTTGGAGTATGGGAGACTGGGCACACGGAGGGCCGCACTCCTCTGGAGGGGCTTTTCTTTAGTGTGCCCTAGTCTGGTCATCTCCTTTCCTGGTGGTGGGCTGCTGCTGACACTGTAGATTTTTGTTTTGTTTGATCATTATACAGTGATGTAGGGCTGCAGGCGCCGATCTTGGGCTTCGTGATTTGTGATTATTGTGGTTTGTGCTGCTGTATATATTGTATATGGGGATATAGATTTAGGTGTAGGTGTTAGGTTGGGTGGTGGGAAAAGGGGGGAGGTGAGTTTATCTTGTGGGACTATGGGACACTGGGTTGTTTGGGGGAAAAACTGGCACTGCCTGATCTGGCCTATGGACGTTGGACGCAGGACCAGCTCTCAGGTCAGTGTGGAGGTTGGGAATGGTGTGCTTGAGTGTGGGGTGGTGGTTAGCTTAGTAATGTATATATTTGCATAGTTTGTGGTTATTTTATTTATAAAAATAAATAAATAAAAATAAATTAAAAAAAATAATAATAATAATAATAAAAAAAATATGTATGTGTATATAGCCTTTGTTTGCTATTGTTTATTTGTTTTTGTGTGCTATTGTTTATATTGTTTGCGATTATTTAGTTTGGTGACCGAACCAGAAGGTGTAAGTGCAGCGCCCCAGAGTCCTGGTCGTTGCAGTACTGTGGCTCCGCCGCTAAGGGGGGCTATGGTACGTCTGATGGCACTGAAGGAGTTCATCTGACCAGGTATCACATACACCAATACATTTCACAGTCGGGCCTCCAGGGGGAGCTAAGGGTGCTATTTATTAGGCCACTCCTCACCACTGTGGGTAAAACTGGGGGTCAGGCAGGAAGTTAGTGAAGAAAGCTGACTGGGTTGGAACCAGGCAACACCTTGTGGCAGAAGGTGTTGTGGGGGAAGATTCGGTAGGGTCCCTGTCAGGTTTGGGACCCTGACAGAGGCCTGGCTACAAGAAAGAACGTCACGGGACCGTGCCTGCTCAGCATAGCGGCGGTGCCCTAAGAAAGGAACAGAAGCGAGATATATTGTGCTGAGTGAGAAACGAGATCAAAGCAAGAGGAGAAATACCAGTAGGAGTCGTGCTGTAAGACCGAGGCAACATCCTACTGAGGCGCACAACCGGCGGCCGGAACGCCGAGGAAGTATTTATATATCTAGCTCCAAGCAATACTTCAAACCAACGGCAGGACAGTCAGTCTCAGGCGGGCTGTCTCACATACATCACCTATGAAGACATGGGGGGCGCACTAGGAGAGGGGCGACTCTAGGGTCCCGGAAGAGCTCCGAGCCTACTCGTCATACGGGTGCCGTCCTAACCAGAACATCAGGGAGGGACGGAGGAGAAGAACATCATCCGAACGAGTTGTGAGGGAACATCAGAAACAGACACAACAGTTGTGGGGTACTATCCCGTAAGCACAGCAGGGGAGGACCACAACACATAGCGCTAGCGGGAAGGCACCGATTTCCACCTGCAAAGAGAACTCTGGAGGTGCCATTGGGCCGGCCGGACTTGCGTAGCCTGGTGAACCGTATTCCGGACTGAGGACCCAGAGATCTTCAGTAAAGAGGTAAAGAGACTGTAACCTGGTGTCCTCGTTATTTACTGCACCGCACCACCACCACCATCTACATCTATCAGATACTGTGCGCCCTTCGGCAGGGTCACGGACCGGGGCCTCGCCACCGTGACAACCCCAGAGCAGAGACTCAGAGGCCCGGTACCGGGTACCCCTCGGCCCTGCGGCAGTGGGGGCGCTACATAAGTACTTAATGTTAGTTATTATTAGTTATTATTCTGTATATATAATAAGTGTGAGAGGAGAGGATGAGCGGCTGGACCAGTGTTCATTATACTGATTATTTTCTGGCTGATATTTCTGTTTTGTTTCTGTTTCTATTATTGTTATGTTTTTCATTTTTATAATAAAAGATCCACAGGATATGTACGATAGGTAATCGCATTGTTATTGTATTTTCAGCTATTTATAGGTGACAATAATTTGGCTTTTCCTTTATTTCTGGCTCAGTATTGCTCACATTGATTCCACCAATAATTACTCAGATGTTGGGGGTTGTTATCCTTCGGCTGCATGTTTGCTATGTAGCCTGTGACTATACATGTAGCAGCCGCGGCTCTGGTCACCACAGGTCAGCACAATCTTATTATCGCAGCCATTATTCTGCAGCATCATTACAGCAGAGATAATATCTGTAGAGTAACGGAACTTGGCCAGAATCGATGTGGAGCAGCGTCCTGCGAGTCTCCGGTTATCTGATAAGAATTGGTCGTATTTACGACGCCCCGGATTTCATCCCCTCTGTCGCATGTTAGCTAAATTAGGGGAATAAAATGCATGGGCTGCAAAATCCCAAACATTGCGCTCTGATAATGAAGGAGACACAACCTTCTCCCGGATACAGAACACATTTCTATTTTTAAAAAAAATCGCCTCCAGGATGAGAGCGAAGACTCTAAAATAAAGTCTTTCATCGTCAGCCGGTCACGGAAAAATAAATGACTGTGGCAAAATGTAATAAACGTTAAAGGGAAAATGACGAGGTTAATATAAGCAACATTGATTTAACTAGGATGATATAGAGGGATAGTCTGCTTTCTAGGTCTTCCAGATGTCTATTAAAGGCTCCGTATTAAGGGGCCCGAGTCGTCTTCATCCATCGCAGCATTCTCAGGATTTCCTATTTCACACTTGGCTGATTCAATTTGCTGGTCGTCGGCGCCGGACGCCCCATCATGACGCAGCCAAGGAGAACAGGCCACTGGTGTTTTCCTGGGTCGGAGCTTTCCAAAAACTTATTGTGCGTTATACATCATCCTGTTTGCAGTTTGTGTCCTGGGTTCATCCACTTCTATATTAGTCTAGGATTATATTATATACCGTGCATGAAAGATCGCGCCAGTCCAGTAGTCGCCACAAAGCCAGAGGTCTTGTCTAGAGTCAGAAGACCGTACAAAATGTATGGATAAGTAAAATACCCGCTCTCTAAGTGTACAATAGATTTTACAAGAACCAGTGCCTGTGGTCACTAGAGGTGTCAGTCTGTTGGATGGAGCAGAGTTGAGTGTGCTGCTGGTGAGTACCAAGTCAAAATGTGAGCTGTGAGAGAGAGTTGCCGGGCTCTCTCTGAATGGAAATGGATCGCCCCCACGAGTAAGGGCAGTGGGGTACTCGGTACCGGGTCTGTCTCTCTCAGTTCTGGGGATGTCACGGTGGCTCGAACCGGTCCGTGGCCCTTCTGAGGGGCGCCCAATTAAAGGTGTAGTTTTGTACCGTGTTCGTGACGCCACCTGTGGTATTCGGTCAGGGTGACCGACGCTGCTAGGGGTCCGCTGGGGTGATGGAATGGCAGCTAGATGGTGTTCCTTCCCACAGGTGAAGTATGTCCTCAGGGCTTCCCAGATATGTAGGTGGTGATGGTGGACGTCATAAGGGGCAAGGAATAACGAGGACACAAAGGTTGCAGTCTCTTTACCTTTTACTGAAGACTTCAGCGTCCACAGTCCAGAGTACTGTTCACAGGGCTGGCTGAATCCGGACGGTCCGAAGGCACATCCAGAGTTCCCTTTACAGGTGGAAATCAGTAGCCTACTAGCGCCTGTGTGTTGCAGTACCTCCATGCTGTGCACCACAGGATAGTCCTCACAACTTTCGTGGATGTTTCTGATGTTCTCTCTCTCTGTCCCCCAGATGATATGGATAGGACAACCCGTATGACGGGGTAGGCCTGGAGCTATTTTATAGGGACCCTAGAGACGCCCCTCTCCTACAATTTGCCTCCGTTGTCTTCAAAGGTATTAAGGTCGGGCAGCCAACTTGGAATTAACTGTCCTGCCGGTCTCTGAAGTAATGCGTAGAGCCTATTACTCACTCGGTGTTCCGGCCACCGGCTACGCGCCTCAGAAGGATGTTGCCGGTCTTAAGGCAAGACTCCTCCCGGTGTTATCTCCTTGTGCTGTGATCTCGTTTCTCACTCTCCACAATATACTTCGCTTCGTGTCCTTTCTTAGGATGCTGCCACAATGAAGTGCAGGCGCAGCTCCGTAACGTTCTATCTCGTGCTTGGCCTCTGTCAGGATCCCACCCCTGACAGGGACCCTCTGTCTGCAGCTCAGATGTTCCTCCTTCTCCCCCTGTCTGCCTGACAGGTCCTCTCTGGGTCTAACCCAGGCAGCTTCTGACTGACTTCCTATCCAACCCACCAGTTTTACCCATCTGTGAGGAGTGGCCTAGTACATAGAACCTTTGCTCCCCCTGGTGGACTGGAGTGTGAAGTGTAGTGTGTGACTGTGATACCTGGTCAGGTGAACTCCTTTAGTACAATCAGACGTAACATCACTCCCTCTGGTGGAAGAGCGACATTACTGCAACGATCAGAACTCTGGGGCGCTGCAGAAACTGCAAGGGTCAGCTGGGAAAGCTGACCAGTCTGTGTGCTGGAGCTGCAGAGTAATGAGTGGAAGTTGCAGCCTGTTCAGTGTGAACTGTGCAGGAGTTGAACACTTCTGTTTGGCACTGGAAGCTGCTGGAGCTTGAGTTGAAGAGGATACAGCGACTGGTAGGATCGGACCTCTTTTGTGTATGAAGTTTGCTCCAGGGCAAAGGACAGTACTCTGTTGGGGTGAGCTGCACTGACATATATATGTGCTGCACTGACATATGTGCCGCAATAACATACAGTATGTGCCGCACTGACATACAGTTGTGCTCAAAGGTTTACACACCCCGGCAGAATTTTTGCTTTTTTGGCCTTTTTTCAGAGAATATGAATGATAACACCAAAACTTTTTCTCCACTCGTGGTTAGTGGTTGGATGAAGCCATTTACTGTCAAACTATTGTGTTTTCTCTTTTTAAATCATAATAACAACCCAAAACATCCAAATGTCCCTGATCAAAAGTTCACATACCCTGGTGATTTTGGCCTGACAACATGTACAGAAGTTGACATAAATGGGCGTGAATGGCTACTAAAGGTAACATCCTCACCTGTGACCTGTATGCTTCTAATCAGTGTGTGCGTATAAAAACCGAGTGAGTTTCTGGAATCCAGACAGACTCTTGCATCTTTCATCCAGCCACTGATATTTCTGGATTGTGAGCCATGGGGCAAGCAAAAGAATTGTCAACGGATCTACAGGAAAAGGTAGTTAAACTGTATAAAACAGGAAAGGGATACAAAAATATATCCAAGGAACTGAACTGCCAGTCAGCAGCGATCACACTGAGTAACAAATGGAAAAATGGGCTCTTTAAAAACAAAACCACGGTCAGGTAGACCAACAAAAATGTCATCCACAACTACCAGGAAAAGAAAAACCCACAAATAACATCAGCTGAGATACAGCACTCTTTGAAAACTAGTGGTGTGGCTGTTTAAAGAAGCACAATAAGGAGGCACTTGAAGAAAAATGGGGTGCATGGTCGAGACACGAGAAGAAAGCCATTACTGCGCAAATGGCACAAAGTATCTCGCCTACAATACGCAAAACAGCACAGAAACAAGCCTCAAAACTTCTGGAGCAAGGTAATTTGGAGTGATGAGACCAAAATTGAACTTTTTGGCCACAACCATAAACGGTACATTTGTAGAGAGGTCAACAAGGCCTATCATGAAAGGAACACCATTCCTACTGTAAAGCACGGAGGTGGATCGCTGATGTTTTGGGGATGTGTGAGCTACAAAGGCACAGGAAACTTGGTCAAAGTTGAAGGAAAGATTAATGCAGCACGTTATCAGCAAATACTAGAGGCAAATTTGCAATCATCAGCCCAGAAGCTGAGCATGGGACATACTTGGACATTCCAAGATGACAACGATCCAAAACACAAGGCCAAGTCGATCTGTCATTGGCTACAGCAGAACAAAGTGAAGGTTCTGGAGTGGCCATCTTAGTCTCCTGACCTCAATATCATTGAGCCACTCTGGGGAGATCTCAAGCACGCAGTTCATGCTAGACAGCCCAGGAATTTACAGGAACTGGAGGCTTTATGTCAAGAAGAGTGGGCAGCTTTACCATCTGAGAAAATAAAGAACCTCCACAACTACCACAAAAGACTTCAAGTTGTCATTGATGTTAGAGGGGGCAATACACGGTATTAAAAAATGGGGTATGTGAACTTTTGCTCAGGGTCATTTGGATGTTTTAAGTTGTCATTATGATTTAAAAAGCGAAAACACAGTAGTTTGACAATAAATGGCTTCACCCAACCACTAACCATGAGTGGAGAAAAAGGTTTGGTGTTATCATTCATGTTCTCTGAAAAAAAGCCAAGAAAGCAAAATTCTGCTGGGGTATGTAAACTTTTGAGCACAACTGTATATATGTGCCGCACAGACATATTTGTGCCTGAGGAATGAACTGGTTATTGGCTGTGACAGCTTTGTGACCAGAAGAGACACTTTTTGATTTTGAATTCCTTGGAGTTTTATGAAAGCAATAAAACTGCCCATTTCAACCAAATGCATTGCCTGTGTGAACTAATGCCTACATGAGAGAGTGAAACCCTACAATGTATGCCGTGTTGGCTGTGATATAATCTGCGACATCCGGGACGGGCTCGGAGGATTCTGCATGTTTCTCACAGTCTGGATGTTACATCTAGTCAAGTATAGGACTTGGTACTATGGAGAAATCTAGGTCACTGGTGCTGAAATAATGTTTGTAGAATCGTTCTAATTTCCACCAATAAATTATTAATTTCACTATTGCTGAGGCCCAGTCCTGGTCGGTAGATGAGTCCGGTGTTAGCAGGCGGCACTGTGTAATGATGAAGGTGACACTGCACACTCAACTCTTCTCCTTCCATCAGTTCTTGATGGCCGTGTTGCTGGTCAGCCTCAGCCTGATGACCACCCGAGCCGGCGTCTCGCTGCTCTACCAGCCTGGGGTCCCATCAGACTCTTGCTATGAAGCTGTTCGCACTTGTTAGGAACACCTTGTACTAATTATATTGCGGGGAACCATTGACAGCTCATCTTCTATAAAGGATGCAAAGGAGATGATTAAGCTGCTGCTGTCTCGTTATTCTTAATTAGTCAGAAAACTTTGCATTATGGTCTCTGCTCCTGAGCGCCCTGAGAAGTTCAGCGCTGCATGTGTGAATTACGCTGTGCCTGAGCTGCAGCGCCTGAATACCAGGCAGAGTCTCACAGGTCGTCAAGAACTTTCTTTGCTTTCCTAAGCGTCCATGAAGACCTGTTGCATTTCACCCAGATTCCTGTGCAGGTACTACCCCGAAATCTGCATCACGGAGTATCCACATCCAATACACGGAAAAAAAAATCTGGGTGGATTACTGGTACAGCTATGGAAAAAAAAAAATAGAAATAAGTAGCAGAGTATGTAAGTGTTCCGGTGACTTCAGAAGTGTTTACAATAAGCCATCGTGTGTACATGAGGAGTAACATGATTTCTGACCAGAATATGACTTTTATGCTGCATTTTTCGCCAGTTTTCCCCTCTGCAGGTTTTATCTGTAATTTTCAGTTGTCTCTGAGCTGGTGGGTGCAGACAAGCTGCTGTGATGTCTCCATACACAGCAGACATGGGCGACTCCTGCTCTCCTGCCTGTATGCTGCACATGCTCTGACGCAGCAGAGGCATGGAGGACCTGGAGCCGAGTGTCGTTGTTCACATGTGATTTGCATGTGGCAGACTGCACTGAGCACAGCGCACCAGGCCGCCCGCTGAAAATCTGCACTCTATATGACTGGTGTTTTCTCACATCCGAGGGGTCCATGGGTCTCATAAGGCACCAGGGACTCTGTGTCCCTGCAGCTTCTGCCACCCACAGCTGCTCCCCAGCATTTACTCCGATAGCAGCTGGAAGGATTTTATCATTCTATGGGGTCCGTACACCTTAAACGGCTCTGTCACCCCGACTGGTCCTCGGCTTAGTCTGTGACAGCACTGTCACCCTGGTTGGTCCTTAGCATGGTCTGGGACAGCACTGCGTCACCCCGGCTGGTCCTCAGCTTGGTCTGGGACAGCACTGCGTCACCCCGCTTGGTCTGTGATGGCACGGCGTCACCCTGGCTTGTTCTCAGCTTGGTCTGTGACAGCAATGTGTTACCCCGGCTGGTCCTCGGCTTGGTCTGTGACATCACTGTGTTACCCCGGCTGGTCCTCGGCTCGGTCTGTGACAGCAATGTGTTACCCCAGCTGGTCCTGGGCTCGGTCTGTGACAGCACTGTGTTACCCCAGCTGGTCCTTGACTCGGTCTGTGACAGCATTGTGTTACTCCGGCTGGTCTTTGGCTCAGTATGTGACAGCACTGGGTCACCCCGGCTGGTCCTCGGCTCAGTCTGTGATAGCACTGGGTCACCCCGGCTGGTCCACGGCTCAGTCTGTGATAACACTGGGTCACCCCGGCTGGTCCTCGGCTCAATCTGTGATAGCACTGTGTCATCCCAGCAGGTCCTTGGGGCAGTCTGTGACAGCACTGAATCACGCTGGCTGGTCCTCTGCTCGGTCTGTGACAGCACTGGATCACCCAGGCTGGTCCTTGGCTTGGTCTGTGACAGCACTGTGTTACCCTGGCTGGTCCTCGACTCAGTCTGTGACAGCACTGAATCACCCCGGCTGGTCCTCGGCTCGGTCTGTGATAGCACTGGGTCACACCGCCTGGTCCTCGGATCGGTCTGTGACAGCACTGGGTCACCCCGCCTGGTCCTCGGATCAGTCTGTGACAGCACTGTGTTACCCTGGCTGGTCCTCAGCTCGGTCTGTGACAGCACTGGATCACCCCGGCTGGTCCTCCGCTCGGTCTGTGATAGCACTGAGTCACACTGCCTGGTCCTCGGATAGGTCTGTGACAGCACTGGGTCACCCCGCCTGGTCCTCGGATCAGTCTGTGACAGCAGTCACCATATGTTCACTTTGAGAACTGATGATTGAAAACATGTTTCTAGGAGGAATGAGGGTCTCTTATTACATTAATATGTGTGCACGTCTCCAAGCAGGAAAATGTGACAACCGAGATCCTGGAATGGTCAGGAGTCATTGGCTGCACAGACAAGAGTATAATTAGGCGTTGATTCTCATGAGAAAGTCCCGATTCCACAAAAATGTGTAACATCAAAACCCACAGCCCTCTCAAAGACAGAGACACATATTGCGGTGCGCAGAGCAAGTATTAAGTGTTTTACACTAAGCCAAACTCCTAAATCTACAAGTACTCGCACACAGAGATAGGAAAGCCCCTAAGTGTCCCCACCCACTACAAAACCCAGTTCATGGCATTGCAGTATGGCTTCCCCACAGCGCCCCTCACACAGTACGATGCCCCCACAGTGCCCCACCACACAGTATGGTGCCCCCACAGTGCCCCACCACACAGTATAGTGCCCCCACAGTGCCCCACCACACAGTATGGTGCCCCCACAGTGCCCCACCACACATTATGATGCCCCCACAGTGCTCCACCACACAGTATGGTGCCCCACCACACAGTATGGTGCCCCACCACACAGTATGGTGCCCCCACAGTGCCCCACCACACAGTATGGTGCCTCCACAGTGCCCCACCACACAGTATGGTGCCCTCACTGTACCCCACCACACAGTATGATGCCCTCACTGTACCCCACCACACAGTATGGTGCCCCCACAGTGCCCCACCACACAGTATGGTGCCCCCATAGTGCCCCACCATGGAGTATGATGCCCCCACAGTGCCCCACCACAAGGTATGGTGCCCCACCACACAGTATGGTGCCCCCACAGTGCCCCACCACACAGTATGGTGCCTCCACAGTGCCCCTCCACACAGTATGATGCCCCCACAGTGCCACCCCACCACACAGTATGATGCCTCCACAGTGCCCCACCACACAGTATGGTGCCCCCACAGTGCCCCACCACACAGTATGGTGCCCCCACAGTGCCCCACCACACAGTATGGTGCCCCCACAGTGCCCCACCACACAGTATGATGCCCCAACAGTGCCCCACCACACAGTATGATGCCCCCACAGTGCCTCACCACACAGTATGATGCCCCCACAGTGCCTCACCACACACTATGATGCCTCCACAGTGCCCCACCACACAGTATGATGCCTCCACAGTGCCCCACCAAACAGTATGGTGCCCCCACAGTGCCCTACCACACAGTATGATGCCTCCACAGTGCCCCAAACAGTATGATGCCCTCACAGTGCACCACCACACAGTATGATTCCCCTACAGTGCCCAACCACACAGTATGATGCCTACACAGTGCCCCACCACACAGTATGATGCCCCCACAGTGCCCTACCACACGGTATGATGCCTCCACAGTGCCCCACCACACAGTATGATGCCCTCACAGTGCACCACCACACAGTATGATGCCCCTACAGTGCCCAACCACACAGTATGATGCCTACACAGTGCCCCACCACACAGTATGGTGCCCTCACTGTACCCCACCACACAGTATGATGCCCTCACTGTACCCCACCACACAGTATGATACCCCCACAGTGCACTACCACACAGTATGATGCCCTCACTGTACGCCACCACACAGTATGATACCCCCACAGTGCACTACCACACAGTACGATGCCCTCACTGTACCCCACCACACAGTATGATGCCCCCACAGTGCACCACTACACCGTATGATGCCCCCACAGTGCCCACCACACAGTATGATGCCCTAACTGTGCCCCACCACACAGTATGATGCCCTCACAGTGCCCCATCACACAAGTATTATGCCCCCCACTGAGCCTTTTCCCCATGGAATGATGTCCCTCATCGTATGCATTAACTAGGAAGCTGGATAAATAAATAAAAGGAAAAAGACAATACTAATTCTCATTCTGCGCGTTCCCATGATCTGCGCTGCGGTCTGTGCGGTGTGCAGCTCCACCACTGTATAACACCGTATCTGCATCCTCAGCGCACAGTACAGCTGAGATCAGCTCCCTGGGATCCACTCCCCCAGGTCTGGGAATGTCCCCTGGATCCATTGGGAGCAATGAGATCACTATATTACAGTGCGGGAGGCATCTCCCTTGGGTTTGATCCACATTATAATCTAGTATTAGACAAATATTCACTTGCAGGCCTTGTATATGTGTGTGACCCGTGTGGCACATGCCCGGACCCCCGACACCGAGGATCTCATCTGCAGAATGATAACCATAATCTGAGACTCGCACAAGGCGCCGACATCCGTCATCCATCCGGACGATTATAATCTGAACACATAATAAATCCTCTCTATAGTCTAGTGCTGAGAGGGGGCAGCGGGGGCCGGCTGGGCACTGACATGTTCTACCCTCAACCAAACATGGCTGACCATCGCGGGGGAGGATCGCGTCCTGGACGCCATCTTGTATCTCTCCGCCCAAATATGAAATTAAAGGGCAGAACGACGTTTAGGTCTAATTAGTCCTCTGCTAATGAGCGGATGAGTGGCCTGGGGAGAAGCGCGACATTGTGTAAAGTGATGTGTGAAGATGATGGTGGAGAAGTATCTGACCTACTTACCAGGCGCCGCTCCGGGGGCACCACATAGGTGGATAGGACTGGGGGGGGGTCTTCTATTCTTAGCTGTACCCTGTCAAGGGGAGAAAGAAGCTGCATCAGTAACAGGAATGATCATTTCTGCATTTACTTATAATCTCTATATTTTAACATCTCATTATATTAATCTTAGTCCAACAGACCGCGGCGTACAGGATGTCAGGAGGATGATGGCGGCCGTGGCAGACAGGCGGTGTCTGGCTATCATACATCTGAGGCCAGAGGTGCCAGGTGACAGGTTGGCTCCGACGCCCCTCACAATAGTCATCTATCATTAACCCAGGGGCGGACATACTGCCGGTGCTACCGGTGCAGCTGCACCAGGGCCCTAAAGGAGGGGGCCCAAAACAACTACTGACAATACTTGATCCATCATAGAGACACTGTGAGGAGAGGCGGGGGCCCTATCTGCTTCACTCTGCAATGACAGCGTCCAGGGCACCTGCATCTCCTGTTAGGCTACTTTCACACTAGCGTCGGGAACAACCCGTCGCTGCGCGTCGGGCCGACGTTCCCGACGCTAGTGTGGTCTCCGCCGCACAACGGGGGCAGCGGATGCATATTTCCCACGCATCCGCTGCCCCATTGTGATGTGCGGGGAAGTGCGGGGAGGTGGGGGCGGAGTTCCGACTGCGCATGCGCGGTCGGAAAAAGCGGACCGTCGGGAGCAAAAAACGTTACATGTAACGTTTTTTTCTCCCGACGGACCGCTACCATACGCCCAAACGCCGCCAAACGCATTCACCGTTTGGAAATGCGTCGCAAATGCGTCGCAAATGCGTCGCTAATGTTACTCTATGACGAAACAACGTATCCAGCAAAAACTTTTGCTGGATGCGGCGTTTCGCAAAAACGACGCATTTGCGACGTATTGCAGTTAACGCTAGTGTGAAACTAGCCTTAGGCTACTTTCACACTAGCGTCGGGAACAACCCGTCGCTGCGCGTCGGGCCGACGTTCCCGACGCTAGTGTGGTCTCCGCCGCACAACGGGGGCAGCGGATGCATATTTCCCACGCATCCGCTGCCCCATTGTGATGTGCGGGGAAGTGCGGGGAGGTGGGGGCGGAGTTCCGACTGCGCATGCGCGGTCGGAAAAAGCGGACCGTCGGGAGCAAAAAACGTTACATGTAACGTTTTTTTCTCCCGACGGACCGCTACCATACGCCCAAACGCCGCCAAACGCATTCACCGTTTGGAAATGCGTCGCAAATGCGTCGCAAATGCGTCGCTAATGTTACTCTATGACGAAACAACGTATCCAGCAAAAACTTTTGCTGGATGCGGCGTTTCGCAAAAACGACGCATTTGCGACGTATTGCAGTTAACGCTAGTGTGAAACTAGCCTTAGTGCTGGCACCGCGGCTGACAGGAGCCGTGCGGGGGGGAGCGCAGTCACTGAGCATGGTGAGTAAGCCCCTCTGCTCCTCCTGGGGGGTCTCTGTGGAGTCGGCGTTCCCTGCACTTGGAGTATCAGCCGCCATACATACTGCAGGTGGGGGGAGACATTTTCGACTCCTGTCAAGATCATCTGCACAGTAGTGACTGGCCAGTGGGGGGATAATTGGGCTCAGAGAAGCCATGAGCCACGGGATGTCCTAAAAAGAAGAAAAGGAATAAAGAAAAAGAATGAACATAATAACTTATAGGTCCAAAGAGATGGAGAGGTGTTATAGATTTCATATACATCCTGGATATGAACTGACCATGAAATATATGTATACAATTAGGAAATCAACACAGATCCCATATAAACAGGTGTATATTATATTCCCTGAGCTTTATAGGTGGGGAATGAACATGGAATATATGTAGATAATAGAGGAATGAGCACATATCCCATATAAACATGTGTATTTATTTCATTCAAATTTATTCCTAATGTGTGTGTTTATTTAACCCTTTATGAACATAGGATTAATAATGGATAGGTCTCTTATTGACATCTCTCCATTATTAACCAGGCTTAATGTCCCCTTACAATAGCAAGGTGACATTAACCCTTCATTACCCCATATCCCACCGCTACAGGGGAGTGGGAAGAGAGAGGCTAAGTGCCAGAATAGGCGCATCTTCCAGATGTGCCTTTTCTGGGGTGGCTGGGGGCAGATGTTTTTAGCCGGGGGGTCCTATAACTATGGTCCACGCCAGTTTTTTCTGTGATTTAACCGTTTATTTTAACACCTAGAGCTTTAAAATTTTGCACACAAACTACTAACATTATTAGTGCGGAATATGTAAAAATATAATGGGTATGAGATGGTTTACTGTATGTATTCATGTCTCATATCCTGTTGGGTTTGGGAAGGAGATAGCAAAAGCCGACAATTGAATTACCGGCTTTTCTGCTATCTAGTTCTGTATTAAATATAAATGTATATACAGGGCCGGTTTTAGGCAAAGTGGGGCCCTAGGCAAAGTTTAAAATGGGGCCCCAAATGCTAACATATTGCACATCATACAGAAGCATTTTGGTTGTATTTACAGGCGCTGATCTCGCTAAACGAGTGTAATCGACAATACTGAAGTCGTTGGACGCTTGTTTCCCGGCCTCTTTCCACCGTCTGAGAAAGAATGAAGGGGACAGAAAGATCACTAATAGATCACTAACAGATCACCATACAGTATCATGTTATCAGCAGCACAGTTTACACCGGCGATGTGCTGCTGAGAACAAGGATGTGTGTGGTGATGTGTTGAGGGGGCGGGATTATGTGTGGTGATGTGGTGGGGGGCAGGATTATGTGTGATAATGTGGTGGGGGCGGGACTATGTGTGGTGATGTGGTGGGGGCGCGGGATTATGTGTGATGATGTGGTGGGGGGTGGGATTATGTGTGGTGATGTGGTGGGGGGCGGGATTATCTGGGGTAATGTGGTGGGGGGTGGGATTATGTGTGTTAATGTGGTGGGGGTGGGATTATCTGTGGTAATGTGGGAGGGCGGGATGTGTAGTGATGTGGTGGGGCAGGATTATGTGTGGTGATGTGGTGAGGGGGCGGGATTATCTGTGGTAATGTGGGAGGGCGGGATTATGTGTAGTGATGTGCTGGGGGCGGGATTATGTGTGGTGATGTGGTGGGGGGCAGGATTGTGTGTGGTAATGGGGTTGGGGGACGGAGCCTCGTGTGGTAATGTGGGGGGACGGAGCCTCGTGTGGTAATGTGTGGGGACGGAGCCTCGTGTGGTAATGTGTGGGGACGGAGCCTCGTGTGGTAATGTGTGGGGACGGAGCCTCGTGTGGTAATGTGGGGGGGCGGGATTATGTGTGGTAATGTGATGGGACGGGACTATGTGTGGTAATGTGGTGGGGGCGGGATTATCTGTGGTAATGTGGGGGGGCGGGATTATGTGTGGTGATGTGGTTGGGGTGGGATTATGTGTGGTAATGTGGTGGGGGCGGGATTAAGTGTGGTGATGTGGTGGAAGGGCGGGATTATGTGTGGTGATGTGGGGAGGCGGGATTATGTGTGGTGATGTGGTGGGGGGCGGGATTATGTGTGGTGATGTGGTGGGGGCGGGATTATGTGTGGTGATGTGGTGGGGGGGCAGGATTATGTGTGGTAATGTGGTGGAGGCGAGATTATCTGTGGTAATGTGGTGGGGGGCGGGATTATGTGTGGTGATGTGGTGGAAGGGCGGGATTATGTGTGGTGATGTGGGGAGGCGGGATTATGTGTGGTGATGTGGTGGGGGGCGGGATTATGTGTGGTGATGTGGTGGGGGGCGGGATTATGTGTGGTGATGTGGTGGGGGGCGGGATTATGTGTGGTGATGTGGTGGGGGGGAAGGATTATGTGTGGTGGGGGGCGGGATTATGTGTGGTGATGTGGTGGGGGGTGGGATTATGTGTGGTGGGGGGCAGGATTATGTGTGGTGATGTGGTGGGGGGGCGGGATTATGTGTGGTGATGTGGTGGGGGCGGGATTATGTGTGGTGATGTGGTGGGGGGGCGGGATTATGTGTGGTGATGTGGTGGGGGGGCGGGATTATGTGTGGTGATGTGGTGGGGGGCGGGATTATGTGTGGTGATGTGTTGAGGGCAGGGCCGGACTGGGACTGAAATTCAGCCCTGGCATTTTTCAGCACACAGGCCCACGTCTTGTAACTTCTGTACTCTTGCTCTCTAGATAGTCTAAGTACAGGTCAGCAGCATACAATCAAAACGCTTTGTGTTGCGGACCTCCGTAGCCATCAGCCACTGAATTATGGCCAATTTAGATGAGCCAATAATTATGAAATGTGCCATTGTAAAAGCGCATCTTCCTGATTATTGGCTCATTTAAATAGGTAATCACCTGATTTAAGAGCAAAATGATTAGTAGTCACGTGAAATGATTTTTAGCCGGCTTAAAAATCAAGGTTCTTGGTAGCATATTGCCCTGGTAAACAGGACATGCGCTCCCAAGAACAGGACATTCTATGTGCATAAAACATATTAACAGTCACTGTGTGCACAGAGAAGTGTGGTCCTCCTGTGTGAATAGGCCATATAGGATGCTGACTGAGGTGTATATAGCTGGTCGGTGGTCATGAACATGTTACAAGAAAAAATTATTTGAAAATTGCTGCAGTTTAAAAGGATGCGTCATTTTAAGAAAAAGGTAGATGGAGGCATAGGACCACCCCACCGACCCCACAAAAAAAATCAGATTGAAAAGAAAAAAAAAAGTGTTTAAAGCTATTTAGAATTTTAAAGGGAACCTGTCACCAGTTTTTGAGTCTATCAACAAATGTCACCTCTGTTTTCTGCTCTGTGCTGCATTACACAAATATTGACTCCTGCCTTCTGTATAACCCGCAAACTATCTGCGGTGTGTGCGCCTCCTCCCTGCTCCTAATCGCCGTCCACCGGCTCTGATTGTTGTGGATGACTCGTCCTGCATCATCTGCATAGTGCAACGAAATCTTGTGCCTGTGCAGTAGCATCGCCGGCCCGTCCACTTTGCTCTGCGGGTGGAGCAAGGCACATTATTGGATATGTGGCAAAAGATGTTATTCCAGCAGCGGTGAAAGTGCGCCTGCGCGGGACGGCGATGCTACTGTGCAGGCATGACCCTGGTAATGTCGAGCGATTGGGGTAAGGGGGACCCAAACCCACACCTACCCGTCGCTGCACCTAGCTCCGAGTGCAAACCCCATTAACCCCAAATAAAACACATACAACAAATTATTTGGAATAGTAATGGCCACAGCAGCCTTTTATTTATTTAGCATAAACAAACATAGTAATGCATAAAACCCACCAACAATGAGAAACTGTGAAGGAGTCCTTGGAGCTCCCAAAGAATCTGGTGAACCACACAGCAAAGCGTGACCATAATCAAAGCCAACTTACTCCCAGCCGTTTCCATACTGGCTCAGGAGCACCGAAAACCCATAAGGTTCGCTGTTCACGCTAGAAACCAGGGGAACCGACTCCCCCTGCCGGAACCCCCACCCCAGTCACCAGATCCAAAAACCAATTGAACACTAAATACAGAGGAGCCATCAGCCAATGGCTCCCCCAACCCAATTTCCACCAACTCCAAGGACTCCCCCCCAGCCACCACAGCCACCATGACCCTTAAAAACACAAGAAAAAATTCCCCCGCACAAAGTTAACACCCCAACATAACAAACAAAATAGGGCGGGCGGGCGGGACACAGAATGGCCGGAGAGCGGGAACTGCTGAGCACCACCCCCCACACCACTATTTAACCTCCCGCCTTTCTTCAAATCCCTGCCCCATTAACCCTAACCCCTCCCTCCATCCCATGGTCATGTTGACCTTCACTTACGCCGCTGGGGGGAGGGGCGGCTCCAGCTCCGGCCCTTACTTAAGATTTTGTTGTGCTATGTGGATGACAAGTCATCCATCTTTATCAGAGCCGAAGGACGACGTTTAGGAGCAGAAAGAAGGCGCACGGACCACAGAGATGATGCCCGACCAGCCTCACTTAAATACAGCGTGGGAGCAACTCAAATGTTTTGTTTGTGGGGTAAACAGGGGGTCAGGAGTCAATATACATGTCAGTGTAAGGGTATGTCTCCACGCTGCGTACGGACAGCGCTTTGGACGCAGCGGATAACCAGCTCCACCCAAAGCGCTGCCCCCTTTGTACATGCGGCGATACCGCATGTGTTCATTGAACACATGCTTAATCACCGCATCCTATACATAAAAGAGGGATATTTATCTTGTGGAGACTGATCGTCTCCGCAAGATAGACATGCTGCGGTCTATAAAGATGCGCCGCATGTGCGTAATTTTGGGTGTGTCACCCACATCCCTGTACGCATAGTGGAGATGGCATTTCATAAAATCCCCTCCGCTATGCTGTAACATCTGGACGCTGCGGCTGTACGCAGCGTCCAATCTGCAGCAGATCCAGACCAAATACGCCACACGGAAACATACCCTAATGCAGCACAGAGCAGGTAAAGGCGGCTGCATTTGTTGAAAGACTCAAACACTGGTGATATGTTCCCTTTATAAATATATTTGTGTCCACAAATCTGCAACACAGGGCAGTAAAATGCCAGTCACAGACATACAGGGTGGGCAGCCTGGAGGGGGCGTGGTTCTGCAGCATTACAGTACATATACACACACGCACACTTACATACAGTACATATACACAAACACACTCACATATAGTACATATACAGATGCACTCACATACAGTACATATACAGACACACTCACATACAGTACATATACACAAACACACAGTGGGGCAAAAAAGTATTTAGTCAGTCAGCAATAGTGCAAGTTCCACCACTTAAAAAGATGAGAGGCGTCTGTAATTTACATCATAGGTAGACCTCAACTATGGGAGACAAACTGAGAAAAAAAAATCCAGAAAATCACATTGTCTGTTTTTTTAACATTTTATTTGCATATTATGGTGGAAAATAAGTATTTGGTCAGAAACAAAATTTCATCTCAATACTTTGTAAAATATCCTTTGTTGGCAATGACAGAGGTCAAACGTTTTCTGTAAGTCTTCACAAGGTTGCCACACACTGTTGTTGGTATGTTGGCCCATTCCTCCATGCAGATCTCCTCTAGAGCAGTGATGTTTTTGGCTTTTCGCTTGGCACCACGGACTTTCAACTCCCTCCAAAGGTTTTCTATAGGGTTGAGATCTGGAGACTGGCTAGGCCACTCCAGGACCTTGAAATGCTTCTTACGAAGCCACTCGTTCGTTGCCCTGGCGGTGTGCTTTGGATCATTGTCATGTTGAAAGACCCAGCCACGTTTCATCTTCAATGCCCTTGCTGATGGAAGGAGGTTTGCACTCAAATTCTCACGACACATGGCCCCATTCATTCTTTCATGTACCCGGATCAGTCGTCCTGGCCCCTTTGCAGAGAAACAGCCCCAAAGCATGATGTTTCCACCACCATGCTTTACAGTAGGTATGGTGTTTGATGGATGCAACTCAGTGGTCTTGTATGTCTTCCATTTTCTAATTATTGCTCCCACTGTTGATTTCTTCACTCCAAGCTGGTTGGCTATTGCAGATTCAGTCTTCCCAGCCTGGTGCAGGGCTACAATTTTGTTTCTGGTGTCCTTTGACAGCTCTTTGGTCTTCACCATAGTGGAGTTTGGAGTCAGACTGTTTGAGGGTGTGCACAGGTGTCTTTTTATACTGATAACAAGTTTAAACAGGTGCCATTACTACAGGTAATGAGGGGAGGAAAGAGGAGACTCTTAAAGAAGAAGTTACAGGTCTGTGAGAGCCAGAAATCTTGATTGTTTGTTTCTGACCAAATACTTATTTCCCACCATAATATGCAAATTAAATGTTAAAAAAACAGACAATGTGATTTTCTGGATTTTTTTTTCTCAGTTTGTCTCCCATAGTTGAGGTCTACCTATGATGTAAATTACAGACGCCTCTCATCTTTTTAAGTGGTGGAACTTGCACTATTGCTGACTGACTAAATACTTTTTTGCCCCACTGTACATACAGTACATATACAGACACATTCACATACAGTACATATACACAAACACACTCACATACAGTACATATACAGACACACTCACATATAGTACATATACAGACACACACTTACATACAGTACAAATACAGACACACTCACATACAGTACATATACAGACACACACTTACATACAGTACATATACAGACACACATACAGTACATATACAGTCACACTCACATACAGTACATATACAGTCACACTCACATACAGTACATATACAGACACACTCACATACAGTACATATACAGTCACACTCACATACAGTACATATGCACAAACACACTCACATACAGTACATATACACAAACACACTCACATACAGTACATATACAAACACACTCACATACAGTACATATACAAACACACTCACATACAGTACATATACAGACACACTCACATACAGTACATATACAGACACACTCACATACAGTACATATACAAACACACTCACATACAGTACATATACACAAACACACTTACATACAGTACATATACAGACACACTCACATACAGTACATATACAGACACACTCACATACAGTACATATACAGACACACACATACAGTACATATACAGACACACTCACATACAGTACATATACAGACACACTCACATACAGTACATATACACAAACACACTCACATACAGTACATATACAGACACACTCACATACAGTACATATACAGACACACACATACAGTACATATACAGACACACTCACATATAGTACATATACAGACACACTCACATACAGTACATATACAGACACACTCACATACAGTACATATACAGACACACACACATACAGTACATATACAGACACACTCACATACAGTACATATACAGACACACTCACATACAGTACATATACAGACACACTCACATACAGTACATATACAGTCACACTCACATACAGTACATATACAGACACACTCACATACAGTACATATACAGTCACACTCACATACAGTACATATACACAAACACACTCACATACATTACATATACACAAACACTTACATACAGTACATATACAGACACACTCACATACAGTACATATACAGACACACTCACATACAGTACATATACAGACACACTCACATACAGTACATATACAAAAACACACTTACATACAGTACATATACAGACACACTCACATACAGTACATATACAGACACACTCACATACAGTACATATACAGACACATTCACATACAGTACATATACAAAAACACACTTACATACAGTACATATACAGACACACTCACATACAGTACATATACAGACACACTCACATACAGTACATATACACACACTCACATACAGTACATATACACAAACACACTTACATACAGTACATATACAGACACACTCACATACAGTACATATACACAAACACACTCACATATAGTACATATACAGACACACTCACATACAGTACATATAGACACACTCACATACAGTACATATACAGACACACTCACATACAGTACATATACAGACACACTTACATACAGTACATATACAGACACACTCACATACAGTACATATACAGACACACTCACATACAGTACATATACAGACACTCACATACAGTACATATACAGACACACTCACATACAGTACATATACAGACACACTCACATACAGTACATATACAGACACACTCACAGTACATATACACAAACACACTTACATACAGTACATATACAGACATACTCACATACAGTACATATACACAAACACACACACTTACATATAGTACATATACAGACACACACTTACATACAGTACATATACACAAACACACATACAGTACATATACAGACACACTCACGTACAGTACATACACAGACACACTCACATACAGTACATATACACAAACACACACACTTACATACAGTACATATACACAAACACACATACAGTACATATACAGACACACTCACATACAGTACATATACAGACACAAGGTGCATGTATATACATACACATATACACAGTACATATATACATAAACTACAGACACAAAACTTGCACATATACACACATTGAGCATAAGCCTATATACTCACTCCTTCCTGCAGGCAGCTGGATTTCTTCATGTGACCTTACTTCCTAGGAGCAGGGGATTTCAGCTCCGTTGCTAGCGGTTGCACACAGGCCCAGGGCCGGACTGGCCATCGGGCAGTTCTGGCATTTGCCAGAGGGGCCGCTCCCTGCCTGCAGAGGGAGCGGCCCACGGCAGGGGGCGGCCCCTCTGGCAAAAGCCAGAACTGCCCGATGGCCAGTCCGGCCCTGAGGAGCAGCATGTTTTTTATACTCTAAAATATAAGTATGTATATATATATTAATATGCCTTCAGTTGGCATCAAGTAGTTCTTAAAGGGTCTGTCCTGTACTTTAAGGCTGAAGTCACACTAGCGTATAAAAAATTGGTTGATTCAGAAAAGTAGGACGAGCGTCATGTGATTACAATGTGATGTTTTCTCGCATTGCACTCCTCTGTATTATACGCCAGTGTGAGTGAGCCATATTATTGCTGCGCTATCGTTAGGAAAGGTCATCTATACCAGATGGATGGGTGTCTGTGCAGCGCCCCAGAGTCCTGGTCGTTGCAGTAATGTCGCTCTGCCACTAAGGGGAGTGATGTTACGTCTGATTGCACTAAAGGAGTTCACCTGACCAGGTAACACTCACACTACACTTCACACTCCGGCCACCAGGGGGAGTGGTTCTATCTAGTAGGCCACTCCTCACACTCTGGTAAAACTGGGGGTTGGACAGTAGTGATGGGCAGTCCGGCTCTTTTTGGTGGTCCGGCTCTCATGGCTCCGCTCACCAAAAAGAGCCGGCTCTTTCGGCTCGTGAACCGGCTCTTTTTAAATCGTATTAGATCCCTATTGAGTACCTGTTCAGGCGTCCGAAACTCCGCCCACCTACCGCAGAAACTCCGCCCACTTCTTAGAGAGCCAATTAAATTAAAGAGTGGGCGGGGTTTTGCTCAGGTGGGCGGAGTTACGCCTCCCGAAGCCCGGGATTTTACGCCCAGTGAGAGCCATTCAGGAATTTTAGTGGCTCTCACTGGTGTGCCGGCTCCCATCGTTCACAGCAGGGAGCCGGCTCTTTGTGTCGGCTCGTTCGCGAACGACACATCACTATTGGACAGGAAGACAGAGAGAAGTAACTGGGAAGAGCCAGAGAGAGGACCTGTCAGGGATGGGTTCCTGACAGATTCCTAAGAAAGGACAAGAAGCGAGGTTTATTGTGCTAAGTGAGAAAACGGGAATACAGCAAAGAGGCGATAGGACCAGAAGGAGTCGTGCTGTAAGATCAAGGCAACATCCTTTTGAGGTGCAAACAGTCGGTGGCCGGAACGCCGAGAAAGTAAGAGACTTTAAGCATTACTTCAAACCACGGCAGGGCAGCCAATTATAGGTTGGCTGTCTCACTTAAACACCTAAGCAGACAACGGAGGCAGCTGTGGGAGAGGGGTGACTCTAGAGTCCCGGAAGAACTCCAGGCCTACCCCGTCATACGGGTGCGTCCTAGCCATATCATCTGGGGGACGGAGAGAATGAATATCAGAGACAGACAGAATAAGTTGTGAGGACTATCCCGGGGTGCTCAGCAGGGAAGGACTACAACACACAGGCGCTAGAAGGTAGACACTGATTCCCACCTGAAAAGGGAACTCCGGATGTGCCGTTGGACCGGCCGGTCTCAGCCAGCCCTGTTAACAGTGCTCTGGATTGGGTACCTCCAAACCTTCAGTAAAAAGGTAAAGAGACTGCAACCTGGTGTCCTTGTTATTTACTGTGACCAGCACTGCACCGCACTACCACCACCATCCACACCTTTCATTGGGCGCCCCTCAGCAGGGTCACGGACCGGGTCTAGCCACCGTGACAACCCCAGAGCAGAGACCCAGAGGCCCGGTACCGGGTACCCCTCGGCCCTGCTGCAGTGGGGGCGCTACAACTTGGCGTCACGAACAGGATGTACTTAAGCCTGAAGAATCAGGTCATGTGTGCCTTGGAACTGTGATTTGTTGTGCTTGGACTGTGACTTATTGCAAAGACTGTGTATTGCCAATTGCTGCCAAGAGTTCCCGCCACAATTCGCCATTGCCGCGCACGGAGGGAGGAGCCTTAGCTTCGTGGGCGGAACCGGTCAAAAGAAGCGCGGAACGAGAAAGCGCGGTAAAGTGTTAACCCCGGAAGAGAAACTCCAACCTCCAGCAGGTTAGTGGGAGGAAGGGACAGCCATGTCCGAGTCAGGGGAAGCGGAGGCGGCGGTCGCAGCCGTGAACGCAGAGGCAGCTCCGGTCCCCTTAGCGGATGTAGCCGTGGCCCTAATATCACCACCGGTGGCCGCAGAGCCCGCTGCCCCCATCAACCAGTCGGACACTGCCGCTACCACAAAGGCCATAATGCCCTTCTCTATGCCATACCTGCCCGGAGCGGCCTGGCTCCCGCGATACTCCGGGGAGTCGCACACATTAACTGATTTTAAAGAGGGAATCTGCAGCCTGCTCGAGTTCTATCCCCTGACGGAGCCACAGAAGGTTCATATGATAATCGGCCAACTCTTTGTGGCGGCTTTGAGGGAAGTGAAGTCCTGGCCCGCCGCGGATAAGGGAACTGCGCAGCAGGTTTTTGCAAAGCTCAAAGCCACCTTTGATACCCGCACTGCTACAGAAATTAAACTGACTTTCTATGGATGCAAACAGAGACCGCAGGATAGCTTACGGGACTATGCCCTTAATCTCCAGGAGGCGCTGCGGGCCATTAAGCAGAGTGACCCCGGCAGCATGCAAGATGAGGATAAACTCCTGAAAGAGCGGTTCATTGAGGGGCTCCTGTGCAGTCACCAAAGGGGCCAATTACACTTCCTGGCCATGCAGAATCCAGACTTGACTTTTGCGCAATTCAAGGATAAAGCTATCCAGGCGCTGCAGGAGCGACAACCCAGCCGCACAATACCACCCAGGCGTCCCGCTCTCACATACCACCAGGAGGTGGCGTCGGATGCCCCAGTTGCCGCCGAGGCCGACGCCCAGAGCCTAGAGGACGACTCCCCTGCAGGACTCCGCCTCCAGATGCAGGAGCTGACCAAGAGCGTTGCTGCCCTAGCCCGGACGGTGCAGTCCCTACAAGAGGCCCCCAAGGAGAAGATCCAGCTGGCCTCCAGACCAGAAGATGTTCCCTGGATGCGACAGAGGAGGACTCCACCGACCAGAGGCCGGGACAGCGATCGCTTCCATCAGGACGGACGACCCATCTGCCGCCGCTGTCACCAGGTGGGCCACCTTGCAAGGTACAGTCCTTTAAACGAGCAACCCCTGGGGCAAAGGGCCAACCCCCAGGAGTAGGACGATCAGGCCCGCAGCATTGGAGAGCCAAATACGTTGGAGGGCGACCAGTTCTTCCTGTTGTGATCGACGGTATCCCCATGAACGCTCTGCTGGACACCGGTTCTCAGGTGACAACTATGCCTTACGTGCTTTATAAACGGTATTGGGAGGACACCGATATTACTCGTGGCCCCGATGACGATTTCACCATCATAGCCAGTAATGGTCAGCCGTTGCCACAAGTGGGATATAAAGAAGTCACCATCAAGGTGGGGCGGGTGGAACTGAAGGCCCAAGGGATTGTAATTGTTGATATTGACCGCCGTGAATGTAATCCCATGATGACCATCGGTACTAATGTTATAGAAAATTGTCTTGCAGAAGTTATTGTTTTGTTGCAACAGGTAGCAGAAACCGCTGGCCATAGTGAACAACGCGCCCTGCAAAAAGAAATCAGAGCTCTGATGCAGAGAGAGCAGGTAGAGCTGACTGGTGGTGAGATTGGTCGTGTCACTGTGAGTGATTCAAACCCCATCGCGATACCCCCCAGGAGTGAGATGTTAATATGGTGTCGGGCGGCCATAGGCCTCAGGGGTAAGGACTACCAGGCCTTGGTAGAACCCGTCTACTCAGACAATAGGCCTACTATCCTGACAGCCCGGGGGGTGGTCGACATCCGCCAAGGGAGGGTGCCCGTACGTGTCCTCAATTGTGGGGAGGAAGAGGTTCACCTCACCAAGTATGCAACGCTCGCCAAACTGTTCGTTGTCAATAATAGTATGATACAGACACCTGAACCCTTGGTCCCGTCAAACGTGGCGGAGGACAACGGTTCTGCAGGGCACTCGAAAGATTGGTGTCAGGAATTGCATGTGGGCACTGACTCCACCCCAGCCCATCAGAAACAGGGGTCCTACAGGGTGGTTCATGAGTACGAGCAGGTATTCAGCAAACACCCCTTAGATTTTGGACAGGTGAAAGGGATCCAACATCACATCCCCACGGGAGATCACCGGCCCATAAAAGAGAGATACCGCCCTGTACCCCCAGCTCATTACCAGTGTGCCAAGGACATGTTGCGAGAAATTAAGGAGGCTGGGGTGGTGAGAGACAGTTGTAGCCCCTGGGCAGCTCCATTAGTCCTTGTTAAAAAGAAGGATGGTACAATGAGGATGTGTGTTGATTACAGGCAGTTGAATCGCATTACACATAAGGACGCATACCCACTGCCCAGGATAGAGGAGTCTCTGGCTGCCTTAAAATCTGCTAACTACTTCTCTACTTTAGATCTCACCAGTGGGTACTGGCAGGTTCCCGTGGCGGAGGCGGACAAAGAGAAGACGGCCTTCACGACACCGATGGGTCTCTGCGAATTTAACTACATGCCCTTCGGATTGTGCAATGCCCCGGGGACGTTCCAGAGGATGATGGAGTGCTGTCTGGGGCACAAGAACTTTGAAACCGTACTGCTGTATTTGGATGATGTCATTGTCTTCTCTAAGACCTACGAAGACCATCTGAAGCACCTGGCTGAGGTGTTTGAAGCCCTGTCCAACTTTGGCTTAAAGGTGAAACCGTCCAAATGTCATCTGCTGAAACCTAAAGTGCAGTACCTGGGCCATGTGGTGAGCGCCGAAGGAGTGGCCCCAGACCCCTACAAGGTCACGGTGATCCAGGACTGGCCAAAGCCCAGCAACCTCCACGAAGTCCGGCAGTTCCTCGGGCTGGTAGGCTATTACCGGAGGTTCATTAAGGACTTCACCAAGAAGGCCGCGCCCTTACAAGACCTGTTGGTGGGCCAATCGAAGAAGACTAAGGGAGGAACACCCCATTTGATTGGAACGAGGGGCTGGAGGGATCCTTCACTTGTTTAAAGTCGGCACTGACGGGAGAGGAGGTACTGGCCTACCCCGAATACGACCAACCGTTTGTGCTGTACACGGATGCCAGCAATGTAGGATTGGGGGCCGTGCTGTCCCAGGTCCAGAAAGGCCAGGAGAGGGTAATCGCTTACGCCAGCAGGAAGCTTCATCCCACGGAAAGGAACCCTGACAACTACAGTTCCTTTAAGCTGGAATTCCTTGCCATCGTCTGGGCAGTGACAGAGAGGTTCAAACACTACCTGGCCTCAGCAAAATTCACCGTCTTCACGGATAACAATCCACTAACGCATCTGGATACTGCCAAACTCGGGGCCTTGGAACAGCGGTGGATGGCCCGACTGTCCAACTACGACTTCACCATCAAGTACCGGGCAGGACGCAAGAATGCAAATGCCGATGCCCTGTCCCGAATGCCCAATTTGCCAGAAACGGGAGAAGACCCGGAGGCACTTGAAGAGGTGGAGCTGCCTGCATTCCATCGCCCCAAAGCCACTCAGAACTCCCATCATGTGAAGAACAGGCACAAGAACCCACCGGATGCCATGCTGAATCCCCTGCCCCATCACGGATGGGCAGAAACCCAGGATGGTGACCCCGCGGTCCGTCGGGTGAAAGAGCTCTTGACGCAGGCAGGGTTGCATCCCGGCCCAGACGATCTACAGGAGACCCAACAGCTGTGGAAGGGGAGAAGCAAACTATTTATCCATGATGGCAAGCTGTGCCGGAGAAGCATAGACCCACGTACTCACGAATTGGTATGGCAGATAGTGGTGCCTGTTGTAAACTCTATTTCTGGGCTCCCTCTTGTGGTCACAAGTGGTACTGTGTGAGTGCTGTCTTTCTGCAGGTTTGTGACTGGCATCAGCTGTCTCGTTATCTGTGGTCTGGTTTTCTATTTAAGCTCACTTGGACTCTCAGTTCATGCCTGCTGTCGTTGTATTCAGTGCTATTCTGATTGCTCCTGTCTACATCCGTGATCAGTCTCTCCAAGAGAAGCTAAGTTTTGTTTGCTTATTTTTGCTCATCTGTGTTCAAGATGTGTCCTAGTATATGATGTGTTTAGTCCAGCTTGCTAATATGTGATTTCCCTGCTTGCTGGTGCTCTGGGGTGCTGAGTTGCTCCCCCCCACATTGTTAGTTGGTGTGGGGGTTCTCGCATTCTCTGCGTGGATATTTTTGCATAGGGTTTTTTACTGACCGCACAGATCCCTTGCTATTTTCTGCTATCTAGCGTTAGCGGGCCTCATTTGCTTAATCTGTTTCATCTCTGCCTTTGTCTTTTCCTCTTAACTCACCGTTATTATTTGTGGGGGCTTTCTATATCATTTGGATTATTTCTCTGAGGCAAGTGAGGTCTGTACTTTCTCTTTAGGGGTAGTCAGTTTTTCAGGCCGTGAAGAGACGTCTAGGATTTCAGGATACGTTCCACGGCTACCTTTAGTGTGTTTGGTTAGGATCAGGTTTTGCGGTCAGTCCAGTTACCACATCCCCAGAGCTCGTCCTATTATCTCTGACTTAGCTGGTTAGATTTGTGATCCTAAGCCACTGGGATCATAACAGTACAGCAGGCCTGAAAAGTGTTTAATGCATCGCAGAAGTGGGATAAGAGAAGTCCTGAGTACAATTTTTTTTTTTTTCCTCTCCCTTTGCTGCAGTCTGTCCAGCTTCTCTCATCCCCTTAATCTCTGGGTGGCTTTGAGTTCAGCTGCAGACATGGATATTCAGAGTCTGACTTCTAGTGTGGATCATCTTGCTGCAAAGGTGCAAAGCATTCAGGATTTTGTTGTTCACAGTCCTATGTCTGAGCCAAAAGTACCTATTCCTGAGTTGTTTTCTGGAGATAGATCTAGGTTTCTGAATTTTAAGAATAATTGTAAATTATTTCTTTCTTTGAGACCTCGTTCCTCTGGTGATTCCGCTCAGCAAGTTAGAATTGTTATCTCCCTGTTACGTGGCGACCCTCAAGATTGGGCTTTCTCCCTGGCGCCGGGAGATCCTGCATTGCTGAATGTGGATGCATTTTTTCTGGCGCTTGGATTGCTTTATGAGGAACCTAATCTTGAGAACCAGGCAGAAAAGGCCTTGCTAGCTCTCTCTCAGGGCCAGGATGAAGCTGAGGTATATTGTCAAAAATTTCGGAAATGGTCGGTGCTTACTCAATGGAATGAGTGTGCCCTGGCTGCAAATTTCAGAGAAGGTCTGTCTGAAGCCATTAAGAATGTTATGGTGGGGTTCCCCACGCCTGCAAGTCTGAATGACTCAATGGCTTTGGCCATTCAGATGGATCGGCGTTTGCGGGAGCGCAAATCTGCGCACCATCTGGTGGTGTTTTCTGAACAGAGACCTGAGTCTATGCAATGTGACCGAATTCTGACCAGAATTGAGCGGCAAAATCATAGACGTCAAAATGGGTTGTGCTTTTACTGTGGTGATTCAACTCATGTTATCTCAGCATGCTCTAAGCGCGTAAAAAAAAATCGCTAAATCTGTCACCGTTGGTACTATACAGCCTAAATTCATTTTGTCTGTTACTTTAATTTGTTCTTTGTCATCCTACTCGGTTATGGCTTTTGTGGATTCAGGTGCTGCCCTGAACCTGATGGATTTGTCGTTTGCCAGGCGCTGTGGTTTTGTCCTGGAGCCTTTGGAATTCCCTATTCCACTGAGGGGTATTAATGCTACACCATTGGCTGAGAATAAGCCTCAGTATTTGACTCAAGTGACCATGTGCATGACTCCTGTACATCAGGAGGTGATTCGTTTTCTTGTGCTGCATAATCTGCATGATGTGGTCGTTTTGGGTCTGCCATGCCCATAATCCAGTTCTGGATTGGAAAGCTATGTCTGTGTCAAGTTGGGGTTGCCAGGGGATTCATGGCGATGCTCCTTTGGTGTCAATTGCTTCTTCCACTCCTTCTGAGGTCCCTGAGTTTTTGTCGGACTACCAGGATGTATTTGATGAGCCCAGATCCGGTGCCCTGCCTCCTCACAGGGATTGTGATTGTGCTATAAATTTGATTCCTGGTAGTAAGTTCCCTAAGGGACGACTTTTTAATTTGTCTGTACCAGAACATGCCGCAATGCGGAGTTATATAAAGGAGTCTTTAGAGAAGGGACATATTCGCCCGTCCTCCTCCCCTCTTGGTGCAGGATTCTTTTTTGTGGCCAAGAAGGATGGTTCTCTGAGACCTTGTATAGATTATCGTCTTCTAAATAAAATCACAGTCAAATTTCAGTATCCTTTGCCATTATTATCTGATCTGTTTGCTCGGATTAAGGGGTCCAGTTGGTTCACCAAGATAGATCTTCGTGGTGCGTATAACCTTGTACGTATTAAGCAGGGGGATGAATGGAAAACAGCATTTAATACGCCCGAAGGCCATTTTGAGTACTTGGTGATGCCTTTTGGACTCTCTAATGCTCCTTCTATGTTCCAGTCCTTCATGCATGACATCTTCCGAGAATATCTGGATAAATTTATGATTGTGTATCTGGATGACATTTTGGTCTTTTCTGAGGACTGGGAGTCCCATGTGAAGCAGGTCAGGATGGTATTTCAGGTCCTGCGTGCTAATGCCTTATTTGTGAAGGGCTCAAAATGTCTCTTCGGAGTACAGAAGCTTTCCTTTTTGGGTTTTATTTTTTCTCCTTCTACTATTGAGATGGACCCAGTCAAGGTCCAGGCTATTCATGACTGGACTCAGCCTACATCTGTTAAGAGTCTTCAGAAGTTCTTGGGTTTTGCTAATTTTTACCGTCGCTTCATTGCTAATTTTTCTGGCGTGGTTAAACCCTTGACGGATTTGACCAAGAAGGGTTCTGATGTGACTAATTGGTCTCCTGCGGCAGTGGAAGCCTTTCGGGAGCTGAAGCGCCGGTTTTCTTCAGCTCCAGTCTTATGTCAGCCTGATATCTCTCTTCCTTTCCAGGTCGAGGTGGATGCTTCTGAGATTGGAGCAGGGGCTGTTTTGTCGCAGAGAAGCTCTGATGGCTCTGTGATGAAGCCTTGTGCCTTCTTTTCAAGAAAGTTTTCGCCTGCCGAGCGGAATTATGATGTTGGTAATCGGGAGTTGTTGGCTATGAAGTGGGCATTTGAGGAGTGGCGACATTGGCTCGAGGGAGCTAGGCATCGTGTGGTGGTCTTGACTGATCACAAAAATCTGATTTATCTCGAGTCTGCCAAGCGCCTGAATCCTAGACAGGCTCGTTGGTCGTTGTTTTTCTCCCGTTTCGATTTCGTGGTCTCGTACCTGCCTGGTTCGAAGAACGTGAAGGCTGATGCCCTTTCTAGGAGTTTTGTGCCTGACTCTCCGGGAGTTTCAGAGCCGGCTGGTATCCTCAAAGATGGAGTGATTTTGTCTGCCATTTCCCCAGATTTGCGACGAGTGCTGCAGAAATTTCAGGCTGATAGACCTGACCGTTGCCCACCAGAGAGACTGTTTGTCCCAGATAGATGGACCAGCAGAGTTATTTCCGAGGTTCATTCTTCGGTGTTGGCAGGTCATTCTGGGATTTTTGGTACCAGAGATTTGGTGGTTAGGTCCTTCTGGTGGCCTTCCTTGTCGCGGGATGTGCGTTCCTTTGTGCAGTCCTGTGGGATTTGTGCTCGGGCTAAGCCTTGCTGTTCTCGTGCCAGCGGTTTGCTTTTGCCTTTGCCTGTCCCGAAGAGGCCTTGGACGCACATTTCCATGGATTTTATTTCAGATCTTCCAGTATCCCAGAGAATGTCTGTCATCTGGGTGGTGTGTGATCGTTTTTCCAAAATGGTCCATTTGGTGCCCTTGCCTAAGTTGCCTTCCTCCTCCGATTTGGTTCCTTTATTTTTTCAGAATGTGGTTCGCTTGCACGGCATCCCTGAAAATATTGTGTCTGACAGAGGATCCCAGTTTGTGTCCAGATTTTGGCGGATTTTTTGTGCTAAGATGGGCATTGATTTGTCTTTTTCGTCGGCCTTCCATCCTCAGACGAATGGCCAAACCGAGCGAACTAATCAGACGTTGGAAACTTATTTAAGATGTTTTGTTTCTGCTGATCAGGATGATTGGGTGACTTTTTTGCCATTGGCCGAGTTTGCCCTTAATAATCGGGCTAGTTCTGCTACTTTGGTTTCGCCTTTTTTCTGCAATTCTGGTTTTCATCCTCGTTTTTCCTCGGGTCAGGTTGAGCCTTCTGACTGTCCGGGGGTGGATTCTGTGGTGGATAGGTTGCAGCAGATTTGGAACCATGTGGTGGACAATTTGAAGTTGTCACAGGAGAAGGCTCAGCGCTTTGCCAACCGCCGTCGCGGTGTTGGTCCCTGACTTCGTGTTGGGGATTTGGTATGGCTGTCTTCTCGGTATGTTCCTATGAAGGTTTCCTCTCCTAAATTCAAGCCTCGCTTCATCGGTCCTTATAAGATTTTGGAAATCCTTAACCCGGTGTCTTTTCGTTTGGACCTCCCAGCATCGTTTGCCATTCATAATGTGTTCCATAGGTCTTTGTTGCGGAGGTATGTGGTGCCTGTGGTTCCTTCTGTTGAGCCTCCTGCTCCGGTGCTGGTTGAGGGCGAATTGGAGTACGTGGTGGAGAAGATCTTGGATTCTCGTGTTTCCAGACGGAGGCTTCAGTATTTAGTTAAGTGGAAGGGCTATGGTCAGGAGGATAATTCCTGGGTTGTCGCCTCTGATGTTCATGCGGCCGATTTGGTCCGTGCCTTCCATGCGGCTCATCCTGATTGCCCTGGGGGTCTTGATGAGGGTTCGGTGACCCCTCCTCAAGGGGGGGGTACTGTTGTGAACTCTATTTCTGGGCTCCCTCTTGTGGTCACAAGTGGTACTGTGTGAGTGCTGTCTTTCTGCAGGTTTGTGACTGGCATCAGCTGTCTCGTTATCTGTGGTCTGGTTTTCTATTTAAGCTCACTTGGACTCTCAGTTCATGCCTGCTGTCGTTGTATTCAGTGCTATTCTGATTGCTCCTGTCTACATCCGTGATCAGTCTCTCCAAGAGAAGCTAAGTTTTGTTTGCTTATTTTTGCTCATCTGTGTTCAAGATGTGTCCTAGTATATGATGTGTTTAGTCCAGCTTGCTAATATGTGATTTCCCTGCTTGCTGGTGCTCTGGGGTGCTGAGTTGCTCCCCCCACATCGTTAGTTGGTGTGGGGGTTCTCGCATTCTCTGCGTGGATATTTTTGCATAGGGTTTTTTACTGACCGCACAGATCCCTTGCTATTTTCTGCTATCTAGCGTTAGCGGGCCTCATTTGCTTAATCTGTTTCATCTCTGCGTTTGTCTTTTCCTCTTAACTCACCGTTATTATTTGTGGGGGCTTTCTATATCATTGGGGTTATTTCTCTGAGGCAAGTGAGGTCGGTACTTTCTCTTTAGGGGTAGTCAGTTTCTCAGGCCGTGAAGAGACGTCTAGGATTTCAGGATACGTTCCACGGCTACCTTTAGTGTGTTTGGTTAGGATCAGGTTTTGCGGTCAGTCCAGTTACCACATCCCCAGAGCTCGTCCTATTATCTCTGACTTAGCTGGTTAGATTTGTGATCCTAAGCCACTGGGATCATAACAGATGCCAAGGCGAGATGCGCCCATGGTTCTGGGAGCCTACCACGATGGAGCCGGACACTTCGGATGGAAGAAGCTGGAGAGGCTACTCCGAGGGAGGTTCTATTGGATTGGCATGAAGAGAGCCATTGAGAAGTGGTGTCGGGAGTGTGGTCCATGTAGCCTATGCAGGAAGGACCGTGGTAGCCAACGGGCTCCCCTGCGGCCTATCACCACCAAACGGCCGCTCGAACTGGTCGCGCTGGATCATGTGAAGCTGACACCTAGCCGGTCAGGCTATATCTACGCTCTTACCATCGTAGATCACTACTCCAGATTTTTGGTGGTTGTTAGTGTTGAGCATTCCGATACTGCAAGTATCGGGTATCGGCCGATACTTGCTGTATCGGAATTTCCGATACCGAGATCCGATATTTTTGTGATATCGGGTATCGGGTATCGCAACAACATTAATGTAATAATGTGTAAAAAAGAGAATTAAAATAAAAAATATCGCTATACTCACCTGTCCGACGCAGCCGGGACCTCAGCGAGGGAACCGGCAGCGTTGTTTGTTTAAATTTCGCGCTTTTACTTGGTTACGTGAAGTCCCGGCTTGTGATTGGTCAGGGCGGCCATGTTGCCGGGACGTGGACCAATCACAGCAAGCCGTGACGAAATTACGTCACGGCTTGCTGTGATTGGTCCGCGTCCCGGCAACATGGCCGCCATTAACCAATCACAAGCCGGGACGTCACGGGAGGCTGGACATGCGCGTATTTTGAAAAGCGCGCGTGTCCAGCCTCCAGTGACGTCCCGGCAACATGGCCGCCATTAACCAATCACAAGCCGGGACGTCACGGGAGGCTGGACATGCGCGTATTTTGAAAAGCGCGCGTGTCCAGCCTCCCGTGACGTCACGGCTTGTGATTGGTTAATGGCGGCCATGTTGCCGGGACGCGGACCAATCACAGCAAGCCGTGACGTAATTTCGTCACGGCTTGCTGTGATTGGTCCGCGTCCCGGCAACATGGCGCCGTGACCAATCATAAGCCGGGACGTCACTGGAGGCTGGACACGCGCGCTTTTCAAAATACGCGCATGTCCAGCCTCCCGTGACGTCACAGCTTGTGATTGGTTAATGGCGGCCATGTTGCCGGGACTCGGACCAATCACAGCAAGCCGTGACGTAATTTCGTCACGGCTTGCTGTGATTGGTCCGCGTCCCGGCAACATGGCCGCCCTGACCAATCACAAGCCGGGACCTCACGTAACCAAGTAAAAGCGCGAATTTTAAACAAACAACGCTGCCGGTTCCCTCGCTGAGGTCCCGGCTGCGTCGGACAGGTGAGTATAGCGATATTTTTTATTTTAATTCTTTCTTTTACACATTAATATGGTTCCCAGGGCCTGAGGGAGAGTTTCCTCTCCTTCAGACCCTGGGAACCATCAGGAATACCGTCCGATACCTGAGTCCCATTGACTTGTATTGGTATCGGGTATCGGTATCGGATTGGATCCGATACTTTGCCGGTATCGGCCGATACTTTCCGATACCGATACTTTCAAGTATCGGACGGTATCGCTCAACACTAGTGGTTGTACCTGTCAAGGATCTAACGGCCAGGACTGCCGCCAAGGCCTTCCAGCAGTACTTTTGTAGGCCCCATGGCTACCCGGAGAAGGTACTGACCGATCAGGGACCAGCATTCGAAGCAGAAGTGTTCCAAGAGTTCTGCCAACTGTACGGGTGTAAGAAGATCAGAACCACACCGTACCATCCTCAAACCAATGGGATGTGCGAAAAGATGAACCAAGTGGTGATCGACTTACTGAAGACCTTGCCCGTAGAGGAGCGGAACCTGTGGCCGACAAAGTTGCCTGACTTGGTGGATATATACAATCACATCCCAGTAAATTCCACCAACTGCACCCCAGCGTACCTGATGCGAGGAAGGTCTAGCAAGTTACCCGTTGATCTGGACATGGGGGTCCTAACCCCCGAAGATACCTCGCCGGATGCCGATTGGGATGCCGAGAGGCGGCAAAGGTACCGCAAGGTACAGGAGTGCGTGGAAAGAAGCCTTGCTCAGGCCAGGCAAAAACAGGAAAGGGACTACAACCAGCATGCCCCTGCAATTCCCTTGCCACCTGGTGAGCACGTACTCAAACGAAAGAGGAGGCTACACAAACTCGACGACCAATGGGAAGCGGAACCGTATACTGTCCTGCCATCCGATTTCGACAACACGAAGGTTTGCCTCATCAGCAAGGATGGAGGGGAGACCTCGACGGTGATATCCAGGGACCACCTTAAAGCCTGCCCTGATAAGCTGAGAGCGAGGGAAATGAATCCAGGAACCTCCCCACCTGTAGAAAAGGAGGAGATGATCCACACTGTCCTTGGTGACTTTCCCCAGTCCTGGACTCAGATAAATCAGGCCATCGTGGTACCTGTTCTAACGTTCCACCAGCCGAACCCACCAGAACCAGTGGTGGTACCAGATCATCCGGCCCCGCAACCTCAACAAGCCCTACCTGAAGATGCCGTGCCGACCGTTGAACTAGCAAATTCTCCCTCTGCTATCGGCGAACTTGCCATGCCCACTGTTGGTAGCAGCAGCCCTGAGAGCTCCAGCCTGCCAGTGCTACCCAGACTCACTAGAAGTGTAGCTAGAAGGCAGTGCACTACACCAGCGGTAGCAAGCATAGTGGGCCCTGTTAGGCCAGTAGCAACCCCTGCGCTGCGAAGGTCTACGCGCAGCACTCAGAATCAAACTCCCCTCCGCTACAAAACTTGGAGGTATGAATGAGGGCTGCTATTTAGTTGAAAATGTTTGTGTGCATATCTTTTGTTCCAGGTTTTAAAATGGACAACGGAGTAATGGACAGTGAATTGCTCCAAAAACTTCTAAAAGGGGGCCCCTTTGTTTACCCGGGGTCCCCGCTGTTTCAATCACTGAACTGAGAGTCATAAACTGTGCATGACCTAACTTTCGCAACGTTCAAGAGTCCTCACCTCCCATAAAGGGAAACACTGTTATGTTTAATTGTTTATGATATTTCAAAACTTTTGTGTGTTTTCTGTTAACATGTATTGTTGTTCTTGTTTTCCCAGTCCGGGAGTACTGGATTTAACCGGGGGGGAGTGCAGCGCCCCAGAGTCCTGGTCGTTGCAGTAATGTCGCTCTGCCACTAAGGGGAGTGATGTTACGTCTGATTGCACTAAAGGAGTTCACCTGACCAGGTAACACTCACACTACACTTCACACTCCGGCCACCAGGGGGAGTGGTTCTATCTAGTAGGCTGTTATGATCCCAGTGGTAGAGGACCTCTGATATTCCGGCAAGATAGCAAAAACATAAAAACTGCTCTAGGGAGGTGGAAACTGGGCTAACCGCATACCTTATCCTAACACACACAACTAGAAGCAGCCGGTGAACGTGCCTACGTTGGTTCTAGACGTCTCGAGCCAGCCGGAGAACTGACTACCCCTAGAGGGAAAATAAGACCTCACTTGCCTCCAGAGAAATTGAACCCCAAAGATATAGAAAGCCCCCAACAAATAATAACGGTGAGGCAAGAGGAAAACACAAACGTAGAGATGAACTAGATTCAGCAAAGTGAGGCCCACTAGTCTAGATAGACAGAAAATAGATAGTGGACTATGCGGTCAGCAGAAAACCCTACAAAAACATCCACGGTGAACATTCAAAAACCCCCACACCGACTGACGGTGCGGAGGGAGAATATCAGCCCCCTAGAGCTTCCAGCGAGCCAGAAAATCAAATATTAAGCAAGCTGGACAAAGACACTGAAAAATGCAAACGATCCAAATTATACAAAACGGACTTAGCTTTTCTTGCATGAGACAGACTGAAAGGAATCCGGAGGAGACCATATAGGTCTGGATACAACGATGCCAGGCAAGAGACTGAGTCCGGAGGAGACTTAAATAGGGAACACCCGCTGCTTAACGACACAGCTGGAGCTCAGGCCTGCAACAAGACATGCCTAACACAATACCGTTAGTGACCACCAGAGGGAGCCCAGAAACACAGTTCACAACAGTAGGCCACTCCTCACACTCTGGTAAAACTGGGGGTTGGACAGGAAGACAGAGAGAAGTAACTGGGAAGAGCCAGAGAGAGGACCTGTCAGGGATGGGATCCTGACAGATTCCTAAGAAAGGACAAGAAGCGAGGTTTATTGTGCTAAGTGAGAAAACGGGAATACAGCAAAGAGGCGATAGGACCAGAAGGAGTCGTGCTGTAAGATCAAGGCAACATCCTTTTGAGGCGCAAACAGTCGGTGGCCGGAACGCCGAGAAAGTAAGAGACTTTAAGCATTACTTCAAACCACGGCAGGGCAGCCAATTATAGGTTGGCTGTCTCACTTAAACACCTAAGCAGACAACGGAGGCAGCTGTGGGAGAGGGGCGACTCTAGAGTCCCGGAAGAACTCCAGGCCTACCCCGTCATACGGGTGCGTCCTAGCCATATCATCTGGGGGACGGAGAGAATGAACATCAGAGACAGACAGAATAAGTTGTGAGGACTATCCCGGGGTGCTCAGCAGGGAAGGACTACAACACACAGGCGCTAGAAGGTAGACACTGATTCCCACCTGAAAAGGGAACTCCGGATGTGCCGTTGGACCGGCCGGTCTCAGCCAGCCCTGTTAACAGTGCTCTGGATTGGGTACCTCCAAACCTTCAGTAAAAAGGTAAAGAAACTGCAACCTGGTGTCCTTGTTATTTACTGTGACCAGCACTGCACCGCACTACCACCACCATCCACACCTTTCATTGGGCGCCCCTCAGCAGGGTCACGGACCGGGTCTAGCCACCGTGACAACCCCAGAGCAGAGACCCAGAGGCCCGGTACCGGGTACCCCTCGGCCCTGCGGCAGTGGGGGCGCTACATCTGACACCCGGCACATCCCGCTAATCAGCTGGATGTGATCAGTGCCTGAGCTGCACAGCGCCGTCACTGCATAGTGGCCACAGTCGGGAACTGCAGATCTGCACCTCCAATAATCTCTCATATTACTCTGTGGTGTTGGGTCGGTGATCCAGACCTGAAGTGATCTGCTGATTGTCCTGATGCTTCCTATATGATGGAAGCAATCGGGTGACCCCAACTAATTCAGCCTTTCCGTCCCCATAAATATCCCTTGCTGTTCCCAGTGCATGAGGCATGGATGACTTTCATTGGCTCCTCCTGATTCTGGGGTTGCAGACTGGAGCTTTCTGTCTCCATTTGCAGCATATGAGGCCAGCAGACAGCGGAGATAATGAAGGCTATTATAAGAAATGAACACAACATGTTCTGCTCGAAAATGGAGAAAAAAATAAACTGTGAAGAGTCTTAGTAATTTCCAGGGAATGGCGCGCGGCTCTGACCCCAGCACAGTGGTAATACGGCTGTCGGGTTAGTAAGGAGCAGAGTCAGACACAAATCTACATAAGGCAGAAGTCGCTGTAATCAGGTTGTGTGTAATGTTAGTGCGAGGTTATTACGCTGCACCCTGTGAGGCCGCAGGACGCCCCCGGGGTACGGAGCAGGTTGGGGTGGGGGCATTATGGCTGCGGATACCATTGTGTTGGAAGGATATGACTGATTGTCTACGAGAAGATCCACGGATGATTATACTGGAGCTCGTGGGGAACCAAAGATTCCTAAACTGATCTACCAGGAAACATCAACTGCTGCTACAATGTATCAAGGTCTCACACAGAATAAACAGCCTGAACATCGCAGGAAGGAGGGCCAGAGCTGCAAAAACATGGCAGCAATATGTACAGAGGGCTGAGAGTATTCAAGCCTATTTCCTAGCAGAATTAGCGACCAGGATAAGCATCTCCATCATCTGTCTCAATCCTCGGGCACCGCAGATTACACTCAATGCCACATTGTTTCATTAAAAATAAAGTTTCTGAAAGATCCAAATTCAAAGATTTATCCACTAGGGGGAGCGGAGGAGAGCACTGACTATTGTATATACAGTAGTATGGTGTAAGCGCCCCCTTGTGGTGACAGCAGGCAGCCAGAAGATTAGCATCTCATTTTATGCCTGCACAGGAGATTTGTGCCTGTGTAGCAGAAAAATGGAGGAGCTGTTATAAAGATTTACTAGGACATCAGTCAGAATGTTGGACATAAGGTGTTAAAAGGGTCCGTATCTGAGGGGACAAGGGCAAAAGGGTTAGTCTGGATGCAGCGTTTAATCCAACAGCGGCTCATAGACAGATACTGGCAACTAATAGTGACGACTAACACAGGAAGTGACAATTCATAGACAGGAAGTGAGAACTAACACAGGAAGTGACAATTCATAGACAGGAAGTGACAATTCATAGGCAGGAAGTGAGAACTAACATAGGAAGTGACAATTCATAGACAGGAAGTGAGAACTAACATAGGAAGTGACAATTCATAGACAGGAAGTGACAATTCGTAGAGAGACAATTTATAGACAGGAAGTGACAATTCATAGACAGGAAGTGACAATTCATAGACAGGAAGTGACAATTCATAGAGTGACAATTTGTAGGCAGGAAGTGAGAACTAACAGGAAGTGACAATTCATAGACAATGATAGAAAGGAAGTGATAAGAAACACATAGACAGAATGCGACAATTAATTTATAGACTGGAAGTGCAGCTAATATATAGAATCCCTGACAACCGAGATGCAATCAGGCAGTGACAAGTATCTGATCGACATCTGACACATGGGAAGGTATCAGGCGCCATCGGATTCAAAGCTTCTGACATTTTTCTTCTGGTTCACACACAAAGGATTTTATTGTCACTCTGAAATGAAAACTTCTCAGAGCCAAGATCCCGTAATCCGGCGGCCATGACTCTGACATCACAGCAGATGATAAAAGGCTCCGAGTTGAGGATGGAGAAGGGTCGGGTCTACTGAGGATCTGCAGTGAATGGAGACACATTTCCAATAATCGTGGCCGTCGGTGTGATCAGGCCTTTATGCCACTGAATAAAAGCTTCCTTTGAGAATGGCACGTTACCTGGAGTCCCCGGCGTCTATCACCGCTGCATTATTACATGTGTAGGACAATAGTGGACAGAGAGGGGTCTGTGAGCGGAGCGGTGCACGGCTCTGCAGAATCATTACCTAAGCACTTGGTTACAGAGGCCTCCACAGCGGAGGACATGGAATAAGGCACCAAGGGAGGAGGCCGGTAAATGAGGCCAGAGCGAGGACTAATGAGGCTGGTGCCGGGTCGGGGACAGAGGCTTCTCCTTCCCAGGATGTGCTGAGCTATCACCCCGGGCTCAGGTGTGTATTTCGGGAAGCAGTGCTGACTGCGGCGTTATCACATTGAGTCAGGTTATTCGGGAACATTTCATATCCAGCGATATATGACAGCAGACACTGTAGTGATGGGACACGGGTGCAGCGAGGGAGACATCCAGGAGGCTCCTAATGAAGCAGATCGTCCCACTATACGGATAATAAATTTAATGGAGGGAGAAGGAAAAAAATAGAATCCCGAGGCAAATACTAAGCATCGCGCTCTGCTCGTGTCATACGGCAAAGTCATCGGAGCTGAGACTGATGGAAGCCGCGTGATGGCTGCCAGCGAGGCCAGTGCAATCCACAGCACAGTGACCTCCAGTGTCCGCCCCCGTGTACAGTACAGGACGGGGCACAACTGCTTATGGGGCACTTAGTTCTGGGATGAATGAATGGGGCCGGTACACATTGTACTTATACAGTGCAGACCGTTATTAGCTGCGGGGGAGGGGTAGTATTAACGGGGAACCTAATTTCACATGTGAATTCTCATGGTGCTGCCTCCTCTGACTTTCTACGTAATAAGATTTCTGCTGTAAATTACCCAGCAACAGGCTCTGGAGGCAGCGGGGGACAACATCAGATCTGCATTAACCTGGGTGGTGTAAGTTGTGACTGAAATCCTTGGCACTGCTTCCTGTCCTCTCAATATATGATGTCAGTCCAGGGGATCTGCAGATGGAAGGGTGGTCCCAGGAATCATTATATAACCAAACTCCTAAAATGCCATTCTAAAAATAATGTTCCATCATTTTGTGCTTTGGGTCTGGTGGATCAACTCTGGACAGAATTACTTTCCTTCCCCTCCTGGCAGCCACGTATTTGTCCATTACTTCCCCTGTACATGGAGTCTTCTCAGCTAAATTGCCATGTTCTGCAAAGATTCTGCTCCATTCCTGACAAAGCATGTAAGGAGCTATTTGTGGCTGCACTGCAGTAAAGAGGATCACTGTACAGACACCTGGTTCTGAAGACAGTGACTGAGCATGTGTGTCCACCAGCGTTCAGCTTATTAGGTGGAGGTGACTGAGCCTGTGTATCCTCCAGCACTCGGCCCATTAGGTGGAGGGGAATGAGCGTGTGTGTCCTCCAGCACTCAGCTCATTAGGTGGAGGGGAATGAGCGTGTGTCCTCCAGCACTCAGCTCATTAGGTGGAGGGGAATGAGCGTGTGTGTCCTCCAGCACTCAGCTCATTAGGTGGAGGGGAATGAGCGTGTGTGTCCTTCAGTATTCAGCTCATTAAGGGCTGTCCCACACGTCCAGATAATTCCGGTACCGGAAAAAATCGGTACCGGAGTTATCCGTGTCCGTGAGCTCACGTAGGCCATACGTGCGGCACACGTGTGCCGCCTGTGTGCCATGTGGGTACCACACGGAGCGTGCAGGAGCCAGCGCTAAAGTTTAGCGCTGTCCCCTGCATCGTGCTGAAGCCGCGATTCATATCTTCTGTGCAGCAGCGTTTGCTGCATAGAAGATATGAATAATAGTGTTTAAAAGAAAGATCTATCTGTCCACCGCCCACCCACCCCCTGTGCGCCCCCCCGCTGTTCTGAAAATACTCACCCGCGTCCCTCGTTGGCTGTCGCTGCTTCCTGTCCTGCCTTCCTGCCTTCTACTGTATGCGGTCACGTGGGGCCGCTCATTTACAGTCATGAATAGGCGGCTCCACCCCTATGGGAGGTGGAGCCACATATTCATGACTCTAATCGGCGGCCCCACGTGACCGCATACAGTAGAAGGCAGGAAGGCAGGACAGGAAGCAGCGACAGCCAACGAGGGACGCGGGTGAGTATTTTCAGAACAGCGGGGGGGCGCACAGGGGGTGGGAGGGCGGCGGACAGATAGATCTTTCTTTTTAACACTATTATTCATATCTTCTATGCAGCAAACGCTGCTGCACAGAAGATATGAATCGCGGCTTCAGCACCATGTGGGGGGGATAGCGCTTACTGTAGCGCTGTCTCCTGCACGCCACACGGAGACTGTCCGTGTGAGGTACGTGTTTTACACGGACCCATTGACTTTAATGGGTCTGTGTAATACGTGCGCTCCCACGAACACTGACATGTCTCCGTGTTTGGCACACGGAGACACGGTCCGCAAAAAATCAATGAGATCTGCACAGATGCATTGATTTTGATGGGTCTACGTGTGTCAGTGTCTCCGGTACGTGAGGAAACTGTCACCTCACGTACCGGAGCCACTGACGTGTGAAACCGGCCTAAGAGGAGGTGACTGAGCATGTGTGTCCTCCAGCACTCAGCTCATTAGGAGGAGTTGACTGAGCATGTGTGTCCTCTGGCACTTGGCTCATTAGGTTGTGGGGACTGAGCATGTGTGTCCTCCAGCACTTGGCAGCAGATAATGCAAAATTAATACATAAAAACAAACAAAAAAAGCACTATATTTTCCTCCTCTGGTAACACTAGCCTTTTACCTTAGCTTCTGTTTTATGCTATGAATCAACTTCAGAATCTGCAACTATTAGGCTGCCGTCACACTAGCAGTATTTGGTCAGTATTTTACATCAGTATTTGTAGCCAAAACCAGGAGTGAGTGATAAATGCAGAAGTGGTGCATATGTTTCTATTATACTTTTCCTCTATTTGTTCCACTCCTGGTTTTGGCTACAAATACTGATGTAAAATATTGACCATATACTGATCGTGTGACGGTAGCCTCAGAGTTTGCAGTTGATTTTACTTTTTTTGCAGCTATAAGAGCAGCTGTTTACAGATTTACAGTCTGTGACTGTGAGAACATTATCATTCCCTGACTGCAAGCACAGATGTGGAAAATGTTGAGGAACCGAAATAGAAAGTCTATTTACATAGTTACAGAAGTTTTCTCTCTGCAATGAGTATTAATTAACCTAATATCAAAAACTCCCTTTAATCCAAGCATACATTTACTCTGGTGTCCGCGCCATTTCCCGGGGATCAGCTCTATTTATTTTTCTACCATTTCAGAGAGGAAATTTCTTTTTAATCTTTAATGTGATATTTGACAAAGTTCTGATCGATGAGATTTTGTCCGTCATTTTCAATTAAAGGAAGAGAAAGTATTTGGCTGATTTGATGGAGTGACTGAAATGATTATTCAAGGAGCGCCGGTGATCCGCGGGAAGTCTCTCCGGAGTGCAAAAAAGAAAATCAAAAGTAATTATTTATGATGTCGTCTGCAGCTTTATAAACAGAGAGTGAACCTGTGACCTGCGCGCGCTCCACCGTGTGTACATGGCTATACCATCAGAGTCATCCATACAACTGTCTGTCACATTATAGCGGAGGACGGGGCTGCAGAGGTGGAGGATGGGAACCACAGAGGCAGAGGACAGGGCCGGCAGCGGTGGAGGACGGGGGTCACAGAGGTAGAGGACGGGAGCCGAAGCGGTGCAGGAAGAGGGCCGCAGAGGCGAAGGACGCGGGCCAAGAAGGCGTAGGATGAGTGACGCGGAGGCAAAGGAAGGGGGCTGCAGAGGACAGGGGCCGTGGCAATGGAGGATGAGAACTGAATCGCCCCCACGCAAGGGCAATGGGTACTCGGTACCGGGTCCTTCGGTTCTCGATGGGAGATGTCATGGTGGTCCGACCCGGCCCGTGGCCCTTTGAGGGGCGTCCAGTAATTACAGGACAAGAGTTTATAGGAATGATGTTCGTGACGCCACCTGTGGTATTCGGTCAGGGTGACCGACGCTGCTTAGTGGTCCGCTGGGGTGATGTTATGGCAGCTAGATGGTATACCTTCCCACAGGTGAAGTATGTCCCCAGGGCTTCCCAGAATGTAGATGGTGATGGTGTGAGGCGCAGTGAAGAACAAGGACACAAGGTTGCAGTCTCTTTACCTTTTACTGAAGGCTTCAGTGTCCACAGTCCAGGGCGCCGGATCACAGGGTAGGCAGAGTCCGGTTGGTCTGAAGGCAAATCCAGAGTCTCCTTATCCAGATGGAATGCAATAGCCTTCCTATGGACACAGTAACACAGTAGGTCCTCACTTGCTTAAGCTCTAATGGGGTCCTCACTGTTATTACTCTTCTCTCTCTGTTCCCCGTGGTCAAATAGAACAAAACCCGTATGACTGATGGCCTGAGGCTTGTTTATAGGGACCCTAGAGACGCCCCGACCCCCACAATTTGCCACCTGTCTTCTTAGGTATTAAGGTCGGGCAGCCAACTTGGAATTGACTGTCCTGCCAGTCTCTGAAGCAATGGCGTAGAGCACTTTACTCCCTCGGTATTCTGGCTACCGGAACGCGCACCAGCAGGATGCAGCTCCTCTCGTCTACTCTCCTCTCTGGTATCCACTTGTTGCTATGCCTTCGTTTCTCACTCACTACAACACGCTTCCTTTGAATGTCTCTTTCTTTGGATGCTGCCACACGTGGGGCAGGCGCAACTCCGTAGACCTTCGTCCTCCTCAGACCGTAGTCTGGATCTGGCTGGAACCCACTCCAGCCAGCTTCTGCCAAACTCCGTCGGGATCTGACTGTCTGTGCGAAGCCCAGTCAGCTTCTGCCTAACTTTCTAACCAGCCCACCAGTTTTACCTAACTGTGAGGAGTGGCCTAATAGATAGAACCTTTGCTCCCCCTGGTAGACTGGAGTGTGAAGTGTGTGGTGTGGCTGTGATACCTGGACAGAAGATCTCCTTTATTGCCTCCAGACGTAATATCACTCCCCCTGGTGGAGGAATAATATTACTGCAGCAACCAGGACTCTGGGGCGCTGCAGAACCACAGAGGCGGAGGATGGGGGCCGCAGCGGTGGAGGAAGGGTGCCGCGGAGCGAAGGACTGGCCAAGAAGGTGGAGGATGGGGGGACACGGAGGCAGAGGATGGGGGACACTGAGGCAGAGGAAGGGGGAGGTGGAGGACGGGGCCGCAGAGGACGGGGCTGCAGAAGTGGAGGACGGGCCTCGGCAGTGGAGGACGGGAGCCACAGAGGGGGTGAACAGGGCCTCTGCGGCGGAGGGCAGGGGCCGCATCTGCCACCCAATAATCTGCTTTGTCCTGGAAAGATTTACATTTCTGACAAACATTTGTAGGAATTTGTGAATTAAATAACATTTGTCTCGTGATCTCCAGACTTTTGATTATATTTTATACTACTCTAATGGATCTGTAAATTTAAAATCCCCATACCACATAACTTGAGGGTTGGAAAGAGCCGAATCTGAAGGAGGAGATTGTTATGAACATTTTTCCTAGGATGCAAAAAGAAAATGGATTTGTCTGACTTGGAAACTTGTAACTTTTTGAAACATTTTTTGCTCCAATGTGCCTTTGTTTAAACTGAAAGGATAAAAAATCCCCAACCATTTAGTCAGGGCCAGCGTCACCACCCGGCAAGTTCCGGGGCGCTGCACAAGCTGGGGGCCTACTCGTTGTCGGGGACACAAGCACACTATGGGGTGGGGGAGCCTGATGCCAGCTCTTGCACCGCCCTCCCTCAGATACTCTCCGTTACCCATTCACCGCTGTGGAGGATTTTGTGGTGCCCATAATACTGTATGGAGGACTATGAGGGACCCATAATACTGTATGGTGGGCTATGTGGTGCCCATAATACTGTATGGAGCACTATATGGGGCCCATAATACCGTACGGAGGGCTATGTGATGCCCATAATACTGTATGGAGGAATATTTGGGGCCCATAATACTGTATGGAGGACTGTGTGGTGGCCATAATACCATGAGGGGCCCATAATACTGTGTGGAGGATTTTGTGGTGCCCATAATACTGTATGGCGGACTATGAGGGGCCCATAATACTGTATGGAGGGCTATGTGATGCCCATATTACTGTATGGAGGACTATTTGGGGCCCATAATACAGTATGGTGGACTGTGCGGTGCCCCTTATAGTGTATGGAGCAATATATGGGTTCATTATTCTGCATGGAGGGCTATGTGATGGCCATAATTCTGAATGGAGGACTATGTGATGCCCATTATACTGTATGGAACAATATATGGGGCTCATTATACTGTATGGAGGACTGTGTGATGCCCATTATACTGTATGGAGCAATATATGGGGCTCATACTGTATGGAGGACTATGTGATGCCCATTATGCTGTATGGAGCAATATATGGGGCTCATTAGACTGTATGGTGGACTATACTGTCTGGTTTGTGAGCTATTGATATCACTCATGTAATGTTTCACTTCTTACATTTGGCATTGCACTATACCTATATTTCTCTGCCGTATCTGTGCATCATGTACGTGATAAAGGGGCCACTGAGACTCTTTCACCTGGGGCCCCGGAATATCTGGAGCCGGCCCTACATTTAGTGCATAAAGCTCCCATACCTATGTCTTCATAGTTACTGACGCCGAACTCTGCAATCTGCGCTTTCTGTTTCTATCCAGGGGAGAAGGACGTCACTGCTGGGTCACTCTGCCATCTGTAATCATGGAGACATATACTGTAGTTCTGCACACGATCTTTGTCTATCAAATGTTATTTATTTTATTAGTATTGAAATAAAAATAGAATTGGTTACAGAAGTATACACCCCCCCTCCCCCCCAGGGGCAGACATAGACAGAAGAGGCACAAGAACAGTAGATGGGCTCTCTGCGGTCCAGTGGTCTTCATGTGTTAGAGATGGAGTGGCCCCTGACCTCTTGGGCCCCCGTGTGGCTGCACAGGTTGCACCATAGGATGTCCGCCGTGCATTTGCCTTACCAGAATATTAGGCCGATCCTTCTCCTGCCACAGTCATTGAGCTGCTGAATGGTGACTATACAATTAATGATTTTTTGCATAAAGCCTAGAAATCCCTTCAGATGATGATGTAAAGCGCTGGAGGTGATCAGAGGCCGCGCTTCACTCGCCATCAGTAGATCACTTTCAGGGATCAGATGAGAAATCGTCGCAGGGACGTTTCCCGCAGAGCAGCATTTGCAGGTGCAGTCATCGGTGCTCTGTGAGAGAAATGTGTCCGTCTCCTGAGGACAAACGCTCAGAGCTTCATGGAACGCAGCGCAGAACTGCTACAGTGTAAATATGGAGAGCGGGTCAGCGGGTGTATGGCGCAGAACACCGGGGTCAATGCAATGGCGGGGCGGAGCGCCACCACAAGCCTAAGTGCAGCGGTGCCGCCCTACTGCCCACCACTCACCCCGCGAGCGCATGAAGGCACAGATGGCGCAATAGTCCCTCCGTAAAGAACAGATGTTATATAGTAACATCAGCCCCGCGCTCTTCTAAAGTCACCTTACAGAAATCTGATGGCGCTCGCTGGCATTAATAATGGTGTGGGGTGCTGATAATGGTGCCGGGCGTTAATAGTGCTGCTGGGCGGTTAATAGTGGTGCCGGGTGTTAATAGTGGTGCTGGGCAGTTAATAGTGGTGCTGGGCAGTTAATAGTGGTGCTGGGCGGTTAATAGTGGTGCCGGGCGTTAATAGTGGTGCCAGGCGGTTAATAGTGGTGCCGGGCAGTTAATAGTGGTGCCGGGCGGTTAATAGTGGTGGCGGGCGTTAATAGTAGTGGCGGGCGTTAATAGTGGTGCCGGGCGTTAATAGTGGTGCTGGGCGGTTAATAGTGGTGGCGGGCGTTAATAGTGGTGCTGGGCGGTTAATAGTGATGCCGGGCGTTAATAGTGGTGCTGGGCGGTTAATAGTGGTGGCGGGCGTTAATAATGGTGCCGGACGTTAATAGTGGTGCCGGGGGCGGTTAATAGTGGTGCCGGGCGGTTAATAGTGGTGCCGGGCGTTAATAGTGGTGCTGGGCGTTAATAGTGGTGCTGGGCGTTGATAATGGTGCTGGGCGTTGATAGTGGTGCTGGGCGGTAAATAGTGGTGTCGGGCGTTAATAGTAGTGGCGGGCGTTAATAGTGGTGCCGGGCGTTAATAGTGGTGCCAGGCGGTTAATAGTGGTGCCGGGCAGTTAATAGTGGTGCCGGGCGGTTAATAGTGGTGGCGGGCGTTAATAGTAGTGGCGGGCGTTAATAGTGGTGCCGGGCATTAATAGTGGTGCCAGGCGGTTAATAGTGGTGCCGGGCAGTTAATAGTGGTGCCGGGCAGTTAATAGTGGTGCCGGGCAGTTAATAGTGGTGCCGGGCGGTTAATAGTGGTGCCGGGCGTTAATAGTGGTGCCAGGCGGTTAATAGTGGTGCCGGGCAGTTAATAGTGGTGCCGGGCGGTTAATAGTGGTGGCGGGCGTTAATAGTAGTGGCGGGCGTTAATAGTGGTGCCGGGCGTTAATAGTGGTGCTGGGCGGTTAATAGTGGTGGCGGGCGTTAATAGTGGTGCTGGGCGGTTAATAGTGATGCCGGGCGTTAATAGTGGTGCTGGGCGGTTAATAGTGGTGGCGGGCGTTAATAGTGGTGCTGGGCGTTGATAATGGTGCCGGACGTTAATAGTGGTGCCGGGGGCGGTTAATAGTGGTGCCGGGCGGTTAATAGTGGTGCCGGGCGTTAATAGTGGTGCTGGGCGTTGATAATGGTGCTGGGCGTTGATAGTGGTGCTGGGCGGTAAATAGTGGTGTCGGGCGTTAATAGTAGTGGCGGGCGTTAATAGTGGTGCCGGGCGTTAATAGTGGTGCCAGGCGGTTAATAGTGGTGCCGGGCAGTTAATAGTGGTGCCGGGCGGTTAATAGTGGTGGCGGGCGTTAATAGTAGTGGCGGGCGTTAATAGTGGTGCCGGGCATTAATAGTGGTGCCAGGCGGTTAATAGTGGTGCCGGGCAGTTAATAGTGGTGCCGGGCAGTTAATAGTGGTGCCGGGCAGTTAATAGTGGTGCCGGGCGGTTAATAGTGGTGCCGGGCGGTTAATAGTGGTGCGGGGTATTTCCGGGCACATCTGCACGGCATACAGTCCTACTGTACAGAGTCGCGGACCGCAGCAGGGGTCGCAAGCTCGCCGGAATTTTGATTGACAGCTTCCTCTGCACAGATACATTATTGCAAATGTCGCTTTTTTTCTCCATAACTTATTGTAAACATCATGTCTCCCACAATTTATCACCAACAGGGGGCAGTAGAGACATATGAGGTCCTGCAGTCCCAGCGTTAAAAAAAAAAAAAAAAAAAAAAAAAAAAGCACAATTGTGCAGCAGCTTTGAATGTGACTAGAGGGTGTGACTGGCATAAGGTTGAGGGGAGTGAATAATGAGTGACGGATGTGAAGCATTTCTGAACATTATATGCAGATTTAACCCCTCAATCGAACAGACCGAAGGTCGACATTTCACTTATTTCCTGGGACAACTGGATGACGGCACAAAAACTTATTGGAATGAATGAAAGTCTTTAGATGTAGTAATGATCAATGCGGAGCTTTAAGAAATGTAAAGACATCTGCTTCATAGGGCAACGCCTCATTAGGTAAATGTACATGTATATTTTATTTTACTCACGTTAGCTCTACATTAATGCTGGGGCAGTGTGCACATACAGGAGCTTCCCACAAAATTAGAATATCATCAAAAAGTGAATTTATTTCAGTTCTTCAATACAAAAAGTGAATCTCATATTTTCTACAGAGTCATTACACACAGATCTTTATCTGTTAATGTTGATGATTATGGCTTACAGCCAATGAAAACCCAGAAGTCATTATTTCAGTAAATTAGAATCTACATATAATCGCCAGTTGGGACTTCGGGCCGCTGTCCCCAAATCCCATAAGGCACCGCGGCAGTGCCACTTGCACATGCGCAGTTCTTGACCGCAAGTGACATAAACGTCTCCGCTATTCCCTTGCAGGAGCAGTAACAGCTACAACTGCGCTCTACCCGCTCTACTTCACCGCACTCCTGACGCGATAGCATCGGGCCTATTTCTAGTACTTTATAACACTAGCTTGAAAAATGATTGTAAAACCTGAAATGTTGTCCTACTGAAATATATATTCAGTAAATGCACTCAATACTTGGTCTCGGCTCCTTTTGCATCAATTACTGCATCAATGCAGCGTGGCATGGAGGCGATCAGCCTGTGGCACTGCTGAGGGGTTATGGAAGCCCAGGTTGCTTTGATAGCAGCCTTCAGCTCGTCTGCATTGTTGGGTCTGGTGTCTCACCTTCCTCTTGATAATACTCCATAGATTCTCTATGGGGTTAAGGTCAGGCGAGTTTGCTGCCAATCAAGCCCAGTGATACTGTTGTTTGTACACCAGGTATTGGTACTTTTTGCAGTGTGGACAGGGGCCAAGTCCTGCTGGAGAATGACATTTACATCTCCAAAAAGCTTGTCGGCAGAGGGAAGCATGAAGGGCTCTAAAATGTCCTGGTAGACAGCTGCGATGACTTTGGTCTAGATAAAACACCAGCAGATGACATGGCTCCCCAAACCATCAATGATTGTGGAGACTTCACACTAGACCTCCAGCAGCTTGGATTGTGTCCTCTCCACTCTTCCTCCAGACTCTGGGACCTCGATTTCCAAATGAAATGTACAATATACTTTCATCTGAAAACACCTTGGACCCCTTACAACAGTCCAGTTCTTTTTATCCTTGGCCCTGGTAAGACTCTTCTGGCGTTGTCTATTGGTCATGAGTGGGTGACACAAGGAATGTGACACTTGTAGCCCATGTCCTGGAGACGTCTGTGTGTGGAGAAGCAATGACTCCAGCAGCAGTCCGCTCCTTGTAAATCTCCCCCACATTATTGAATGGCCTTTTCTTAACAGTCCTACAAGGCTGCGGTTATCCCGGTTGCTTGTGCACCTTTCTCTACCACACTTTTTCCTTCCACTCCACTTTCCATTAATATTCTTGGATACAGCACTCTGTGAACAGCCGGCTTCTTTACCAATGACCTTTTGTGGCTTCCCCTCCTTGTGGAGTGTGTCAGTGACGCCTTCTGGTCATATGTGAGGTTAGCAGTCTTCCCCATGATTGTGGAGCTCCTGAAACAAACTAAGGGACCTTTATAAACAATTAGGAGCCTTTACAGGTGTTTCATGTTATTCCAATTTACTGAGATAATGATGTTTGGGTTTTCATTGGCTGTAAGCCATAATCATCATTAACAGAAATAAACACAAGAAATAGATCACTCTGTCTGTAATGACTCTATAGAATATTATGAGTTTCACTTTTTTAATTGAATAACTGAAATAAATTCACTTTATGATGATATTCTCATGTTGTGGGAAGCTCCTGTATGTCACTAATAGCAGCAGATTATACTGTTTTCCTAAGTATTTTTTATCTTCAGTCTTCTCTTACACAAACTGATGGTTCTGCGGCATCCACACTACAGATTGTCGCAAAGCTCAAAAATCCCCCAGGGCTGTAAGATTTGCATTATCAGAGGTGCATAATGGATGATGGCCAAAAAAAATCTCAAATTAGAATTTCTGAATACAGCACATATTGCATTTATCTTCACACAAACAGGATAGTGAGAACTTTAACTGATCTCTATAGAAATTGATGATAACATATTTGGATGAAATTGAATGCAATTCCAAATAAACTACAAAATGAGAATAAATTCAAGGAGTAATATCTTCCAATAAAAGTGAATATTGTCAAAGATTATAAGTCTAGAGTGCAAATACCAGGACAATTGTTTTATGATGGAGCAGCCGACCCCCGATGCAATTCTGCTGTCACCAGGGATGGAAATCATCTGGAATAACTGCACATGATCAACAGGTTATACATTAATGCCACAGTCACCATCACAATTCAGTGATCAGAATTAATCTCCATAAACAGCAGTCACTGTGTACATACATTACGTTACTGATCCTGAGTTACCTCCTGTATTATACTCCAGAGCTGCACTCACTATTCTGCTAGTGCAGTCACTGTGTACATACATTACTGATCCTGAGTTACCTCCTGTGTTATACTCTAGAGCTGCACTCACTATTCTGCTGGTGCAGTCACTGTGTACATACATTACATTATTGATCCTGAGTTACATCCTGTAGATCTTTTATTATAAAAATGAAAAACATAACAACAATAATAGCAGAAAACATAACAAAAATATTAGCCAGAAAATAATCAGTATACTGAACACTGGTCCAGCCGCTCATTCTCTCCTCTCACACATATTATACAGTATATACAGAACAATAACTTCAGGTCCGGTCACCAAACAAAATAATAATAACAAATAAAATAAACAATGGAAAACAAAGACTATATACATGAACTTTTTTTTTTTTTTTTTAATTTTAAATAAAATAACTACAAATTAAACAAATATATACAATACTACAAGCTATCCTCCATTCCCAACCCCCCGCACTGACCTGAGAACTGGTCCTGCGTCTCATGCCTCAGTCCATGTCCAACGTCCATAGGCCAGATCAGGCAGTGCCAGTTTTTCCCCCAAACAACCCAATGTCCAAGATAATCCCACCTCCCCCCTTTTCCCACCACCCAACCTAACACCTACACCCAAATCTATATCCCCATATACAATATATACATTATATACAGCAGCACACACCACAATAATTACAAAACACGAAGCCCAAGTTCGGCGCCTGCAGCCCTACATCACTGTATAATGATCAAACAAAACAAAAATCTACAGTGTCAGCAGCAGCCCACCACCAGGAAAGGAGATGACCAGACTAGGGCACACTAAAAGAAAAGCCCCTCCAGAGGAGCGCGGCCCTCCGTGCGCCCAGTCTCCCATACTCCAGAGAGCGCACCTTCACCAGGTCACCGAGTATGGTCCTAAACACATCGTCCACTGGGAGGATTTTTCGTTGCGTCGATACTAAGCACCGTGCGTTCCACGTGTGATACCTAACCACTGCGCTAACTAGAAATAAGGTGCAGCGGTCCCGACCACCCAGGTCTCCGAATGCTCCATAGGCCCATTCCGCATAGGAGAGACCGGCCAGCCGAGACCAGCCAATGAAGGCGCCCACCCTGTTGTACACCTCTGTGTTGAAGGGACAATGAAGCAGGAAGTGGTCCATGCTTTCCAGCAAGGTACCACAATGCTCCCGAGGACAATTCCTGTCCTCAGAGCTCCTACACTTCAGATTGTCCCTTACACACAGTTTCCCATGGAAGCAGCGCCAAGCCAAGTCCCAAAACTTCGAGGGGATCCGGATAGAATTCAAAAGATGTAAACCCACCCCAAGATCCCGACTTGGGCAGTCCCTGAGCGCCAGAGGCCTCTGGAGATGGGTCAACAGAACCCTACTGTCAAGTAGTTTCCTTGGCAGAGTCCTGATCTCCCACATTCCCAGACCCCACCGACGAATTACCTTCAGAACCAAGGTAGCGTAAGCCGGAAGATGTCCATGCGGTGTGCGAAGATCCTTCACTTGCCCTCCTGTCTCCCATTCCTGGAAGAAAGGCTGAAACCATCCCCTACAGGAGAATACCCACGGAGGAGCCCTCTCTTTCCAGAGGTTTGCGATATTGATCTTAATGAAGGTATCCACAAGGAATACCACAGGGTTGACCATACCCAACCCTCCTAGTCTCCTCGTACGGTAAGTAACCTCCCTCTTGACCAGGTTCAGTCTATTCCCCCATAACAGTTGGAAGAACAAACTGTAGACCCGAGTCCAGAGAGATTCCGGCAAGATGCACACACTGCCCAGATAAATCAGTAAAGGGAGCAGGTAAGTTTTGCTCAGGTTTACCCTTTCCCTTAGGGTCAAAGACCAACCCTTCCATTGGTTCACCTTCTGAGTGGCGATCTCTAGCCTGCTGTCCCAATTTTGTTTGGGGTAATCCCCCTGGCCAAATTCGATGCCAAGGACTTTTGCAGAGACTTTGGGTCCTGGAAGGGTGTCCGGGAGATCAAAACCAGGATCTCCTCCTCCCAGCCAGAGACTCTCACACTTATCCCGGTTGATCTTGGACCCGGATGCCTCCGAGTAGCGATCTACCTCTGACATCAGCCACCCCGCCTCCTCGTGAGAGGAAGCAAACACAGTGACATCATCGGCATACGCCACCACCCTCAGAGTGGCTTCCGGTGCTGCCTGATCCATCCCGATCCCGGCCAACGGTCCACGCTCCACCCTCCTAAGAAGAGGATCAATCGCAAACACGTACAGCAGCGGGCTCAAGGGACAACCCTGGCGAACACCGGACCCAACCTCAAAAGAGCTACCAATCCAACCATTCATAAGTGGGAAACTCTCTGCCCCACTGTACAAGGTCTTAAGCCAATCAACAAACCCCCCCGGCAGGCCATATCTCAGAAGGACGGACCAGAGGTACTCGTGATTAACCCGATCAAACGCTTTTGCCTGGTCCAGTGACAGCATGTACCCCTTCCAGTGACCAGCCCTACCCTGTTCCACTGCCTCTCGGACACAGAGCACAGCACTAAATGTGCTGCGGCCTGGAACAGAGCAATGCTGGGCCCCCGAAAGGAGTCGGGGTGCAAATTTCACCAGCCGATTAAACAGCACCTTTGCCAGAACCTTCCTGTCTGCATTGAGAAGCGCTATGGGACGCCAATTCTCAATGCAAGACGGGTCCTTACCCTTTGACAAGATGATCAGAGCAGACCTCCTCATTGACTTCGGCAGAGTGCCCGAGGAAAGACACTCATTGAGTACCTCAGTCAAGAGGGGAACCAAAACGTCCTTAAAGGTCTTATAGAATTCAGATGTTAAGCCATCTGGACCAGGCGATTTTTTGGGAGCAAGCCCTTCAATCGCCAACTGAACTTCCTCTTCCCTGATCATTTCTGTCAAAACGTCAAGAGAGGGGTCTACCCCTGGTTCGGGGACAGCTTCTGCCAGGAAAGCCGACATCTCATCCCAATCAAGATCCCTCTTCCCCAAGAGGTGCGAGTAGAAGGATCTGACAACCTCCAGGATCCCTGATCTGGATCGCCTCAGGGACCCCGTAGTGTCGACCAGTCCTGTAACCACTTTACTATTCACTGACATCTTGCAGTTTCTGTAAGGGTCGGGCGAGCGGTACTTCCCGTAATTCCTCTCAAAAACCAAAGATGCGTGTCTATCGTACTGACACCTCATAAGCAAAGATTTCACTCTGGAGATCTCCTCGCGGCTACCTCCAGTTGAGACAAGATGCTCGAGTTTCCTCCTCAGACCCTGATACAGGCGGTACCTGCTCAGACTCCTGAGGCGCGAGAGCTGGTGGAAGAATCTCGCCATCCTTTCCTTGAACATCTCCCACCACTCTGACCTACTACTACAAAGATCCAGTAAGGGTACCTGGCTCTGAAGAAAATCCTCAAACGACTGTCTTATCTCCGCTTCTTCCAAGAGAGACGAATTGAGCCTCCAAAAGCCTCTTCCCATCCGGAGGGTCTCTGTAACATTCAGAGAAAACAAAATTAAACAGTGGTCGGAGAACTCCACCTCAACAACAGACACTGCTGAAGAGACAGCTTCCTCCTTTAAATAAAACCTATCTATTCTGGACCTACAGTTACCTCTATGATAGGTGAACCCCTCGTGGCCTGGGGTGTGCCGAATGTGGACATCCACCAGGCGAGCCTCACTAGCTATACTATTAAGGGCGACGCTATCATAAGTCAGCTTGTCTCTGGAACCTCCTCTATCTCGGGGCCTCGTGACAGCATTGAAGTCCCCTCCAAAGACAACCTGCCGACTTGTAAAAAGGTAGGGCTTGATCCTCATAAAGAGACACTTCCGGTCCCACTTAGATTGGGGACCATAGATGTTAATGAGCCGGAGCTCTTGTCCCTTCATGAGGACATCTAAGATCAGGCACCTCCCCATTTCTAACTCAATAACCCGTCGGCATTCCACCGATGCGGTAAAAAGGACCGCCACTCCGCTATACGGCTCGGCCGCAAGAGACCAATAGGAGGGCCCGAGTCTCCACTCCCTCTTAGCTTTAAACACATCTGCCATGTTTGGCAGCCTGGTCTCTTGCAAAAAGAAAATGTCAGCTTCAACCCGGCTGAGAAAATCAAAGGCCGCAAATCTAGCTGTATTTGACTTTATGCTGGCGACATTAATGGACGCCAGCGTCAACGGAGTGGGTTCCGCCATCATTGGTGATTGAGTTAGATGGCTTTCTTTTTCCCACTCCCCTTATCCTCTGCCTCAGAGGAGGAATCCTTCCCCCTCTTTAATGACATGGAGGTATCCATTTCCACGCGTTTTTTATTTTTTTCGTCCTCGTCTCCGGACTCTGGGCCAGTCCCTCCCTCCAAGGATCTTACGTTCCCAGAAGGAGGAGACTCGGCGTCCCCTGTGAGCCCCGCCGAAGCCAGAACCTCACCCTCAGCTTCCTCCTCAGAGGAAGAGATGTTTTCAAGGGCTTGGAACCAGTTAGAAAGACCAACCAGAGGGGAGTTGGTTTTTCCTTCCTTAGGTACCTTGGTCAGAGTGAGAGAAGATTTTTTATCTCCCTTCTTTCTCTTCTTTTTGGTGCCGAGCTTACGCTTGTCCTCTATCCACTGCCTATTATCCTCATCCATACTTTCATAATGGGAGGACTCTGAGGCAGTGGCACTCTCCTCCCTGTGGATCCTCCTGACCTCCTCATCCAACTCATCATCCCTTGGGGCCTCAGCAGCAAGACTGGCATCCAGGACAGGGGCCGCCCCAGTAGCCCGAGGCTCGCCCAGCTCCCTATCCTGTCTGCGCTTGTCTAGACGCCTTAGCTGGGCAGGCGTCTTTTTATTGCTTTTCTTCCTTGGCCCCTCAGCTCCCTCACCCTTGCTAGTCCCTTCCCCAGCAGAATCAGCCTCACGGCTTTCTCCCACCAGGGTCACGACTGCGTTAGCGAAGGAGCGAGGACAACGGCTGAAAGGGTGACCTAACTCACCACACAGGTGGCACCTAATCTCCACACAAGATGCAGCAAGATGGCCGACATCCCCACACAATGCACACTTCTGCACAGTGCAGTTTGCGCTGAAGTGTGTGGGGTCGCCGCACTTGTGACAGAGCTTCGGTTGCCCCTGGTAGAAGACCAGGATACGATCCCTACCCAGGAAGGCAGATGATGGTATGTGGGCAACCGTACCACCTGAATGCTTAAGTTTTACCATAAACGTCCAGGCCCCTGACCAGATACCAAACTCGTCACGGTTTTTCTTTGGCATCTCCACTACCTGTCCATACCGGCCAAGCCACGTCATGATGTCATAACAAGAAAGCGACTCGTTACATGTCATCACGGTCACTTTCTTGACTTGATTTTGGCGAGACACCGCCTGAACGGCAAAGTCTCGCCAGCCGGGCTCATTTTTTGCCAACTCATAGTTCGACCAGAAAAGTTCAAGCCCCTCCGGCCGAACAAAGCTGACATCAAACTCAGGTGTGGAATAGGGATGTATCAAGGCGTAGATGTCAATCGCCTTGAAGCCCATCCTCAGCAGGAGCTCCACAACCTTCGACCTTGGAGGACACGCATCACTGCCCCTCCACCGAAGACGGACCACATTCCTACGCACACTACCCGGCCCGGCTGTTGGGAGGGACCACACTGTATCCCCCCCTCTTTGCTCTCGGAAGGCCCCGAGGCCATGCCTCTCTATCCAGAAGGATAGATCAACCTCTCGACCCTCTACCATTATTGATCTCTCTCCCTTCTTTAGAGCCTCCAGGAGACGCCGTTGCAACATGCCGTCCCCAGAGCCCAGAGACGAGGAGGACGCCCTATTTCCCCCGGAGGTGACAGCGGCATAACTCCTGACAGGTGCTGCCACCACCGGGGGGGCAACCGGACCAGTGACCACATCCACACCAACAGTATCACCATTACCCACCTCCATAACCTCCTCACCCTCCACCAAACCAGCAACCACACCACTAGACAAAGAGTTTTCCTCATCCATACCCACCACCACATTCACTCCTGCTGGACCAGTGACAACAGGGGGTGACATTTTGGCCTCCGCATCATCAGGCACAAGGGGCTGAGTCTCCTCCACAGAACTGGAGGTGACCTCACCCCTGGTTTTATGTGTGCCCTCCGCATCATCAGTTGATATTTTCCGCTGCTTCATGGTTGCTACCAGGCGCCGCTGATCTTTCGCTGTTGTGAGGCACCGCTGATCCTTAGCATCAGGATCTTGTTGACCAGCGGCGCCAACACAGAACAGGACTTTGGTGGGAGGACCGGAACGCCCAGCCCCGGTAACCTCCTCACACTGCCGCCGCTTCTCAACTAAGTGATCAGCGGCAACAGCATTCAGGGGCACCGAGGCTACCGGAGCTGCCCCTGACACCGGGCTGCTCCCCCCTCCCACTGGGGAGCGCACCACAGTATCGTGGCCTGATTTTTCGCCCGCCGCCGGGCCGCCCTCACTGTCCAGCCTCTCGGCTGATGCACCTGCTGCTACGTCCCTGCTACTACAAGCAGAAACGGAGCTCTGCGCCTCACTACATTGCTTTGTAGTCTCCCCGCGCCTTTGCACCGGATCCACAGCAGAACCCGGGCTGGGCTGGGCAACGGGGCTTATACAGCGAGCTGACCCTGCAGCCGACTCAGGGGGTACAGGGAGGGGGGCATATACATAGCTTACCGCTTCCTGCAGCTTAGGTTTGATCTTCTTCACCTTTTTTTTTCCGGCCCCCAGGTGCCTCCTCTGGCAAATCATCACCAAGATGGAAGTTCTGAAGGCACACTGGGGACTCCAGGAGCTTGATCTCTGCCATTAGTGCCCCTCCCTGGTCGATGTCACTGTCCTCCCTAGAGCCAGCAGAACTGCGACGAGATGTCATTGTCGCCTGTCCAGCAGGGAGCTCGCTGCACGTGGCCTGTGAGTGACTAAGCAGGCTGCCAGGTGGGGCTTTCTGCTGGTCATCATCCTCCTCCTCATCATCATCATCCACCTGGCACTCAGGCTGCAGCCCCATCTGCCTTTGCTCTCTGTTATCAGCCATTTCTCTGAATCGATCTTCATTAATAAGTTTTTCCTTAAATGGTCCACTTTTTTCTCTGATGAAAGCTTTTCTGACTTCAAGCTCATTGATGTCATCCTTCAGTCTCCTTACCTCCGCCTGGAGCTGATTCTTCCTCGGTTTCGAGGAACCTGCAGCTTTGTTGCTTGTGCAGCGCAGCTCCTCTCGGAGCCTCGTGATGGTCTTGCTTGCGTCTTCATACTCACGGAGGTGGCTCATGACCCGGGAGGCATAGGTGGACACAGACTCCCGGGGTCTCTGCAGCGCCCAACCCTCCTCAGTAAGGTTGGCCTCACCTCCGTGAGCACTCAGCTTTCCTCTGGAAGGGCCGTCATCCTGCACACTAGCAGGCTTCTCCTCCATGGAAGCCTTGCGGCTTCTCTGGGTCTCTGCAGACCTGGGGGGAGTAGGAGCCACATTGCTGCGACTCCTGGTGGAGCGTCTCACCCCCGAATCCTCTGATGTGCAGGCTGGTTGCTGGTTCTTTCTGCCCCCCGCCAGCCTGGTCCGGGAAGCAGAAGCCTGGGACTTGGCTCCTTCACTCATCCCAGGAAACCCACTCCCTCCCTGGGTAAGAGAGAGAGCAGGTCCCCGGGCGGAGAGGTGGTGGTTCCCAGGAGCTCAGGAGCACACTGCAGGTTCAGCAGCGACCGCACCCACAATCAGCACAGTGAGTAGCAGCTGAGCAGAGCTGCACTCACTATTCTGCTGGTGCAGTCACTGTGTACATACATTACATTACTGATCCTGAGTTACATCCTGCATTATACTCCAGAGCTGCACTCACTATTCTGCTGCTGCAGTCACTGTGTACATACATTACATTACTGATCCTGAGTTACCTCCTGTATTATACCCCAGAGCTGCACTCACTATTCTGCTGCTGCAGTCACTGTGTACATACATTAAATTACTGATCCTGATTTACCTCCTGTATCTCTTTTATTATAAAAGTACAAAACAAAACTTACAGGCAAAGCTTACAGACAAACTCAATAACAATAGAAATTATTCACAATCCCCAAAAGTCCAATGTCCAGCAGATTTATACAAACAAAATGTTCCTCCATTTCATTAATACCCCCCAGCAAAGGAAGAGACCTCAACCTACATCCTTTTTTTCCCTTCCTTTGTTCCTTTTTCCCCTCATACACACATACCCATGCATTCATCCCTAGAAAAATACACAAAAAGTCGGCCATCTGCCCTAAAGAAAGTAAATAGGCCACCTGGCCGAAACTTAATCATATATTTTTATATATATTTTTTATTTTATATTTTTTTTATTATTTTTTATTATTTTATTTTATTTTATTTTTTTTTTTCTCCTCCTAAACTAAACCACCACCATTCCCCCAAAGGTCCCACGAACATTTGTGGCCTATCACACCAGGTCCCACGAAAGTTTGTGGCCTTTCCTACACAGCAATGGTCCATAAAAGTTTATGGCCCTTTTTTTTCTTCTTGGCATCCCGACGGACGTCCATTCTCCAAAACCCATCCCCCCACCCCCCAAGAAACCCCCCACCCCACCTAAACTAAATCCCCCCTAAACGCATCATAGTACACATGTAACATATATATACAACCTTATAATAACATATATCAATACAACATAATAATAACCAGTACACACCATAATCATGACCAAAGAACAGGCCCAAGTTCAATGCTTGCAAGCCCTATACCCGGGTTACCAATTACAAAACAAAAATCTGTAAGTGAGGGTTACAGCCCACCACCAGGAACTGGAGACCATAGAGGCTCTCACCCTAATCTACCGCACATCACCCTGACCCTCCCTAACAACACAAAAGAGAAAATCCTGTCCCTATAGCCCTACCAATCTCTCCCTACCTGCCCCTACCTGTCCCTCACTGACCCTCACTACCAACCTAATACTAACTACCTCCCTAAAGACTATCCCTATCTGTCCCTCCCTGTCTCTACACATCTATCTGACCCTACAAAATAAAGATGAAAAGATAAAAAAGACTAACTCAACCCTATCACAGGCACACAGAACTCAACTCTCCCTAGGGCACATTAAAGGAGAAACCCCTCCAAAGAAGAGAGGCCCTCCCTGCACCCAGCCTCTCAAACTCCAGCAAGCGCACTTTTGCCAGGTCACCCAGGATGTTCCTAATCACCTCTTCCCTGGGGAGAACTTTCCGCTGAGTAGACACTAGACACCGTGCATTCCACGTGTGGAACCTAGTTACTAAACTAACTAAGAAAACAGTGCCCCGATCTCGGCCACCAAGGTACCTGAATGCCCCATAGGCCCACTCTGCATAGGAAAGGCCTGCCAGCCTGGGCCAACCAATGGAAGCACCCACCCTGCTGTAGACCTCTGTATTAAAGGGACACCGAAGCAGGAAATGCTCCATGCTTTCAAGCATACCGCCACACTCCTCGCGGGGACAATCCCGGTCATCAGAGCATCTGCACTTCAGGTTGTTCCTCACATACAGCTTCCCATGGAAGCAGCGCCAAGCCAAGTCCCAAAACTTCAAGGGGATCCGCTTAGAGTTCAATAACCCGAGCCCCACCTCCAGATCCCGGCTTGGGCAATCCCTGAGCGCCAGGGGCTTCTGAAAGTGGGTCAACAGGACCCTATTGTCAAGTAACCTTCTCAACATGGTCCTGATCTCCCACACTCCCAGACCCCACCGACGGATCACCTTCAGAACAGGGGTAGCATAAGCCGGAAGATGCCCATGAGGTGTACGAAGGTCCTTTACCTGCCCTCCTGTCTCCCATTCCTGGAAGAAAGGCCGAAACCACCCCCTACAGGAGAATACCCACAGAGGAGCCCTCTCTAACCAGAGGTTGGCGATGTTTGCCTTAAGAAAGGTGTTTACTAGAAACACCACTGGGTTGACCATACCCAACCCTCCTAGTCTCCTCGTGCGGTACGTGACCTCCCGCTTGATTAGGTTCAGCCTATTTCCCTATAATAATTGGAAAAACAGGCTTTAGACCCCTGTCCAAAGAGGCTCTGGCAAGATGCAAACGCTGGCCAAATATATTAGCAAAGGAAGCAAATAGCCCTTGGCAAGACTAACCCTTTCCCTTAGGGTCAAAGACCAACCCTTCCACTGATCCACCTTCTGGGCGGCAATCTTAAGTCTGCCCTCCCAGTTTTGCTGGGGATAGTCCCCCGGGCCGAAACTGATGCCTAATATTTTTGCTGTGGCCTGAGGCCCTGGAAGGGTGTCCGGGAGATCAAAACTTGGATCTCCCCCTCCCAGCCAGAGACTCTCACACTTGTCCCGGTTGATCATGGACCCGGATGCCACCGAATAGCGTTCAACCTCAGACATCACCCAATCTGCCTCCTCTCTCGAGGATACAAAAACGGAAACATCGTCAGCATACGCCACTACCCTCAAGGCGGCCTCTGGCTCCACCTGGTCCATCCTGACTCCCACCAACGGTCCACGCTCCACCCTCCTTAAAAGGGGGTCGATCGCAAACACGTATAACAGTGGGCTCAGAGGACAGCCCTGGCGGACACCAGACCTCACCTCAAAAGGGTGTCCGACCCAACCGTTCACGAGCGGAAAAGTCTCTTCCCCATTGTATAAAACTCTCAACCAATCAACAAACCTCCCAGGCAGACCATAACTCAGAAGGACGGACCAGAGGTACTCATGGTTAACCCGGTCAAATGCCTTCGCCTGGTCTAAGGACAGCAAGTACCCCTTCCAGTGACCTGCCCTGCCCTGCTCCACTGCCTCCCGGACACCGAGCACAGCACTAAATGTACTGCGGCCTGGAACAGAGCAGTGCTGGGCCTCCGAAAGGAGCCGGGGCGCAAACTGCACCAACCGATTAAAAAGCACCTTTGCCAGAACCTTTCGGTCCGTATTGAGAACAGCTATGGGATGCCAATTCTCAATACGGGACGAGTCTTTACCCTTTGACAGGATAATCAGGGCTGACTTCCTCATTGAACTGGGCAGAATGTCCGAGGAGAGGCACTCATTAAACACATCAGTCAAGAGGGGGACCAAAGAGTCCCTAAAAGTCTTGTAGAACTCGGATGTTAAGCCATCCGGACCGGGTGACTTTTTGGGCCGGAGCCCATCAATCGCCCGTCTCACTTCCTCTTCCCTGATTGCTTCTGCCAAAACATGAAGAGAGGGGTCATCCCCTGGCTCAGGGATGGTTTCAGTCAGGAAAGCCGACATCTCATCCCGATCAGGATCCTTCCTCCCCAAGAGGTGCAAGTAGAAGGATCTGACCACCTCCAGGATCCCTGATTTGGATCTGTTCAAGGACCCCGTACTGTCACTCAGTCCTCTCACCATCTTACAATTCACTGACAACCTGCAGTTTCTGTAAGGGTCGGGCGAGCGGTACCTCCCGAAATCCCTCTCAAAAACCAAGGATGTGTGCCTATCATACTGGCATCCCTTGAGCAAGGTCTTCACCCTGGAGATTTCCTCTCGGTCCCCTCCAGTCGAGACGAGCTGCTCGAGTTTCCTCCCCAGCTCCCGATACAGGCGGTACCTGTTCAGGCCCCTGAGGCTCGAGAGCTGACAAAAGAACCTTGCGACCCTTCTTTTGAAGATCTCCCACCACTCAGACTTACTGCTACAAAGACCCAAGAGAGGTACCTGGCTCTGAAGAAATTCCTCAAAGGACGGTCTTACTTCCGCCTCTTCCAGAAGGGACGAATTCAGCTTCCATAGGCCTCTCCCCATCTGGGGGGTCTCTGTAACATTCAAAGTAAAGAAAATGAAACAGTGATCGGAGAACTCCACCTCAACAGCGGACACTGCAGAAGAGACGGCTTCCTCCTTTAAAAAAACCTATCTATCCTAGACCTACTGCTTCCCCTAAAAAAGGTGAAACCCCCGTGACCTGGGGTGTGCCGGATGTGGACATCCACCAGGCGAGCTTCGCTTACTATGCTATTCAAGGCTACGCTATCATAAGCCAGCCGGTCTCCGGGGCCTCCGGGGCCTCCCCTATCACGGAGTCTGGTTACAGTATTAAAATCCCCACCGAAGACCACCTGCCGGCTCGTAAAAAGATAGGGCTTGATCCTCAGGAAGAGACATTTACGGTCCCACTTAGATTGTGGGCCATAGATATTGATGAGCCGAAGCTCCTGTCCCCTCATGAAGACGTCAAGGACCAAACATCTCCCCATTTCTACCTCGATCACCCGTCTGCATTCCACCTCCGCGGTCTTAAAAAGGACCGCTACCCCGCTATACGGCTCGGCCGCAAGAGACCAGTATGAGGGCCCACTCCTCCATTCCCTCTTTGCTTTGTAGATGGACCCCAGGTCCGTTAGTCTGGTCTCCTGCAAAAATAAAATATCAGCCTCAACCCGGGTGAAAAAAATCAAAGGCCGTAAATCTAGCCGTATCTGACTTTATGCTGGCGACATTAATCGACGCCAGAGTCAACGGGGTAGGTTCCGCCATCATGGGTGATTGAGTTAGATGGCCTGTTTTTTAACCGTACCCCCTGATTTCCTCTCCCCCTCTGAGGAGGAGCCCAACTCACCTCTCCTCTTTAAAGACACCGAGGTGTCCATATCCTCCTTGACAGCACTGGACTTCCCAGAAATAGATTCCTCGCCCCTGGACCCCGAGGCAGTCCCCCCTCCAGAGGAGTGTGAATCCCCCGGAGGACAGCCCTCACCACTCCCCGAAGGCACCCCAGATGTTGCGTCCGGCCCCTCACCCCCGACCTCCGACACAGCAGAGTCATCGAGGGCTTGGAACCGATTGGAGAGGGGGATCAGAGGGGAGTCGGTGAGCCCTTCCGTAGGCACCCTAGTGGCCAGGGGGGGCTTAGATTTTTTAGCCTTGTTTTTCCTCTTCCTCCGACTCTTACCGGTACGATTGTCACCCATTTTTTTAGGCTGCTCCACCACCTCTTCATCCAGACTTTCATACTGGGAAGAGTTATCAGAAGCAGCCAACTCCTCCCTCTCCATCCTCCGGATCTCCTCGCTCACCGCCTTTTCCCCCAGGGCCTCAGAGGCTTTGGCTGCTGCCTCCAGGGTGGTGGCAGTCATCACCCCAGTTGCCTGAGGCTTATCCTGCCCCCTGCCCTTACGGCTCCTCACCTGTTGCCACTGGTGGGCAGATGTACCAGCCTCACCTGTCATGATCTCAATGGCAAGAGAACATAGCATAAGCATATATAGGAACTAGCTCTTGGAAGATGGGAACTGAGCTGACCATGAACTAAACCTAACGCACAACTAGCAGTGGCCGGGTAGCATGCCTACGTTGATTCTAGATGCCCAGCCCAGCCGGAGGACTAAATAAAGCTAGCAGAGGAAAATATTAGTCCTAGCTCACCTCTAGAGAAATACCCCGAAAGGAGACAGAGGCCCCCCACATGTATTGGCGGTGAGTTGAGATGAAATAACAAACGTAGTATGAAAATAGGTTTAGCAAATTTGAGGTCCACTTACTACATAGCAGAAGACAGAAAGGACACTTTCATGGTCAGCTGAAAACCCTATCAAAAACACCATCCAGAAATTACTTTAAAACTCTGGCATTAACTCATAACACCAGAGTGGCAATTCCCGTTCACAAGAGCTTTCCAGACACAGTAACGAAACTACAGCTGTGAACTGGAACAAAATGCAAAAACAAACATGGACAAGAGTCCAACTTATCTAGTAGTTGTCTAGGAGCAGGAACAAGCACAGAGAGGCTTCTGATAACATTGTTGACCGGCAAGCAACTAACAGAGCAGCAAGGTTATATAGCGACTCCCACATCTTGATGGAAACAGGTGAACAGAGAAGATGAAGACACCAGTTCAATTCCACCAGTAGCCACCGGGGGAGCCCAGAATCCAAATTCACAACAGTACCCCCCCCTCAAGGAGGGGGCACCGAACCCTCACCAGAACCACCAGGGCGATCAGGATGGGCCCTATGAAAGGCACGAACCAGATCGGAGGCATGAACATCAGATGCATTCACCCAAGAATTATCCTCCTGGCCGTATCCCTTCCACTTGACCAGATACTGGAGTCTCCGTCTGGAAACACGAGAGTCCAAGATTTTCTCCACAACGTACTCCAACTCACCCTCAACCAACACCGGAGCAGGAGGCTCAACGGAAGGCACAACCGGTACCTCATACCTGCGCAATAATGACCGATGAAAAACGTTATGAATAGAAAAGGATGCAGGGAGGTCCAAACGGAAGGAAACAGGGTTAAGAATCTCCAATATCTTATACGGGCCGATAAACCGAGGCTTAAACTTAGGAGAAGAGACCCTCATAGGGACAAAACGAGAAGACAACCACACCAAATCCCCAACAGAAAGCCGAGGACCAACACGACGGTGGCGGTTGGCAAAAAGCTGAGTCTTCTCCTGGGACAACCTCAAATTGTCCACCACCTGCCCCCAGATCTGATGCAATCTCTCCACCACAGCATCCACTCCAGGACAATCCGAAGATTCCACCTGACCAGAGGAAAATCGAGGATGAAACCCCGAATTACAGAAAAACGGGGACACCAAAGTGGCAGAGCTGGCCCGATTATTGAGAGCGAACTCCGCCAATGGCAAAAAAGCAACCCAATCATCCTGGTCAGCAGACACAAAACACCTCAGATATGTCTCCAGGGTCTGATTAATCCGCTCGGTCTGGCCATTCGTCTGAGGATGGAAAGCGGACGAAAAAGATAAATCTATGCCCATCCTAGCACAGAATGCCCGCCAAAATCTAGACACGAATTGGGTCCCTCTGTCAGAAACGATATTCTCAGGAATACCATGCAAACGAACAACATTTTGAAAAAACAGAGGAACCAACTCGGAAGAAGAAGGTAACTTGGGCAGAGGAACCAAATGGACCATCTTAGAAAAACGGTCACACACCACCCAGATGACAGACATCTTCTGAGAAACAGGCAGATCTGAAATAAAATCCATCGAGATGTGCGTCCAAGGCCTCTTAGGAATAGGCAAGGGCAACAATAATCCACTAGCCCGAGAACAACAAGGCTTGGCCCGAGCACAAACGTCACAAGACTGCACAAAGCCTCGCACATCTCGTGACAGGGAAGGCCACCAGAAGGACCTTGCCACCAAATCCCTGGTACCAAAAATGCCAGGATGACCTGCCAACGCAGAAGAATGAACCTCAGAGATGACTCTACTGGTCCAATCATCAGGAACAAACAGTTTATCAGGTGGGCAACGATCAGGTCTCTCCGCCTGAAACTCCTGCAAGGCCCGCCGCAGGTCTGGAGAAACGGCTGACAATACCACTCCATCCTTAAGGATACCTGTGGGCTCAGAGTTACCAGGCGAGTCAGGCTCAAAACTCCTAGAAAGGGCATCCGCCTTAACATTCTTAGAACCCGGTAGGTATGACACCACAAAATTAAACCGAGAGAAAAATAATGACCAGCGCGCCTGTCTAGGATTCAGGCGCCTGGCGGTCTCAAGATAAATCAAATTTTTGTGGTCAGTCAATACCACCACCTGATGTCTGGCCCCCTCAAGCCAATGGCGCCACTCCTCAAAAGCCCACTTCATGGCCAAAAGCTCCCGATTCCCAACATCATAATTCCGCTCAGCGGGCGAAAATTTACGGGAAAAGAAGGCACAAGGCCTCATCACGGAGCAGTCAGAACTTTTCTGCGACAACACTGCCCCAGCTCCGATCTCAGAAGCGTCGACCTCAACCTGAAAAGGTAGAGCAACATCAGGCTGACGCAACACAGGGGCAGAGGAAAAACGGCGCTTAAGCTCCCGAAAGGCCTCCACAGCATCAGGGGACCAATCAGCAACATCAGCACCCTTCTTAGTCAAATCGGTCAATGGCTTAGCAATATCCGAAAAACCAGCAATAAATCGACGATAAAAGTTAGCAAAGCCCAAAAATTTCTGAAGACTCTTAAGAGAAGAGGGCTGCGTCCAATCACAAATAGCTTGAACCTTGACAGGATCCATTTCAATGGAAGAGGGGGAAAAAATATATCCCAAAAAGGAAATCCTCTGTACCCCAAAAACACACTTAGAACCAGGGCCGGACTGGGACTAAAATTCAGCCCTGGCATTTGAAGTCACACAGGCCCACTTGTCACATGGTGACTGTATAATATCTTTGTACACTTGTAGGCAGGGCCGGTTTTAGGCAAAGTGGGGCCCTAGGCAAAGTTTAAAATGGGTCCCCAAATGCTAACATATTGCACATCACACAGAAGCCTTTCTGTTGTATTTACGTGCGCTGAGTTCAGGCCGCTAAACGAGTTTGATCGACAATACTGAAGTTGTTCAACGCTTGTTTCCCGGCCTCTTTCCACCAGCTGAGGAATAATGATGAGACAGAACGATCACTAATAGATCACCATACAGTATCATGTTTTCAGCAGCACATCTACAGTTTACACTGGCAATGTGCTGCTGACAACAAGGCTTTTTGTTCCAGCAAAAACAATCCGAATATGCAGCATTTTACTTGTTTAGTAAAATACACCCCATAGTCCTCCATATATTATAATGTGCTCCATAGTCCTCCATATAGTATAATACACTCCCTATAGTCCTCCATATATTAAAATACACTGCTCAGTCCTCCACATAGTATAATACACTCCTCATAGTCCTCCATATAGCATAATACAATCCTCATAGTCCTCCATATAGCATAATACAATCCTCATAGTGCTCCATATAGTATAATGCACCGCCACAGTCATCCATGTAGTACAATTCACTTCCCATAGTATAATGCACCCCATAGTTCTTCATATAGTATAACGTATTCCCCATAGTCCTCGATACAGTATAATGCAGCCCACATATAGTATAATGCAGCCACCCCAGAGTATAATGCAGCCACCCCAGAGTATAATGCAGCCACCCCAGAGTATAATGCAGCCACCCCACAGAGTATAATGCAGCCACCCCAGAGTATGTAACCCCCATAGAATATAATACAGCCCACCTCCCCATAATATATAATGTAGCCCCCCATAGAATATAATGCAGCCCCCCATAGTATATAACGCAACCTCCCCCATAGAATATAATATACCCCCACAATAGTATATAACACAGCCACATAGTACATAACATGGCCTCCCCCATAGAATATAATATACTCCCCATAGTATATAGCAAAGCCCGCATATTATATAGCACAAACCGCATAGTATACAGCACAGCCTGCATACTATAGCGCAGCTCGCGTAGTAGATAACACAGCCCACACAGTAGTATACACCACAGACCACGCAGTAGTATACAGCACAGCCCACGTAGAAGTATACAGCACAGTCCACACAGTAGTATACAGCACAGCCCACAGAGTAATATATACAGCACAGCCCACAAAGTAATATATACAGCACAGCCCACAAAGTAATATATACAGCACAGCCCACAGAGAACTATATACAGCACAGCCCACAGAGAACTATATAAAGCACAGCCCAGAGTACTATATACAGCACAGCCCAGAGTACTATATAAAGCACAGCCCAGAGAGTACTATATACAGCACAGCCCAGAGAGTACTATATACAGCACAGCCCACAGAGAACTATATACAGCACAGCCCACAGAGAACTATATAAAGCACAGCCCAGAGTACTATATACAGCACAGCCCAGAGTACTATATAAAGCACAGCCCAGAGAGTACTATATACAGCACAGCCCAGAGAGTACTATATACAGCACAGCCCAGAGAGTACTATATACAGCACAGCCCACAGAGTACTATATACAGCACAGCCCACAGAGTACTATATACAGCACAGCCCACAGAGTACTATACACAGCACAGCCCACAGAGTACTATATACAGCACAGCCCACAGAGTACTATATACAGCACAGCCCACAGAGTACTATATACAGCACAGCCCACAGAGTACTATATACAGCACAGCCCACAGAGAACTATATACAGCACACAGTAGTATACAGCACAGAGCACAGCCCACAGAGAACTATATACAGCCCACAGTAGTATACAGCACAGAGCACAGCCCACAGAGAACTATATACAGCACAGAGCACAGCCCACAGAGAACTATATACAGCCCACAGTAGCATACAGCACAGAGCACAGCCCACAGATAACTATATACAGCCCACAGTAGTATACAGCACAGAGCACAGCCCACAGAGAACTATATACAGCACAGAGCACAGCCCACAGAGAACTATATACAGCCCACAGTAGCATACAGCACAGAGCACAGCCCACAGATAACTATATACAGCCCACAGTAGTATACAGCACAGAGCACAGCCCACAGAGAACTATATACAGCACAGAGCACAGCCCACAGAGAACTATATACAGCCCACAGTAGCATACAGCACAGAGCACAGCCCACAGAGAGCTATATACAGCCCACAGTAGTATACAGCACAGAGCACAGCCCACAGAGAACTATATACAGCCCACAGCAGTATACATCACAGAGCACAGCCCACAGAGAACTATATACAGCCCACAGCAGTATACAGCACAGAGCACAGCCCACAGAGAACTATATATAGCACAGAGCACACAGTAGTATACAGCACAGAGCACAGCCCACAGAGAGCTATATACAGCCCACAGCAGTATACAGCACAGAGCACAGCCCACAGAGAACTATATACAGCCCACAGCAGTATACAGCACAGAGCACAGCCCACAGAGAACTATATATAGCACAGAGCACACAGTAGTATACAGCACAGAGCACAGCCCACAGAGAGCTATATACAGCCCACAGCAGTATACAGCACAGAGCACAGCCCACAGAGAACTATATACAGCCCACAGTAGTATACAGCACAGAGCACAGCCCACAGAGAGCTATATACAGCCCACAGTAGTATACAGCACAGAGCACAGCCCACAGAGAACTATATACAGCCCACAGCAGTATACAGCACAGAGCACAGCCCACAGAGAACTATATACAGCCCACAGCAGTATACAGCACAGAGCACAGCCCACAGAGAACTATATATAGCACAGAGCACACAGTAGTATACAGCACAGAGCACAGCCCACAGAGAGCTATATACAGCCCACAGCAGTATACAGCACAGAGCACAGCCCACAGAGAACTATATACAGCCCACAGCAGTATACAGCACAGAGCACAGCCCACAGAGAACTATATACAGCCCACAGCAGTATACAGCACAGAGCACAGCCCACAGAGAACTATATATAGCACAGAGCACACAGTAGTATACAGCACAGAGCACAGCCCACAGAGAACTATATACAGCCCACAGTAGTATACAGCACAGAGCACAGCCCACAGAGAACTATATACAGCCCACAGCAGTATACAGCACAGAGCACAGCCCACAGAGAACTATATACAGCCCACAGTAGTATACAGCACAGAGCACAGCCCACAGAGAACTATATACAGCCCACAGCAGTATACAGCACAGAGCACAGCCCACAGAGAACTATATATAGCACAGAGCACACAGTAGTATACAGCACAGAGCACAGCCCACAGAGAGCTATATACAGCCCACAGCAGTATACAGCACAGAGCACAGCCCACAGAGAACTATATACAGCCCACAGCAGTATACAGCACAGAGCACAGCCCACAGAGAACTATATACAGCCCACAGCAGTATACAGCACAGAGCACAGCCCACAGAGAACTATATATAGCACAGAGCACACAGTAGTATACAGCACAGAGCACAGCCCACAGAGAACTATATACAGCCCACAGCAGTATACAGCACAGAGCACAGCCCACAGAGAACTATATACAGCCCACAGCAGTATACAGCACAGAGCACAGCCCACAGAGAACTATATACAGCCCACAGCAGTATACAGCACAGAGCACAGCCCACAGAGAACTATATACAGCCCACAGCAGTATACAGCACAGAGCACAGCCCACAGAGAACTATATACAGCCCACAGCAGTATACAGCACAGAGCACAGCCCACAGAGAACTATATACAGCCCACAGTAGTATACAGCACAGAGCACAGCCCACAGAGAACTATATACAGCCCACAGCAGTATACAGCACAGAGCACAGCCCACAGAGAACTATATACAGCCCACAGTAGTATACAGCACAGAGCACAGCCCACAGCAGTATACAGCACAGAGCACAGCCCACAGAGAACTATATACAGCCCACAGCAGTATACAGCACAGAGCACAGCCCACAGAGAACTATATACAGCCCACAGTAGTATACAGCACAGAGCACAGCCCACAGAGTACTATATATAGCACAGAGCACACAGTAGTATACAGCACAGAGCACAGCCCACAGAGAGCTATATACAGCCCACAGTAGTATACAGCACAGAGCACAGCCCACAGAGAACTATATACAGCCCACAGTAGTATACAGCACAGAGCACAGCCCACAGAGTACTATATACAGCCCACATCTCTTCTCTTCCTCCCCTCACCTCCTCCGAGAATGGCCCCACAGTCCAGAAAAAAACAAAACTCTCCTCACCTCTCCTCGTGCCCAGCGTTGCTTCCTGGTTCCTGCTCCTGTCTCAGCAGCTGCAGTCTGCCCGGGACACAGCAGGTGCGCGATGATATGACGTCATCGCGCACCCGCAGTGTCAGAGGCAGAGCGGGGAATGATGGGAGAGGAGCGTCTGTAGACGCTCTCTCCTCCATCATTGCATTCAACTGTACCGGCGTCTATACGCCGGTATAGTTGAATGCGACGGCGGGGGCGGCGGATTGAGCGGCCCACCACTGGCACCGGCCCTTCTGGCATTTGCCAGAAGTGCCCTATGGCCAGTCCGGCCCTGCTTAGAACCCTTCACACACAAAGAATTAGACCGCAAAACCTGAAAAACCCTCCTGACTTGCTGGACATGAGAGTCCCAGTCATCCGAAAAAATCAGAATATCATCCAGATACACAATCATAAATTTATCCAAATAATCGCGAAAAATATCATGCATAAAGGACTGGAAAACTGACGGAGCATTAGAAAGACCAAAAGGCATCACTAAATACTCAAAGTGGCCCTCGGGCGTATTAAATGCGGTTTTCCACTCATCCCCCTGCCTGATTCGCACCAAATTATACGCCCCACGAAGGTCAATCTTAGAGAACCACTTGGCCCCCTTTATGCGAGCAAACAAATCAGTCAGCAACGGCAATGGGTATTGATATTTAACAGTGATTTTATTCAAAAGCCGATAATCAATACATGGTCTCAAAGAGCCGTCTTTTTTTGACACAAAGAAAAAACCGGCTCCTAAGGGAGATGACGATGGACGAATATGTCCCTTTTCCAAGGACTCCTTTATATATTCTCGCATAGCAGCATGTTCAGGCACAGACAGATTAAATAAACGACCCTTTGGGTATTTACTACCCGGGATTAAATCTATGGCACAATCGCACTCTCGGTGCGGAGGTAACGAACCAAGCTTGGATTCTTCAAAGACGTCACGATAGTCAGACAGGAACTCAGGAATTTCAGAGGGAATGGATGATGAAATGGAAACCACAGGTACATCCCCATGAGCCCCCTTACATCCCCAGCTCAACACAGACATAGCTCTCCAGTCGAGGACTGGGTTGTGAGATTGCAGCCAAGGCAATCCTAGCACCAAATCATCATGTAGATTATACAGCACCAGAAAGCGAATAATCTCCTGGTGATCCGGATTAATACGCATAGTTACTTGTGTCCAGTATTGTGGTTTATTATTAGCCAATGGGGTGGAGTCAATCCCCTTCAGAGGAATAGGAGTCTCCAAAGGCTCTAAATCATACCCACAGCGTTTGGCAAAGGACCAATCCATAAGACTCAAAGCGGCGCCAGAGTCGACATAGGCGTCCGTGGTAATAGATGACAAAGAGCAAATCAGGGTCACAGATAGAATAAATTTAGACGGTAAGGTGCAAATGGAAACAGATTTACCAAGCTTTTTAGTGCGCTTAGAGCATGCTGATATAACATGAGTAGAATCACCACAATAGAAACACAACCCATTTTTCCGTCTAAAATTCTGCCGCTCGCTTCGGGACAGAATTCTATCACACTGCATACTCTCTGGCGACTTCTCAGTGGACACCGCCAGATGGTGCACTGGTTTGCGCTCCCGCAAACGCCTATCGATCTGAATAGCCATTGTCATGGACTCATTCAGACCCGCAGGCACAGGGAACCCCACCATAACATCCTTAATGGCATCAGAGAGACCCTCTCTGAAAGTCGCCGCCAGGGCGCACTCATTCCACTGAGTAAGCACAGACCATTTACGGAATCTTTGGCAGTAAATTTCCGCTTCATCTTGCCCCTGAGATAGGGACATCAAAGTTTTTTCTGCCTGAAGCTCCAAATGAGGTTCGTCATAAAGCAACCCCAAGGCCAGAAAAAACGCATCCACATTGAGCAACGCAGGATCTCCTGGTGTCAATGAAAAAGCCCAGTCTTGAGGGTCGCCCCGGAGCAAGGAAATCACAATCCTGACCTGCTGTGCAGGGTCTCCGGCAGAGCGAGATTTCAGAGACAAAAATAATTTGCAATTATTTCGAAAATTCTGAAACCCGGATCTATTCCCCGAGAAAAATTCCGGCAAAGGAATTCTCGGCTCAGATACAGGTGCATGACAAACAAAATCTTGCAAATTTTGTACCTTCGTGGCGAGATTATTCAAACCTGCAGTTACACTCTGAAGATCCATTACAAACAGGTGGACACAGAGCCATTCAAGGGTTAAGAGGAGGTAAGAAGCAGCTAGACAGCAATTAAGGGCTAGGCAGCAAAACTCTGAGGGGAAAAAAAAAAAAAAAATTTCCCTTCAAAACTTCTTTTTCTCCTGCTTCAGCCCAAACAATTAACACTTTGCGGGCCGGTCAAACTGTCATGATCTCAATGGCAAGAGAACATAGCATAAGCATATATAGGAACTAGCTCTTGGAAGATGGGAACTGAGCTGACCATGAACTAAACCTAACGCACAACTAGCAGTGGCCGGGTAGCATGCCTACGTTGATTCTAGATGCCCAGCCCAGCCGGAGGACTAAATAAAGCTAGCAGAGGAAAATATTAGTCCTAGCTCACCTCTAGAGAAATACCCCGAAAGGAGACAGAGGCCCCCCACATGTATTGGCGGTGAGTTGAGATGAAATAACAAACGTAGTATGAAAATAGGTTTAGCAAATTTGAGGTCCACTTACTACATAGCAGAAGACAGAAAGGACACTTTCATGGTCAGCTGAAAACCCTATCAAAAACACCATCCAGAAATTACTTTAAAACTCTGGCATTAACTCATAACACCAGAGTGGCAATTCCCGTTCACAAGAGCTTTCCAGACACAGTAACGAAACTACAGCTGTGAACTGGAACAAAATGCAAAAACAAACATGGACAAGAGTCCAACTTATCTAGTAGTTGTCTAGGAGCAGGAACAAGCACAGAGAGGCTTCTGATAACATTGTTGACCGGCAAGCAACTAACAGAGCAGCAAGGTTATATAGCGACTCCCACATCTTGATGGAAACAGGTGAACAGAGAAGATGAAGACACCAGTTCAATTCCACCAGTAGCCACCGGGGGAGCCCAGAATCCAAATTCACAACACTCACCTTTCCTCACTGACCCCTCAGCTCCCCTCACGCCTCCACCCTCAGCCCCAGCAGAAGTTGCACCACCGGGGACCCCCCCTTGGCTCCCCCCTGCCGGGCCAGAGATGGTGCTGGAAAAGGAACGGGGGCAGCGGCTATATGGGTGACCTAGGTCACCACACAGGTGACACCTAATGTCACCACAGGCCGCGGCAAGATGGCCTACCCCGCCACACAAGGCACATTTCTGCACCTTGCAGCCTGCGCTGAAGTGGCGGGGATCACCGCACCTGTGGCAGACCTTCGGTTGCCCCTGGTAGAAGATCTGGATTCTGTCCCTCCCCAGAAATGCTGAGGAGGGGATGTGGGTGACCGTACCTCCTGAAACCTTCAACTTTACCATGAAGGTCCAGCCCCCTGACCAAATGCCAAACTCGTCCCTATTTTTTTTTAGGGACCTCGGTGACTTCCCCATAACGGGAAAGCCACGTCATTATGTCGACCCCAGAGAGGGACTCGTTACTTGTCAGAACGGTCACCCTCTTTACACTATTTTGGCGAGACACCGCCTGCACGACAAAGTCTCGCCAGCCGGGCTCCCCCTTTGCCAGTTCGAAATTTGACCAGAAAAGCTCCAAGCCCTCCGGCCGAACAAAACTGACATCGAAGAAGGAGGTGCCAAACGGATGAATCAGGGCAAAGATGTCCGTCGCCCTGAAGTCCATCTTCAGAAGGAGCTCCACAACCCTCGCCCTTGGCGGGCACGCTTCACCGCCCCTCCACCGAAGACGGACCACATTCCGCCTGGCCACCCCCTGCCCGGCTGTCGGGAGGGACCAAACCATTTCCCCTTCCCTTTTATCTTGGAAGGCAGCCTGGCCGTGTCTATCCAGCCAAAAGGCCAAGTCCACCACTCTTCCCACTACTTCGATTGTCCGTTCTCCCTTTTTGAGGGCCTCCAGGAAACGGCGCCGCAAGACACTATCCCTGAGGTCCAGAGGCAAGGAAACCCCCTGACTAGACCCTGAGGCTCCAGCCACCACCCCCGAATAACTCAGGGAACCTGTGGCTGGGGGGCAGATGGACCGGCCCCCTCCCCCCTTCTCCCACTACCATCAGACACTGTACTCACACTTGCCACCCTATTCACACTTGCCACCTTAGACGCACTGCCACTCGCATCCTCAACCATAGACACTTCCATACCCGCACCCTCCTCATCCACTCCATCAGTCACCCCACTCTCACTCACATGCACACTGGGGTCAGTTTTATTTTGCCTCACCTTTTGGGTATTTCCAGGTTCTGTTACACCTCTGCTACCGCCACCTACTGGTGGCATCTTCCCTGCTGGGGGGTTTGGCACACACAGCGCTTGTGTCCCTTTAAGAGTCGCGCTGCCATATGACTTAAGCAGCACTGTCTGACTTTCCACCACAGTAGGCACAGAGCCTCCTCCCTCACTGGCAGGTAGGAAGCCAGGAGCAGACCCACCTCCAGCTCCATCCTGCCTTGTCACTGGAGCCCCCACCGCAGGTAAGCCCCCAGACTAAGGGGACCCCGCCAGGCAGGCGCCCTTGCTGCTGTCTGCTGCAGCTGCAGTCCCTGCTCCATTGCTGACCGCAGCTAAGACATTTTTTTTTTCTTTTGCTTGGGAAGCCACCCCCCCAGCCTCCAGCCTCCCAGCACAGCTTTCCAAAGCTGCTCCTGCATGGGCAGCGGGTGCCGAGGAGGCCACGCCCCCTGAGACCGGCCGCAGCGGGACCCCCAGAGCCGACCCAGAGCTGGATCCACCCCCAGGAATCCCCCCGGCAGTACCAGTCCCCTGAGGCACAGCACCCCCCACCACCACACCCTGGGCCACAAACAGCCTGGCCACAGCAGCTCCAGCAGCCGGCCCCAGGCTAGGCCACTCCCCCTCAGCATACACCAGCGGCGGTGCCCCCAATGCAGGAGACCCCGACTTCACCGCAGACCCCGCCAGGGGAGCCCCCACCATTTTCCTTTTATGAGCCGGTTCTGCTGGAGCCGCAGGCCCTGCCCCCTTTACTTTACTAGGTGCCTGGGTCCCCAGAAGTGATCCAGTTTTAGCGGATCCGTAAGTGGGGGACCCGGACACCCCAGCGCTCACCGCCGGAGATGCGGTCCCGGCTGCCACTCTCTTGCCCACCTCTGGGCCACCTTCCACACCATGCTCCATATCAGACACATCACTACCCCCTCCGTTACCACAAACAGAGGCAGCGCCCTGCGTGTCATGGCCTGTAATCTCCCCGCTCCCCCGCTGCGGACCCACAACAGAGCCCGAGCCGGGGTGGGTAGCGGGTGCCGCACAGCGGGATCGGGGGGCCCCAGAGAGGGGGACATACACATATTTCTCCACAGTAGATGTTTTTGCAGCGCCCCAGAGTCCTGGTCGTTGCAGTACTGTGGATCCGCCACTATGGGGAGCCATGGTGCGTTCGATGGCACTGAAGGAGTTCATCTGACCAGGTATCACAGACACCAATATGTTTCACAGCAGGGCCTCCGGGGGGAGCTAAGGGTTCTATTCATTAGGCCACTCCCCACCATAGTGGGTAAACTGGGGGTCAGGCAGGAAGTTAGAAGAGAAAGCTGACTGGATTGAACGAAGCAACACCTTGTGGCAGAGGGTGTTGTGGAGGAAGAGACAGTAGGGTCTCTGTCAGGGGTGGGATCCTGACAGAGGCTTGGCATTAGAAAGAACGTAACGGGACCGTGCCTGCTCAGCATAGCGGCGGTGCCCAAGAAAGGACTAGAAGCGAGATAGATTGTGCTGAGTGAGAAACGAGATCAAGCAAAAAGGAGAATACCAGTAGGGGTCATGCTGTAGGACCGGAGCAACATCCTACTGAGGCGCATTACCGGTGGCCGGAACGCCGAGGGAGTGGAATAGCATACAGCTTCAAGCCATACTCCAAACAGCGGCAGGGCAGTCAGTTTAAGGCGGGCTGTCTACCACATATCACCTATGAAGTCTTGGGGGGCAATTGCGGGAGAGGGGCGTCTCTAGGGTCCCGGAAGAACTCCAGGCCTACCTGACAAACGGGTGCCGTTCCAACCTGAATAACAGGGAGGGATGGAATACGAGAAGAACATCAGTGAATCGAGTTGTGAGGGAACTTAAGAAACAGACACAACAGTTGTGGGGTACTTTCCGTGAGCACAGCAGGGAAGGACTACAACACATAGCGCTAAGAAGGAGGGCACTGATTTCCACCTGTGAGGAGAACTCTGGAAGTGCCATCGGACCGACCGGACTTGCGCAGCCTGGTGAACCGTATTCTGGACTGCGGACTGAGAGATCTCCAGTAAAGAGGTAAAGAGACTGCAACCTGGTGTCCTCGTTATTTACCGCGACCTGCACCCCACAACTGCACCGCTACACCACCGTTACTGCACCATCATCATCACTTATTCTACCGGACGTCCCCCACTGACAAACAGGGCCACGGACCGGGTCTAGCCACCGTGACAACCCCAGGACTGAGACCCAGAGGCCCGGCTCCGGGTACCCCTAGGCCCTGCGGCGGTGTGGGGGCGCTCCATTTTCTTCTTCTTACTTTTCTTTGCCTTTCTCTTCATCCCCTTCCTGGTTGCCTCGTCCTCACAGATCTCATCCCCGAACCTCAGCTGGTTAAAACGGACCGGGGACTCGATCTGCCGGATCTGCTGCATGACAAGGCAGCCCCCCTCACTGCTGCTACTACCACCATCCTCATCCTCCCCCTCGCTCCCGCTGTCCCCTGAAGGGCCAGAATCTGACGGGAGAGCCACCTGCTCGGGGGCTATCCCGCTATGCGACGCCTGGAGATCTCTTACCAGGCCACCAGGCGGTGGGTAGGGCGCGACCTCCTCCTCGCATTCCTCTTCCTCATCATCCTCCTCCACCACCTGGCCGGAGCTCCGTGACCCCTCCGGAGCCCCATCGGTCATGGCTCTGAACCGGTCATCATTTTCCAACTTTTCACGGAAAGGCCCGCTGCCATCCAGGATCTCACACCTCCGGCTTTCCAGGTCTTGTATGCATTTTTTGATCTTCTTGACCGCGGCGGATAGCTCGGCCTTCTTATTGCCGGAGGCCCTGTCAGACCTCTCCTTAGCTACCCTCAACTCCCCCCAGAGGGATTTTAGCTTCCTTGAGGCGTCCTCATACTCGCAGAGGTGCGCATGGATGCGTGAACCATAGACCACGGCGGATTCTCTAGCCGCCTTGGTACCCCAACCAAGGGGCACCGCAGCAGCACCCCTGCTCGTACTAGGCCTACCTCCGGGGGAAGGAGCCGCCGCGGCCTCAGGGGTCCTACGGGTCTTCATGCTGGATCCCTTGCCTGATTCTTGGCCAGATCTTGTGACCCTAGCTGGAGTTGGACCCCCCGCCGGCTTGGACCGGGAGGTGGGAGCCGGGGGCCCAGCCCCGGAGGCCAGTCCCAAAGTGAGCCTTCTTTCCTGGGAAGGGGGCAGACAAAAAGTCCTGGATGAAAAACCTTACCTCCCTTCCCAAGAGCTCTCTCTAGGCAGCACACAGAGCACACGGCAAGCAGGCTCCGCCTCTTCCTCTATGACACTCCAGAGCTGTACTCACTATTCTGCTGGTGCAGTCACTGTGTACATACATTAATGATCCTGAGTTACATCCTGTATCATACTCCAGAGCTGCACTCACTATTCTACTGGTGCAGTCACTGTGTACATACATTACATTACTGATCCTGAGTTACATCCTGTATTATACTCCAGAGCTTCACTCACTATTCTGCTGGTGCAGTCACTGTGTACATACATTACATTACTGATCCTGAGTTACATCCTGTATTATACTCCAAAGCTGCACTCACTATTCTGCTGGTGCAGTCACTGGTACCTTACTGATCCCGAGTTACCTCCTGTAGATCTTTTATTATAAAAATGAAAAACATAACAACAATAATAGCAGAAAACATAACAAAAATATTAGCCAGAAAATAATCAGTATACTGAACACTGGTCCAGCCGCTCATTCTCTCCTCCCACACATATTATACAGTATATACAGAATAACTACTTTGACCTTCAGGTCCGGTCACCAAACAAAATAATAATAACAAATAAAATAAACAATGGAAAACAAAGACTATATACATGAACTTTTTGCTCTTTTTTTTTTTTTTTTTGAATTATTATTATTATTTTTTATTTTTTTTTAATTTTAAATAATATAGCCACAAATTTAAACAAATATATACAAAACTAAGCTATCCTCCATTCCCAACCCCCCGCACTGACCTGAGAGCTGGTCCTGCGTCTCATGCCTCAGTCCATGTCCAACGTCCATAGGCCAGATCAGGCAGTGCCAGTTTTCCCCCAAACAACCCAGTGTCCCATAGTCCCACAAGATAAACCCACCTCCCCCCCTTTCCCACCACCCAACCTAACACCTACACCCAAATCTATATCCCCATATACAATATATACAATATATACAGCAGCACACACAACAATAATCACAACTCACGAAGCCCAAGTTCGGCGCCTGCAGCCCTACATCACTGTATAATGATCAAACAAAACAAAAATCTACAGTGTCAGCAGCAGCCCACCACCAGGAAAGGAGATGACCAGACTAGGGCACACTAAAAGAAAAGCCCCTCCAGAGGAGCGCAGCCCTCCGTGCGCCCAGTCTCCCATACTCCAGAGAGCGCACCTTCACCAGGTCACCGAGTATGGTCCTAAACACATCATCCACGGGGAGGATTTTTCGTTGCGTCGATACTAAGCACCGTGCGTTCCACGTATGATACCTAACCACTGCGCTAACTAGAAATAAGGTGCAACGGTCCCGACCACCAAGGTCTCCGAATGCTCCATAGGCCCATTCCGCATAGGAGAGACCGGCCAGCCGAGACCAGCCAATGAAGGCGCCCACCCTGTTGTACACCTCTGTGTTGAAGGGACAATGAAGCAGGAAATGGTCCATGCTTTCCAGCAAGGTACCACAATGCTCCCGAGGACAATTCCTGTCCTCAGAGCTCCTACACTTCAGATTGTCCCTCACACACAGTTTCCCATGGAAGCAGCGCCAAGCCAAGTCCCAAAACTTCGAGGGGATCCGGATAGAATTCAAAAGATGTAAACCCACCCCAAGATCCCGACTTGGGCAGTCCCTGAGCGCCAGAGGCCTCTGGAAATGGGTCAACAGAACCCTATTGTCAAGGAGTTTCCTTGGCAGAGTCCTGATCTCCCACATTCCCAGACCCCACCGACGAATTACCTTCAGAACCAAGGTAGCGTAAGCCGGAAGATGTCCATGCGGTGTGCGAAGATCCTTCACTTGCCCTCCTGTCTCCCATTCCTGGAAGAAAGGCTGAAACCATCCCCTACAGGAGAATACCCACGGAGGAGCCCTCTCTTTCCAGAGGTTTGCAATATTGATCTTAATGAAGGTATCCACAAGGAATACCACAGGGTTGACCATACCCAACCCTCCTAGTCTCCTCGTACGGTAAGTAACCTCCCTCTTGACCAGGTTCAGTCTATTCCCCCATAACAGTTGGAAGAACAAACTGTAGACCCGAGTCCAGAGAGATTCCGGCAAGATGCACACACTGCCCAGATAAATCAGTAAAGGGAGCAGGTAAGTTTTGATCAGGTTTACCCTTTCCCTTAGGGTCAAAGACCAACCCTTCCATTGGTTCACCTTCTGAGTGGCGATCTCTAGCCTGCTGTCCCAATTTTGTTTGGGGTAATCCCCCTGGCCAAATTCGATGCCAAGGATTTTTGCAGAGATTTTGGGTCCTGGAAGTGTGTCTGGGAGATCAAAACCAGGATCTCCTCCTCCCAGCCAGAGACTCTCACACTATCCCGGTTGATCTTGGACCCGGATGCCTCCGAGTAGCGATCTACCTCTGACATCAGCCACCCTGCCTCCTCGTGAGAGGAAACAAACACGGTGACATCATCGGCATACGCCACCACCCTCAGAGTGGCCTCCGGTGCTGCCTGGTCCATCCCGATCCCGGCCAACTGTCCACGCTCCACCCTCCTAACAAGAGGGTCAATCGCAAACACGTACAGCAGCGGGCTCAAGGGACAACCCTGGCGAACACCGGACCCAACCTCAAAAGAGCTGCCAATCCAACCATTCACAAGCGGGAAACTCTCTGCCCCACTGTACAAGGTCTTAAGCCAATCAACAAACCCCCCCGGCAGGCCATATCTCAGAAGGACGGACCAGAGGTTCCGCGTGATTAACCCGATCAAACGCTTTTGCCTGGTCCAGTGACAGCATGTACCCCTTCCAGTGACCAGCCCTACCCTGTTCCACTGCCTCCCGGACACAGAGCACAGCACTAAATGTGCTGCGGCCTGGAACAGAGCAATGCTGGGCCTCCGAAAGGAGTCGGGGTGCAAATTTCACCAGCCGATTAAACAGCACCTTTGCCAGAACCTTCCTGTCTGCATTGAGAAGCGCTATGGGACGCCAATTCTCAATGCAAGATGGGTCCTTACCCTTTGACAAGATTATCAGAGCAGACCTCCTCATTGACTTCGGCAGAGTGCCCGAGGAAAGACACTCATTGAATACCTCAGTCAAGAGGGGAACCAAAACGTCCTTAAAGGTCTTATAGAATTCAGATGTTAAGCCATCTGGACCAGGCGATTTTTTGGGGGCAAGCCCTTCAATCGCCAACTGAACTTCCTCTTCCCTGATTATTTCTGTCAAACTGTCAAGAGAGGGGTCTACCCCTGGTTCGGGGACGGCTTCAGCCAGGAAAGCCGACATCTCATCCCAATCAAGATCCCTCTTCCCCAAGAGGTGCGAGTAGAAGGATCTGACAACCTCCAGGATCCCTGATCTGGATCGCCTCAGGGACCCCGTAGTGTCGACCAGTCCTGTAACTACTTTACTATTCACTGACATCTTGCAGTTTCTGTAAGGGTCAGGCGAGCGGTACTTCCCGTAATCCCTCTCAAAAACCAAAGATGCGTGTCTATCGTACTGACACCTCATAAGCAAAGATTTCACTCTGGAGATCTCCTCGCGGCTACCTCCAGTTGAGACAAGATGTTCGAGTTTCCTCCTCAGACCCTGATACAGGCGGTACCTGCTCAGATTCCTGAGGCTCGAGAGCTGGCGGAAGAATCTCGCCACCCTTTCCTTGAACATCTCCCACCACTCTGACTTACTACTACAAAGATCCAGTAAGGGTACCTGGCTCTGAAGAAAATCCTCAAAGGACTGTCTTATCTCCGCTTCTTCCAAGAGAGAGGAATTGAGCCTCCAAAAGCCTCTTCCCATCCGGAGGGTCTCTGTAACATTCAGAGAAAACAAAATTAAACAGTGGTCGGAGAACTCCACCTCAACAACAGACACTGCTGAAGAGACAGCTTCCTCCTTTAAATAAAACCTATCTATTCTGGACCTACAGTTACCTCTATGATAGGTGAACCCCTCGTGGCCTGGGGTGTGCCGAATGTGGACATCCACCAGGCGAGCCTCACTAGCTATACTATTAAGGGCGACGCTATCATAAGTCAGCTTGTCTCTGGAACCTCCTCTATCTCGGGGCCTCGTGACAGCATTGAAGTCCCCTCCAAAGACAACCTGCCGACTTGTAAAAAGGTAGGGCTTAATCCTCATAAAGAGACACTTCCGGTCCCACTTAGATTGGGGACCATAGATGTTGATGAGCCGGAGCTCTTGTCCCTTCATGAGGACATCTAAGATCAGGCACCTCCCCATTTCTAGCTCAATAACCCGTCGGCATTCCACCGGTGCGGTAAAAAGGACCGCCACTCCGCTATACGGCTCGGCCGCAAGAGACCAATAGGAGGGCCCGAGTCTCCACTCCCTCTTAGCTTTAAACACATCTGCCATGTTTGGCAGCCTGGTCTCTTGCAAAAAGAAAATGTCAGCTTCAACCCGGCTGAGAAAATCAAAGGCCGCAAATCTAGCTGTATTTGACTTTATGCTGGCGACATTAATGGACGCCAGCGTCAACGGAGTGGGTTCCGCCATCATTGGTGATTGAGTTAGATGGCTTTCTTTTTCCCACTACCCTTATCCTCTGCCTCAGAGGAGGAATCATTCCCCCTCTTTAATGACAATGAGGTATCCATTCCCATGTGTTTTTTATTTTTATCGTCCTCGTCTCCGGACTCTGGGCCAGTCCCTCCCTCCAAGGATCTTACATTCCCCGAAGAAGGAGACTCGGCGTCCCCTGTGAGCCCCGCCGAAGCCAGGACCTCACCCTCAGCTTCCTCCTCAGAGGAAGAGATGTTTTCAAGGGCTTGGAACCGGTTAGAAAGACCAACCAGAGGGGAGTCGGTTTTTCCTTCCTTAGGTACCCTGGTCAGAGCGGGAGAAGATTTTTTATCTCCCTTCTTTCTCTTCTTTTTGGTGCCGAGCTTACGCTTGTTCTCTAGCCACTGCCTATTATCCTCATCCATACTTTCATAATGGGAGGACTCTGAGGCAGTGGCACTTTCCTCCCTGTGGATCCTCCTGACCTCCTCATCCAACTCATCATCCCTCGGGGCCTCAGCAGCAAGACTGGCATCCAGGACAGGGGCCGCCCCAGTAGCCCGAGGCTCGCCCAGCTCCCTATCCTGTCTGCGCTTGTCTAGACGCCTTAGCTGGGCAGGCGTCTTTTTATTGCTTTTCTTCCTTGGCCCCTCAGCTCCCTCACCCCTGCTAGTCCCTTCCCCAGCAGAATCAGCCTCACGGCATTCTCCCACCGGGGTCACGACTGCGTTAGCGAAGGAGCGAGGACAACGGCTGAATGGGTGACCTAACTCACCACACAGGTGGCACCTAATCTCCACACAAGATGCAGCAAGATGGCCTATATCCCCACACAGTGCACACTTCTGCACAGTGCAGTTTGCGCTGAAGTGTGTGGGGTCGCCACACTTGTGACAGAGCTTCGGTTGCCCCTGGTAGAAGACCAGGATACGATCCCTACCTAGGAAGGCAGATGATGGTATGTGGGCAACCGTACCACCTGAACGCTTAAGTTTTACCATAAACGTCCAGGCACCTGACCAGATACCAAACTCGTCACGGTTTTTCTTTGGCATTTCTACCACCTCTCCATACCGGCCAAGCCACGTCATGATGTCATAACAAGAAAGCGACTCGTTACAAGTCATCACGGTCACTTTCTTGACTTGGTTTTGGCGAGACACAACCTGAACGGCAAAGTCTCGCCAGCCAGGCTCATTTTTTGCCAACTCATAGTTCGACCAGAAGAGCTCAAGCCCCTCCGGCCGGACAAAGCTGACATCAAACTCAGGTGTGGAATAGGGATGTATCAAGGCGTAGATGTCAATCGCCTTGAAGCCTATCCTCAGCAGGAGCTCCACAACCTTCGACCTTGGAGGACACGCATCACTGCCCCTCCACCGAAGACGGACCACATTCCTACGCACACTACCCGGCCCGGCTGTTGGGAGGGACCACACTGTATCCCCCCCTCTTTGCTCTCGGAAGGCCCCGAGGCCATGCCTCTCTATCCAGAAAGATAGATCAACCTCTCGACCCTCTACCATTAGTGATCTCTCTCCCTTCTTTAGAGCCTCCAGGAGACGCCGTTGCAACATGCCGTCCCCAGAGCCCGGAGACGAGGAGGACGCCCTATTTCCCCCGGAGGTGACAGCGGCAAAACTCCTGACAGGTGCTGCCACCACCGGGGGGGCAACCGGACCAGTGACCACATCCACACCAACAGCATCACCATTACCCACCTCCATAACCCCCTCACCCTCTACCAAACCAGCAACCACACCACTAGACAAAGAGTTTTCCTCATCCATACCCACCACCACATTCACTCCTGCTGGACCAGTGACAACAGGGGGTGACACTTTGACCTCCGCATCATCAGGCACAAGGGGATGAGTCTCCTCCACAGAACTGGAGGTGACCTCACCCCTGGTTTTATGTGTGCCCTCCGCATCATCAGATGATATTTTCTGCTGCTTTACTGCTGATACCAGGCGCCGCTGATCTTTCGACGCTATGGCGCGCCGCTGTTCCTTCATATCAGCATCTTGTTGACCAGCGACGCCAACACAGAACAGGACTTTGGTGGGAGGACTGGAACGCCATCCCCGGTAACCCCCTCACACTGCCGCCGCTTCTCAACTAAGTGATCAGCGGCAACAGCATTCAGGGGCACCGAGGCTACCGGAGCTGCCCCTGACACCGGGCTGCTCCCCCCTCCCACTGGGGAGCGCACCACAGTGTCGTGGCCTGATTTTTCGCCTGCCGCCGGGCCGCCCTCACTGTCCAGCCTCTCGGCTGATGCACCTGCTGCTACGTCCCCGCTACTACAAGCAGAGACGGAGCTCTGCGCCTCACTACATTGCTTTGTAGTCTCCCCGCGCCTTTGCACCGGATCCACAGCAGAACCCGGGCTGGGCTGGGCAACGGGGCTTATACAGCGAGCTGACCCTGCAGCCGACTCAGGGGATACAGGGAGGGGGGCATACACATAGCTTACCGCTTCCTGGAGCTTATGTTTGATCTTCTTTACCTTTTTCTTGTGGCCCCCAGGTGCCTCCTCTGGTAAATCATCACCAAGATGGAAGTTCTGAAGGCACACTGGGGACTCCAGGAGCTTGATCTCTGCCATTAGCGCCCCTCCCTGGCCGATGTTGTCACTGTCCTCCCCAGAGCCAGCAGAACTGCGACGAGATGTCATTGTCGCCTGTCCAGCAGGGAGCTCGCTGCACGTGGCCTGTGAGTGACTAAGCAGGCTGCCAGGTGGGGCTTTCTGCTGGTCATCCTCCTTCTCATCATCATCATCATCATCCACCTGGCTCTCAGGCTGCAGCCCCATCTGCCTTTGCTCTCTGTTATCAGCCATTTCTCTAAATCGGTCTTCATTTATAAGCTTTTCTTTAAATGGTCCACTTTTTTCACGAATAAATGCTTTTCTTACCTCCAGGTCATTAATTTCAAGCTTCAGGATCTTTACCTCCGCCTGGAATTGCGTCTTCCTGGGTCTGGAGGCGCCTGCAGCTTTTGCGCTTGTGCAGCGCAGCTCCTCCCGCAGCCTTCTCAGGGTCTTACTCGCATCTTCGTATTCACGAAGGTGGCTCATGACCCGGGAGGCATAGGTGGACACAGACTCCCGGGGTCTCTGCAGCGCCCAACCCTCCTCAGTGAGGTCGGCCTCACCTCCGTGAGCACTCAGCTTTCCTCCGGAAGGGCCTTCATCCTGCACGCTAGCAGGCTTCTCCTCCATGGAAGCCTTGCGGCTTCTCTGGGTCTCTGCAGACCTGGGGGGAGTAGGAGCCACATTGCTGCGACTCCTGGTGGAGCGTCTCACCCCCGAATCCTCTGATGTGCAGGCTGGTTGCTGGTTCCTTCTGCCCCCCGCCAGCCTGGTCCGGGAAGCAGAAGCCTGGGACTTGGCTCCTTCACTCATCCCAGGAAACCCACTCCCTCCCTGGGTAAGAGAGAGAGCAGGTCCCCGGGTGGAGAGGTGGTGGTTCTCAGGAGCTCAGGAGCACACAGCAGGATCAGTGGCGACCACACCCACAATCAACACAGTGAGCAGCAGCTGAGCTGCACTCACTATTCTGCTGGTGCAGTCACTGTGTACATACATTACATTACTGATCCTGAGTTGCATCCTGTATTATACTCCAGAGCTGCACTCACTATTCTGCTGGTGCAGTCACTGTGTGCATACATTACATTACTGATCCTGAGTTGCATCCTGTATTATACCCCAGAGCTGCACTCACTATTCTGCTGGTGCAGTCACTGTGTTTATACGTTACATTACTGATCCTGAGTTACATCCTGTATTATACCCCTGAGCTGCACTCACTATTCTGCTGGTGCAGTCATTGTGTACATACATAGTGCAGCACCCCAGAGTCCTGGTCGTTGCAGTATTGTCGCTCCGCCGCTAAGGGGAGTGATGATACGTCTGATGGCACTAAAGGAGTTCACCTGACCAGGTATCACAGTCACACATTACACTTCACACTCTGGCCACCAGGGGGAGCAAAGGGTTCTATGTATTAGGCCACTCCTCACACTTTGGTAAAACTGGGGGTTGGATAGGAAGTTAGGGAGAAGCTGACTGGGTTTTGCCCAGGTAACATCGAGTGAGAGAAGAGGTTGCTTGGAAGGAATCAGGGAGGTCCCTGTCACGGGTGGGATCCTGACAGTGGCCTAGCACAGGACAGATCGTTACGGAGCCGCGCCTGCACCTCATTGCGGCGGCATCTTAAGAAAGGACACGAAGCGAAGTATATTGTGGAGAAGTGAGAAAGGAGATCACAGCACAAAGGCGATAGAACCAGGAGGAGTCGTGCCCCGAGATCGGCAACATCCTTCTGAGCCGTGTAGCCGGCGGCCGGAACGCCGAGGAAGTATTGGGCTCTACGCATTACTTTGAACTACGGCAGGGCAGTTAACTCTAGGTTGGCTGTCTCACCTTTTCACCTAATGAAGACAACGGAGGCAATTGTGGGAGAGGGGCGTCTCTAGGGTCCCTATAAAATAACTCCAGGCCTACCCCGTCATACGGGTGCGTCCTATCCATATCATCTGGGGGACGGAGAGAAAGAACAGAAACATACACGACAGTTGTGAGGACTATCCCGTGGTGCTCAGCAGGGAAGTACTACAACACCCAGGCGCTAGTAGGTAGGCTACTGATTTCCACCTGCAAAGGGAACTCTGGATGTGCCTTCGGACCGGCAGGTCTCAGCCAGCCCTGTTAGCAGTTCTCTGGATTGTGGATGCCGAAGCCTTCAGTAAAAAGGTAAAGAGACTGCAACCCTGTGTCCTCGTTATTTACTGCGTCCTACACCGTCACCTACATCTTTAATGGGGCGCCCCTTAGCAGGGCCACGGACCGGGTCGGGCCACCGTGACATCCCCAGAACCGAGAGAGACCCGGTACCGAGTACTCCGCTGCCCTGCATTTGGGGGCTGCTCCAATTACATTACTGATCCTGAGTTACCTCCTGTATTATACTCCAGAGCAGCACTCACTATTCTGCTGGTGCAGTCACTGTGTACACACATTACATTACTGATCCTGAGTTACCTCATGTATTATACTCCAGAGCTGCACTCACTATTCTGCTGGTGCAGTCACTGTGTACACACATTACATTACTGATCCTGAGTTACCTCATGTATTATACTCCAGAGCTGCACTCAATATTCTGCTGGTGCAGTCACTGTGTACATACATTACGTTACTGATCCTGAGTTACCTCATGTATTATACTCCAGAGCTGCACTCACTATTCTGCTGGTGCAGTCACTGTGTACATACATTACATTACTGATCCTGAGTTACATCCTGTATTATACCCCAGAGCTGCACTCACTATTCTGCTGGTGTAGTCACTGTGTACATACATTACTGATCCTGAGTTACATCCTGTATTATAGTCCAGAGCTGCACTCACTATTCTGCTGGTGCAGTCACTGTGTTCATACATTACATTACTGATCCCGAGTAGGGGGACCCTACGTCACTTTTTGGGGGGTTCTCCCATTTTATTAGCCAGTAAAGGCTAAGTATACAGATATGAGCTGATAGTAATAGTCTGGGAAGCTCCATGGGTATTACCTCCTTCCCAGGCTATAAACATCTACCCCAGATGATGGCATTCCCTTTGCTGGTTAATAAAATTATGCTGGAGCCCAAATAATTTTTTTCCCAAAAAATAATCATTTATTAATTAATTCCATGTACATTAAACTGCACACACTGCACTATTGTATGTCACTGATATCTATATATCTCTGCATGCTATGTATATACATCTATCTATTCTATTCTAACCTGTCAGTGTGATTTTACTGTATGCGTCACATGAATTGCCGGCTTTTCAATAGAAATGTGCGTAAAAATCGGACAGCACTCGCAATGGTCCGAGTACTGTGCGTTTTTTTTTTCTCTCTCACCCATAGGTTTGCATTGGCGAGTCTCAGTCGATATACGGGTACCATCGTAGCATGCTGCGATTTTACGTTCACCCTGAATACGCCTGAGAAAATAAGGGCTGATGTGAGCTGCCCCATAGATGAACACTGGTCCGAGTGCTGCGATGTTTCCTTGCTCAGCACTCGCCCGTATTCTACGGTAGTGTGACTCCAGCCTGAGAGTAAGAAAGTTGTGGGACTGTCTAGAGTTCTGCAGGACTGGACACATCGCTACCTTTATGGGACGGTGAGAAGCGTATCTACATCCAAGTCCGAGCACTGCAATGCTACAGTGGTGTGACTGGAGCCGTACTGAGCAGGGGGGCACTTACTTTTGTGGGCTCTACTTCCTTGCATATCATGAGTGTAGGTAATTTTATTCTGAGTTTTACAAGGGACAAACATTACTTACACTGAAGCCTTAATTGGGATCCTGAAGCCGCATTAGTGAGGTCCTCGTTATCATCAGAGAAATTAATTGGATATTCATAGCACTCCTCCAGGCTCTCACCTGTCTCAGCACCTACCATGACAAGGTGTCACACTTTTAACCCTTTCTGGTGCAGGCTGTCCTTGACATCTCCACTTGGTGTGTGGCCCCCGAACGGACGACAAGCTCAGTAATCTCATAGATAACAGCTTTTAATTTAATTACCTGCGGATCACAACTTTGAGAAGTGCGACAATAAGGATTCTGACTCTCCGGAGTTGGTCAGCTGCTGCAGGGCACATTAGCACTGGCTGAGGGACGTCCTTAGGCCAGTCTCACACGTCCAGATAATTCCGGTACCGGAAAAATCGGTACTGGAGTTATCCGTGTCCGTGTGTCCGTGAGCTCACGTGGCACATCAGTGTGGCACACGTGCGGCAGCTGTGTGCCGCCCGTGTGCCGACTGAATACCACACGGACCATGCAGGAGACAGCGCTACAGTAAGCGCTGTCCCCAGCGTGGTGCTGAAGCCGCCATTCATCCCTTCTCTCCAGCAGCGTTCGCTGGAGAGAAGGAATGAAAAATCAATGTTTTTTTATTATTTTTGTCTTTAAAATCAAGTTCCTTGTCACCTCCCCCCTCCCACCCCCTGTGCGCCCGCCCGCTGGAAACAAAATACTCACCCAGCTCCCTCGATGCTTCCTCTCAGCGCCGCAGCTTGTCCTGTATGAGCGGTCACGTGGTACCGCTCATTACAGTGATGAATATGCGGCTCCACCCCTATGGGACAAGCTGCGGCGCTGAGAGGACGCATCGAGGGAGCTGGGTGAGTATTTTATTTCCAGCGGGCGGGCGCACAGGGGGTGGGAGGGGGAAGGTGACAAGGAACTTGATTTTAAAGACAAAATTAATTTAAAAAATTGATTTTTCATTCCTTCTCTCCAGCGAACGCTGCTGGAGAGAAGAAATGAATGGCGGCTTCAGCACCACAAGCTGGGGGTACAGCGCTTACTGTAGCGCTGTCTCCTGCACGGGACACGGACAGCATCCGTGTGCAGTACGTGTTTTACATGGACCCATTGACTTTAATGGGTCCGTGTGACCTGTGCGCTCCCACGAACACTGACATGTCTCCGTGTTTTTCAAACGGACACACGGTCCATGAAAACACGCTGACATGTGCAGAGACACATTGATTTTAATGTGTCTACGTGAGTCAGTGTCTCCGGTACGTGAGAAAACTGTCACCACACGTACCGGAGCCACTGACGTGTGAAACAGGCCTTAGGGGGTAAATCTGGGCAGTTGCCCAAGGCTCCCCTCCCCAGAGGGACAGAAGCACAGCTACGGGGGGCGGTAGAGGTCACTTGAACGACTATGCTTTTAAACTTTGCGGTGGCGGGAGTCATGGGCTTCCTGAGCTATTGCATTTGTTCTGGAGGTTGCAGGTCACTTTAGGCTTGTGGTCTACAGAAATGCATGATCCCAGGGTGTCCTGACGCAGGTGGTGTGATGATATCACTGCGACACTGCTGGGATGCTGACTGTGCCCGTGGACTCTCCAGGACTCAGTGACTGTATAGTGTTTATTTTATGGGTCAGATCTGTGGGGCTTCACACTGTCTGGCGGGGTCTACTGTGGATCCATCCTACTGTGTGGGGGTATCCTACTATGAATTAGGAAGCCATCTTACTTACGGCAGCAGCGGCTCAGCATTGGAATATTAACATCACGGGGATGTTGTTGGAAATGTGAAAGTCAAATGTGAAACGTGTGTTATAAATTCTACAGACCAGTTGTGGTTGGAGAAATTGCTGTGGTGGTCTGGGCCATATGGAAAAGATCATAGACCTGGACCAGTTTTCTCATTGTCTTGTTGCTATCCTTCGAGGGATGCTCAGGTTTAGGTAATGTCATTGTTGTGCCAAATTTAAGCCGCTTCTTGATGATGTCCATGGTAGATCGGATGCCTTAGAAATGTTTTTTTCCCTTCTCCTGACTGACAACTTTCTACAGTGCGATCCTTTGCTGTGTTGTCAGCTTTTTATGGAACAGAAAATGTCAGGAAAATTCTCCTAGAGCAGCGATACTTTATATGGGGTTAATCAGAATCACTGTTACTGACGGCTATGAACACTGCCTATGTGATGTGTGTCCAGCAGAATCTCGGTGAATTCTGTGTGTGTGTACAGCAGCCTCACAATAGTTTATGTGATATTCATAAAACAGAGTCTCGGTGTATCCTACTTGATGTACATATTGTAATCTCACTGTATTCTATGTGTATATACAGCAGAGTCTGTGTCCCCTACGTGATGTATATACAGAAGAAGCCAAATGTTGAAAAGTTCAATGTGTCTCCTGCTTGATGTGATGTATATACAGCAGAGTCTCAGGGTCTCCTACGTGATGTATATACAGCAGAGACTCAGTGTCTCCTACGTGATGTGATTTATATACAGCAGATTCTAAGTGTCACTTACATGATGTATATAAAGCAGAGTATGTGTCTCCTACTTGATGTATATACCGCAGAGTCTCAGTGTATCCTATTTGATGTCCATATAGTGGTCTCATTGTATTCTATGTGTATATACAGCAGAGTCTGTGTCTCTTATGTGATGTATATACAGCAGAGTCTCCGGGTCTCCTACGTGATGTATATACAGCAGAGTCTCCATGTCTCCTACGTGATGTATATACAACAGAGTCTGTGTCCCCTACGTGATGTATATACAGCAGAAGCCAAATGTTGAAAAGTTCAATGTGTCTCCTACGTGATGTGATGTATATACAGCAGAGTCTCAGGGTCTCCTACGTGATGTATATACAGCAGAGTCTGTGTCTCCTACATGATGTATACACATCAGTCTCAGTGTCTTCTACGTGATGTATATACAGAAGCTTCTCAGTGTCCCCTACGTGATGCATATATGGAGCGCCCCCACACCGCCGCAGGGCCGAGGGGTACCCGGAGCCGGGCCTCTGGGATCTCAGTCCTGGGGTTGTCACGGTGGCTAGACCCGGTCCGTGGCCCTGTCCGTCAGTGGGGGACGTCCGGTGCAATAAGTGGTGTGGTAACGGTGCAGTTGTGGGGTGCAGGTCGCGGTAAATAACGAGGACACCAGGTTGCAGTCTCTTTACCTCTTTACTGGAGATCTCTCGGTCCTCAGTCCGGAATCCGGCCCACCAGGCTGCGCAAGTCCGGCCGGTCCAATGGCACCTCCAGAGTTCTCCTCACAGGTGGAAATCAGTGCCTTCCTTCTTAGCGCTGTGTGTTGTAGTCCTTCCCTGCTGTGCTCACGGAAAGTACCCCACAACTGTTGTGTCTGTTTCTTAAGTTCCCTCACAACTCGATTAACTGATCTTCTGCTAATCTTCCGTCCCTTCCTGATGTTACAGTAAGAACGGCACCCGTTTGTCAGGTAGGCCTGGAGTTCTTCCGGGACCCTAGAGACGCCCCTCTCCCACAATTGCCCCCCAAGACTTCATAGGTGATATGTGGTAGACAGCCCGCCTGAGACTGACTGTCCTGCCGCTGTTTGGAGTATGGCTTAAAGCTGTATATTATTCCACTCCCTCGGCGTTCCGGCCACCGGTAATGCGCCTCAGCAAGGTGCTGCCTCTTTCAACAAAACCCCTGCTGGTATTCTCCGTCTGCTTGATCTCGTTTCTCACTCAGCACAATCTATCTCGCTTCTAGTCCTTTCTTGGGCACCGCCGCTATGCTGAGCAGGCACGGTCCCGTTACGTTCTTTCCAATGCCAAGCCTCTGCCAGGGTCCCACCCCTGGCAGAGACCCTACTGTCTCTTCCTCCACAACACCCTCTCTCACTAGGTGTTGCTTCGTTCAATCCAGTCAGCGTTCTCTCCTAACTTCCTGCCTGACCCCCAGTTTACCCACTATGGTGGGGAGTGGCCTAATGAATAGCACCCTTAGCTCCCCCCGGAGGCCCTGCTGTGAAACATATTGGTGTCTGTGATACCTGATCAGAGGAACTCCTTCAGTGCCATCGAACGCACCATGGCTCCCCTTAGTGGCGAAGCCACAGTACTGCAACGACCAGGACTCTGGGGCGCTGCACTCCCCCCTGGTTAAACACAGTACTCCGGGACTGGGAAGAAAACAACAATACAGGTTAGCAAAAAGACATACAAATTTGTTGAGTGCAAAACAATAAGTATACTTGAACAGGCTTCCCTTTATGGGAGGTGAGGACACTTTAACGTTACAAACATAGTCAACATTGTAAATTTCAGGCTATACATAACTCCTGCTACCCAACCGGGTATTCTACTCAGTGCAAATGCTGGAACAATAAATTAACTTTGCCTTTAAGAAACATACACTCTTAGTTTACCAAAGGCCTTCCTATAATCACATTACAGGGCAAGGTAACTCTTCATTCTCCTACTTTTGAACCTGCAGGACCGCCTGTCCCTATGGCACCAGACCTACTGCCTCTCCTTTCTTTTACAGGACCGCCCCGTTCAGCCAGGGCCTACTGCCTTTCTCTACTATACATAGTATAGACATAACATTCCTTTCAGTTTGAGAACATGGAGCCCACTCTGCCTGGCTCCTATAAGGACTCACTCACTAACCCCTACGGGTCTACTTTCTGTCCTTAGTAACGAACTAACTTTCTATGGGGACGCAGGGTTTACCTTCTATCCTCACCTTCATTATTACTTTCTTACGTTTCTATCCATGCAGAACTCTAGTCTACCTCAACAGGCTTTCTGCATCTTTCCTTTTAAAGAACATTATTCAAATTTCACATTTCAAACATATTAAACACATATAACTTTTCATGTAAAACGGTTACATCTCTTGCAAAGCATCATCATGACATTACTGTTCCAAGACAGTATCACTTTCAGGTTCAATTCCCACCTCCCCTTTAAGAGGAGATCAAGTCTTTCTGAGGTAGCTCTTCTTCTCAGCCTACCAGTCCATACCAGAGCTCCGGAATGGCATCTTCGCAAAGTGTCTTTAACTAAAACCAGTAGGAAGCACCTTTAAGAAGGTGCAAACTATTTACAGGAAAGTTTGAATCATGCACAGTCCATGATTACTGCAGTTTGTGTAACTTTGTGCAAATCTTCAAGAAAACAACAATAGTGACCCCGGGTCAACAAAGGGGTCACCTTTTTAAAGTTTACCCTGGACGGGTTTAGCAGCAACAGGAACAAAAGAACAAACAGTAACTATTTACATTTTCATAAAGCAATAAAATCTTACTGGGGTTCTGCAGAAGGCGACCTCTTATCCGGCCTCACCAGGCCAACAGATCGCACCGGTGAGCCAGGACGCCGTTCCGGTCCCAGTAATGATAAAATCCCTCGCCGGGAGGTCCTCCTTACTGGCAGACGCACACGTCCCTCCGGGGCACGGCAAGGCTGGGCTTCTCGGGGTTCCGCGGGGCCGGGCTCTGCTGCTTTCCCCACTGAATCAGCTCCTTCTGGTGTTCCGGCAGCAGCCTGGAGGGCAATGCATCGCTGCACGCCTCGCGCCATCCAGCCAGCCTCTCCCGTAGCCCTCCTCCAACGAGTATAGGTGACGGCATCACCTGGCTCCAGATCACGAGCGATCCTCCCGCTGCAAGGCTCCACCTCCTCCCGGTCTACGCGGACCTGTATCGGCTCCCCGATCTCTTGGATGACTCCCCTTCCGCACTGGGGATTAAAGGCCACCACCACACCCCAGTGTGATGGCGGGATCTCCGGAGCACTAACTAGGTCGACCGGTTCTGTAGGCTGGGGCCGGCTCCGCCATGCTGCTATCAGACGCCGTAAGTGCTCAGCATCCGGCATGATTTTCAGGCCCGGTGCGGGTAGCGTACCTTCCGCCGCGGCCGGGTAAGCAGCAACAGGAGACAACTTGATCTCGGTGGGCTGGCCCACCCGGGTGAGGACACGGGCATCAGCCTTCAGGCGGCGGGCCAGCTGTCGGGCCTCGGCTGCAGCCACACATTCTTCGGACAGTGGCACAGGGGGTCGGCCCAACAGTGGCTCGGTGAGGGTCAGACCCCGCAGCGTTGGCGTTTCAGAGCCTGTCCCAGCTTGTGCGGCCTCGGACTGGGCCGGGTCAGCTCCGCGCTGTGCTCCTGGTGCCGCCATTTCTTGTTCTTTTCCCGCGTCTTCTTCCCGCGGTCTCTTCCGTGGGCGGCCCCGTCCCCATGGTCTCCACCCTCCGGCCAGGATCAGGAGGCGGACCTCAGCTGTTGACGGGCACGTCCTCAACACACAGAAATATTTAGACTGGGCGGCCATTGCTGTTCGCGCTCTCCAACTTGTCTACGCCCACTCCACGCCCCTCTTCTCTTCCTGCGCTCTCCTCAGCGCTGCAATGGCGGCGGATTTTGGCGGCAAATGGCACAACACACAGTCTTTTCAATAAAGTACGGTTCAAGTACAGTAAATCACAGTCTCTAGGCACACATGACCTGATTCTTCAGGCTTAAGTAGATCCTGTTCGTGACGCCAAGTTGGAGCGCCCCCACACCGCCGCAGGGCCGAGGGGTACCCGGAGCCGGGCCTCTGGGATCTCAGTCCTGGGGTTGTCACGGTGGCTAGACCCGGTCCGTGGCCCTGTCCGTCAGTGGGGGACGTCCGGTGCAATAAGTGGTGTGGTAACGGTGCAGTTGTGGGGTGCAGGTCGCGGTAAATAACGAGGACACCAGGTTG